>NC_136509.1:15574520-15644520 GCF_053919585.1 Euprymna scolopes | reverse complement strand
ACTTATCTCCTGAATTCTTAAATACAGGGCATACTGATGAGATTTTCCAGAGTGTTGGGAAGCACTTCTCCTTAATGCAACGCTTAAACAGTTTGGAAAGTATGGGGGCAAGTTCTGGTTGTAGGTTTTTAACAATATAATTGGAATACCGGCAGGACCAGTTGCTTTACTGGAGTCAAGGTTCTTGATTAGCTTGGCGGCCTCATGCACAGATATTTGTATGTTGCATAGTGTGTTGTCTGTTATAGGAGGGAATATGGAGAGTTGATGGCCTTCGTCACACAGGGTAGAATTTGCCGCAAAGTTTTTGGCAAATAGTTTGGCCTTGTCGGATGCTGTCGAGATGACCTCTGGTCCATTAATAATAGTTGGGATAGAACGCACGATTCTGTTCAGGATCCTATTTGCTATTTGCCAGAACTGGTGGGAACCAAGCCGCTGCTCAGCTACTTTGGACTGAACGGATTGCACGTATAGTTCTTTTGCATTTTTTATTACTCTTTTACAGTGGTTGCTGGCGGTTCTGAAAGCAGCTTTAGTTTCAGTGCATCTATTACGTTGGTAGCTATGGAAAAAGTGATTTCTGTGTGCGATGGCAGCAGCACATTCTGGGGGGAACAATGGCTGCCTGTTAGGTTTTTGTTGGAATTTTTTGGATGGTATGAATTGGTCTATACCTACAAGTAACCATTCGGTCAGGTCTGATACTATAGAGGACACATCCTTTTTAAACATGGAATGGAGAGGGAGATCAGATATGAATGTACGGAAGCTATCCCAGTCCGCCATAGAGTATCGGTATACAGTACGGTGGAGAGGTACGTCTATAGATTTTAATCATGTTCCCCTCAAACAAAGCAAATTTCCACTTTTGTGATTGTATCTAACAGGGCACTGTGGGGAGTTGAGCAGGGAGATGTCTGTTCACAGTACATTTAAACTTCTGTAGTTTAGTATACTCAGGAAAACAGGAAACAGGAATAGAATTCCAAGGTCTAGCAGTTCGAGGGAAGAAACTATTAGCGTAAAAGACTTTATGGCATATAGGGGTTTAAATAGTGGAGGGGTAATATCTTGCTGCTTGTTAGCCAGATATATGTCCGTCGATGAAGCACAAGTGCGATGAGTTGATCAGAACACATTCTATTAAAATACAGGAGAACCCCGGGATACAGCATTAATCCGTTACAGGGTTGGGATCGTAAGGTGAAATCGCTGTATGGCGAGGCCTAAGCAAAATCTTATATAGCACATATTAAAAATTAATAACAAAATACAGTACAGTATATAATACACATGTATATAATCAGATAACATTATAAATAATACCGTAAGGTGAAGAAAATCCCGTAACCAGGGGACAGAAAAACATCGTTTTCCACATCGTAACCTGAAAAAAATGTATTCCGGAACCACCATATCCGGGGTTCTACTGCACTTGTAAATCAAGCGCAAAGAGGCAACATTGTGGCGATGGGACAGAGATTGGAGCTTGGGCGATAGTGCAAAACCTATTAGATTTTAGACTCTTTTTTTGACCCTATCTAAAAATGAAAGACTAGAGCATCAGCCCAAATGTGGCACTAATCTCTACTATTATATAAAAAGAACTTTGTCTCTGTCTGTGAGTTCGTTCCCTATATACTCGAAAATGGTTGGGCTGAGTTTTCAGAATCCTTCAATAAGTATCAATAATCGAAATAATCCGATAAATGAAGGAACAGGCGATTTGGACCGAAGTTAACACCTTACACAGCCTAACATCATAAGTGCATTTGAGAAGTTTTATTACCATATAAAATCAACAGTAGTTTCTTTCATATGGCAGGGGCGTGTTCGAAATGAATGTTTCTGTTTAGAGCACAATTAAACTATGAAAATTTGCATTTTAAACTTTAATGCAAGCCATTATATATAAAAATAATTTTATAAAATCAACAATATCTTCTCTAGAGTGCAACGTAGACTACAATGTATTGTAGAATAAAGCATGCGATCTTCGTCCTGGTGTACCACGATGGGCCCCAATTAGAGCAGGCAATCAATTGATACGATTGAAAAATAGGCAATTTCACCGATTTCAATGACAATAAAATATGGGAGTGTGAATCATTAAACCCCGGGCAACGTCGAGTCGCCTTGGTAGTACTCTATGAATGGGAGAATTGTAGTCTTGTAAAGATATAGGATGCTATCTAGTCTGAGTAATTTTCTAGCACGGTAGAGGGAGCCCACTTTCTTTGCCGCAACCTTGGCGATATTTGTTCCAACATCAATAAGTTAAGTGTCTACATTTCAATTATCATTTGTGATGACTTAAAGAAAAAGACACTTACCATTGACTTCTTATTTAAAGTTTGGGATTTCGGGTTGCTAAGGTTTTCAGATTTTCTATTTGCTTTCTCGATACTCATCATCACTTGAAATTTTTGTGTGATTCGACAGAAATATTTATTAATAAAAAATATATAAAAATACGAGGAGTCTTCAAAAACATTCCCAATCTTTTTTTATATGGGCACTTTTATTGATAGTAGACACATTAAACTTTATTGCCCTTCAAAGTAATCTCCTCCGGCTGCAGTGCACTTGTTGTATAATGCCAACAACTTCTGTTTTATTTCCTCAATTGTCTCATAGATTTTCTTTCAACTGAGGGGAAAACCAAATGTCACAGGGAGCAATGTTTGGGCTGTAGGGAGGTTGAGTAACTGTCTTGATGCCCATCTTGGTTACGTCTTACGTCTGATCTTCTCTGAGCACCTTTCCTGTCTGATCTTCTCTGAGCACCCTTGGAACAAACTTTGCGCAAATCTTCCACATCTTCAATTCCTCACAAATAACTGTGTGTACAGTTTCTACACTGATATCAAACTTTGCACTTATTGTCTCTATAGACACACAACGGTCTTTATCCATGAAATTCTTTATTTGGCCAATCAACTCTGATGTTCTGAATTCCTTACTCCTTCCACGCCTCTCATTATCCCTTACAAACTCCCTGCCTTCCTTGAATCTCTGATGCCACTAAAAAACTGATGCTCGATTCATGCAAGATGGTTCCAAATCATGATACTTGATATTTGCTTACTAAACCTTAAATTCAAGACATTTTATATAAAAATAAGTTTATAAAGACCAACACTAGGTTCTCTACAGTGCAATGTAGAATACAATGTATTGCGGACTAAGTAATTGCGAGAAACACTAAAAGATGGGCGATTTTACTGATTTCGATGACAATGAAATATAGGAGTGTGAAACATTCGTTGATCCTCATTCATTCCCGGGTAATGTCGGGTCTCCCTGCTTGTAGTGGAATAAAACTTGTTTCGCTTGTGTTCGCAATGATGTACGTATAAAATCACAGACATACGTTAGTAATTTATTTTGTTGTATATAAATTATTGGCACTTCTGCATAACGTTGATCAAAATAACTGTTCCTACTTTCATCGGGTTATTTCGATTATCGATTATCGATACTTATCACAGACATTCCGATACAAATCCTATTTAAGCAAACTGCCAAGTACATAAAGTACCTTTGTGTCAAATTTCATAGTAATCGGTCGAACCGTTTTCGAGTCCATAGCGAACGATCATACACTAATACATACAAAGTAGAGATAAAGATTGAATAGCTGTTTGATTTGGATTCTTCAGATTACTATTCTCATCTTACATGTTATTCTCTCAACATTTCGGCCGATCTAATCACCGACCTTCTTCGCGCACACCTTGTTGATCTCGGGAACCACTAAGAATACAATAACGAATTGTTTCTCACCGGTCATGGCAGACAGAACGAGAATATGCTACCCACTTTGATTAAATAAAGAGTTCCGCCCAAAATTACATACGAATTCCCGAGTTCGACATAAAGATGCCCGAATTCTGACAAGATACATCTGAAAATAATACATAAAATTAAATTTTACAAATATGATTTCATACCTAAATCCTACATCCCTAATACCACTCTGAAATCGATGAACTCATCTCCTAACTGTGCTTCCTTCAACTGCACCAGCTTTGTAAACGTTCAGCAGATATCGAAGAATGTCGATAAGTTCATTTTTATTTTTATTTATGTATTTATTTATTTTTGCATGGAGTAATCCAATGACGTATCTCTGCTTCTGACGTACGTCCATGATAGAAGTTGACTTTATTAGAATTTCACAGCGTCAATATCCGCATCAGAGTTATGTAAGTTTACGGTCACGAATGCGTAAGTTCAATCATTATAACAATGCAATTTTCAACCCCTTCTGATCCATTCGGGCGGAATAAAAAAGAAGAAATTAAGGAATGCCCTTCATATCTAGCACCAGGAACAAAGTGTAGTATCTGTTCTTATGCTGTACTTCACCTATTCCATCATCGATCAGTGGAGAACAGATCCTTTATGACTGAGAAAAGTTTTATTTTTGTTCCTATCTAGAGTGCCCCTTTTGGGGGTAGCTGGATTTTCCCCATATTAAAAATCGCACCTGTGTCTAACTCTTCCCTCGTGGCGAGTAAATATCAAGCATGATGTATGCTGAACAACAACCAAACAGGTTAAGTTTGAATCGTTTAATGCATCCAGGCTTCTTACACTTGACTTGACTTACCATTATAGTTTTTTTAAGTCTCTACAGCGTTTCAGGTTTTGAACGCAGTCGACCAGTTCCTCCTGTACCCGATGCTTTTAAACTCAACGCCCATTTTGTTTAAGCGTTCTCAGATTTTTTTTGTTCCTATAATAACAAGGATTAAAAATGTCTACATCAGACCATAAAATGCTGATAGGATTATTAATGTAAGCAAAATTATTTAACAAGTGTTTCAATTCCTCAAGTGAATCGCATTTTATTTCTTGTTATTGAATAACGTCTTTTGAAATTTTCAGTTGGATTATAGGTTTAAACACACCCAATTGGAAAACCACATGTAGTATGCTACGTACATATATATATATGTGTGGGGGGGTGTATGTGTGTATGCATTAATGCATATATATATTTCTCTCTCTCTCTCTCTCTCTCTCTCTCTCTCTCTCTCTCTCTTTATATATATATATATATACACTTGTGCATACAGGTATGCTTAGATATATGTGTATGTATTCAGATATATACATTTATATATAGGATTTATATATAGGGAGGGCGTTAATATTAATTATTTTCTTTTAAAAAAAACACGTTGCCTGTCCCCTGGGCATACCCAGGTTTTGTCCAGATGATAATCCTGTGATTATGGAAAATTCTGGCTCATATATATATATATATATATATATATATATATATATATATATATATATATATATATATATATATATATACTCCGAATGAGAACAAACCGGGATTTTCCATAAAATTATTATAGTAATAATTGTGTCAGCCCCTTTAAGAACTCGCTTCTTATTGTTGAGCACTTTAGTTGAAATGAAAGTCGGTCACTTAAGCTCACATGTGCAGATCATGATATTATGATCATTAGATCACTATGAACGGACGTTTCGACATTCAAAAATAAATGTTTAAATTTCAAAGATATTTCCCGCAGTTAAATTTGGCCGTGTGGGTTTGTTCCTTGCTATTGGAGTAAGAGATGGCTTCTTGGCCGGGTTCGATTCTCCCGACTGGCGGTAATCGTGACACCCTGCACTAATGATTCCCAAAAAGAAGAAACACTAGTGTGTTTAGATATTTAATAAGAATTATATATATATATATATATATATATATATATATATATATATATATATATATATATATATACATCTTCTTCTATAATATAAAGCTGAATGTCTGTGTTTGTATGTATGTGTGTGTCTGGTAACGAAAAGGCTCCTATATAGTTGAGTATTTTAAAAACTGATTACATATAATGATAGATGTATCGAGACACAGGAATGGGTATGTTTGATCTGGCAGAACAGTGGTTCATTAAAATTGTGGAATCTGCGTTCGCGCTTGGTTCACAAAGTATGGAAATAAAAAATATAAAACGTTTACAAGTGTTTTTGATATAGATGTACATAAGAATACTTCGATAAGTATGTTTTAAGTTAAATAGGGATGGTATGATAAAATTGTGGGGTTTGCGTTCGCGCCTGGCCTCCATATAATGGAAATAGGCACAATCTTTAATAAAGACTTTTCATATCTATCTGCATAAGTATACTTTGATAATTATGTTTCAGTTTGAAGAAATATGGTATAATAAAATTATGGAGTGTTCGTTCGCACCTGACCTCCATAGAATGGAAATATGTCACAAAGTTTAACAAGGTTTTTTAATATAGATCAACAGAATATTGTGATAAGTGTTTCAGTGTGAACAGGTATGGTATAATAAATTATGGGGTTTATCTATTTTATTTTTACTTTCATCATATTTATCTTTGGTTTTGATACCCCCAAATTCCTTTTCATAACCTATCATACTTTCATAAATCAGAGTCCATTTTCTGTAGGCTGTTTTTGAACCCAGTCAACGACGGGTACTTTTGCTAGTATATATATATATATATATATATATATATATATATATATATATATATATATATATATATATATTCTTAAATGTCACATTTGAGAAAATCCCTTTTTCTTGTCAGATGTTGGTCAAATTTTGTTTCGAAGTCTACATACGCCAGAACCTACTGGTAAAAATCATACTCTATAGACAATCACAGAATCCGACTACTCGAAAATAAACATTAGTTGTTAACATTCGCAAGTACAAACTTCAACTTTTAATAATTTTATAAAAACAAGCTGTATTATTATTAATGGATTTATAAGTATTTAGGTGGAAATTTTAATAATGGTCAATCAACAATTCCTCAACTCCGAGTCGTTCCAAAAGTAATGCCTCCTACTTTTTAACTCAAAAAGTTACAGACCTACGAAGACGGAAGTGATATCATTAAAACAAGCAACATATTGTGCTCCAGAATGGATTGTACTTCATTGTTATCACAATTCTAAATGCTCATATCCCTGATGCCTCTCTGAAATCGACGAACTCATCTCCTAACTGTGCTTTCTTCAACTGCACCAGCTTCGTAAACGTTCAACAGACATCGAAGAATGTCGATAGTTTCAGTTTTATTTTATTTTTATTTTGTTTATTTTATTTTTTTTTTTTTTTTTTGCGTGGAGGAATCCGATGACGTGTCTCTGCTTCTGACATACGTCTATGATAGTACTTTATTTTATTAATTTAAAAATAGAAAAATATCAACTGCAGGAGGTTATTTGGGTATGATTGACAAGGGTTGGTCCCGTTGAGCAATCATATTTAGACGTGTCAGTTAGCGTCTCATTATTTAATATATGTCCAAGACTATAAGATATTTCCAATTTGATTTATTACAACTGGTTACTGAAGAGACTTGGCAAAAAGAGTGGATCAATTAATACAAAACGATAATAAATAGTGCATACAATTCATTGAACATAAGTTCCTTTATTTACATCTCTGAACTATCCGAAAAAGCAGCAAAATCCCATACCTTCGCTGTTGTAGCTGCTGGATGCCAAAAAGTTTTCTACTCTCATAGCTTCTTTCCTCGTATCACCAGGTCTCCAAATAAACTTCATATATATATATATATATATATATATATATATATATATATATATATATATATATATATATATATATATATAAATATATATATATATAAATATATATATATAGAAATATATATATATAGAAATATATATATATATATATATATATAAATATATATATATATAAATATATAAATATATATATATATATATAAATATATATATATATATATATATAAATATATATATATAAATATATATATATATAAATATATATATATATAAATATATATATAAATATATATATATATATATATATATATATATAAGGAACAAACCGTACTGTGTTCATCAACGTTTCGTCTTTATTTCGAGACTTCCTCTGGATGAATGAGATTAAGAAACAAAAAATACCAGTACAAAATATTTGAAAATGTTTAACGTGCACAGTGTGATACAGTTCTATTTTAGATAAACGGAAAAAAAACGTTGGAAATTCAAAAAGGAGGGGGGAGAGTTGGTGCTGTTAAAGAGAGAGAAATTTTAGTGGCGTCATATAGTCGTTAATGTAACTTTAAAAATATGAACGCAGTTTATATTCTTACTGGAAAAACGATATATCTGTTGGAATTCAAATATAGGTTTGTAACAGAAATGAAATGAGTGTTTTTTATGTAATTAATTGATTGAGATTATGTGTTAATTATTACAGGGTTTTTTGTTTTTTGGTTTTTACACGGTGGGCACCATTTATCAAGGCCCAGAAGCCACTCAGGGATAAGTGTTATTGCAAGTACATTACGTTAGTGTGGAGATTTGATGAAGTGTTTACTTAAGGGGGCGGTTCATTAGGAATTTGTTCACATTGGACTTGAAGACATCCAAGTTGTAGTCCGGAGGGAAGCAGGCAGACGGAACAGAGTTCCACAGGCGTGCAGTTCTAAGAAAGAAGCTTTGTTCATGGAATCCGCGTTTTGATTTAGGCACAGATATAGAGTGGGGGAAATTTTTCACAGTGGATTCAGCTAGACGGGTGTTTTTCGTGAAAGATTGGCGAGGGGGGCCAGAGATTGAAGCTCAGACGAGCACCTGCCATGAAAATAACGATAAAACAAAGATAGGCTCGCAACGTCTCTTCTGTGGGAGAGAGGTTGTAGGGTAGAGAAAAGGGCATCCCCCACTAAGCCACGACGTCTATTTTGTACTCTGTCAAGGCAGGATAGGCTGTTTTTAGGAGCTCCTGCCCAGATATGGCAGCAGTATTCCATCCTTGGACGTACTTGGCTTTTATATAGATAGAGAATTGCATCAGTAGTGAGATATCTTCTGGAGCGGTAGAAGGATTCCACCATCTTTCCAGCGACTTTGGCAACAGACCTGATGTATGTGTTCCATTTCAGATCAGGAGTAAAGGTCAAACCCAGAAGCTTGTCAAAACAGGGGGCCTCTCCTAGACGAGAGCCATCCATCCCAATTGATGCCAGATGGGGATCAGAGCGTTGATGATGTAAGGATAGGAGTTTGGTTTTAGATGCATTAAAGGTAACCAGCCACGTCTTCCCCCACTGAACCACGCGCTCGAGATCAGAGGAGAGAGAATCAGAGATAACTTTGTCATTTACAGCCTGTGATGTGTTGCCGTAGATGGTCGTGTCATCAGCATAGATGTCAACGAAGTATTTTAGTATGTGTTTAGGGAGATCATTGATGTAGATCAGGAAGAGAGTTGGGCCCATAATTGACCCTTGAGGGACTCCAGCATTAATACTGCAGACCTCTGATTTTTGTCCATCGACCATTACTCTTATGAGCCTATCGGAGAGAAATGATTTAATGATTGAGAAAACATTTCCAGTTATACCGTAGCTGGAAATCTTGTGAAGTAGGCCCTTATGCCATACCTTGTCGAAGGCCTTTGATATGTCAAGAGCAATTGCCCTAGAAAGGACGCCTTTTCAAGAGATTCACTAATCCTGTGAGATATAACCGTTAGCACATCTGCGGTAGATCTTGCAGAGCGGAAACCGTATTGTGTGTCACTAAGAAGGTTGTTTCTGCTGAGGTGGTTGACAATTTCTCTATTTAATATGGATTCCAGCAACTTACTCATGACACACAGGAGACTTATTGGTCTGTACTGAGAGGGAGATGACTTATCACCTGAATTCTTAAATACCGGGTAAACTCATGAGGTCTTCCAGGGATTCGGAAAGTACATTTACGACATTTTAATTTTTCTTCCTGAAAATACGCGCATAAATATCATTAGAGACAAATTAGACTCAGTCGAACCTTCCATAAAGTTTACCTATGAAACAGTAAACAATAACTCATTACCTTTTCTAGACATACTTATTATAAATTCCAATAATAAACTATCCTTCAAAGTTCAACGCAAAACTACACACAAAAACGATTACATACCTTTCTACTCACATCATAATAATAAAATAAAAACAGGGATGATAATTGGTTTCTTCTTACGCGCTTTCAGAATTTGCAGTCCTGAATATCTGGACGAAGAATTCAAATACCTCACAAACATTTTGGAAACCTTGCAATATCCAACATATTTCATATTGAATGCTAAGAGAAAAGCCACACAAATATTTTCCAGAATAAATACTAATAAAAAATCATACGCACCAGACCTTTCTCTCATAACCTGACATCTTCTTTTACCTACACACACCAATAATACAATAATCTGTAACACACTAAACAAACTAGAAATTCCTATCGTACAAACCACATCACTAACCATAAGACTTATATTAAAAAGTACGAAACATCTCGATAACACACCAGTTTTCGATGGAGGTATATACCCTATTCCTTGCCATAATTGCCATCATAAATACGTTGGTGAAACTCAGCGTTAATTGGAAAAAAGGCTCAGTGAACATAAAAGAGATATAAAAAATAGCAATTCTCTAAGTGCATTATTCTCTCATTCATCGCAGCATTATCACACATTTGACTTTGAACAGGCAAAAATAGTTAAATTTATTTCAAATAAACCGCGCCGGAGACTTCTTGAATCTGCGCTTATCGCAATTTCAAGCACAATTAAACAACGTGCAGGTTTCTATAATATAGCGCCATTAATAAGTAAACTTTTATTAAAAGAACATTATTTAACTGTAGACACAGGTTAACCTTCTCATGCCATTCAAACACCCCCTGTAATATTTAACACATAATCTCAACCAATAAATTACATAAAAAAAAACACTCATTTCATTTCTGTTACAAACCTATATTTGAATTCCAACAGATATATCTTTTTTCCAGTAAGAATATTAACTGCGTTCATATTTTTAAAGTTACATTAACGACTATAGGACGTCACTAAAATTTCTCTCTTTTTAACAGCGCCAACCCTCCCCCCTCCTTTTTGAATTTCCAACGTCTTTTTCCCCCGTTTTTCTGAAATAGAACTGCATCACACTGCACGTGAAACATTTTCAAATATTTTGTACTGGTATTTTTTGTTTCTTAATCTCATTCACCCAGAGGAAGTCTCGAAATAAAGACGAAACGTTGATGAACACATAATACGGTTTGTTCCTTTTTATTTCTCTATTTTGTCGGAATACTATTTCCATTATCTTCATCATATATATATATATATATATATATATATATATATATATATGTATCTTAACCAGCAAAATAACAATATGTCTACCCAACTAATCGGAAACAAACTATACATATATATTTATTTATTTATTTATGTTTGTAGTCATCGATATGCAGTCCTGTTTTGTTGTATTACAACTCATCAGTGCCGCTAGACTAGCACCTCTCCCAAGCCAAGGAGGTACCTGTCCGAATGTCTATTTGAACAAACATCCGTCCACCACTTTTACAGTGCTCAAACCGCATGCTTGTAAAAAAACAAACAGCGAGCTATATATATATATATATATATATATATATATATATATATATATATATATATAGTTTGTTTACGATTAGTTAGATAGGCCATATTGTTATTTTGCTAGCAAATTTTTAGTTTCGTATTTCCATTTCCATTGGGATACACGGTTTGTAAATCTAATAGTATTAAAACGAAAATTCTTTTGTAATCGCTATTTCAATCATAAAATTACTGATGTCTTAGCGATTGGATCATCGATCCTTTTTATCAAAAATCTAATATGAAAACATTTAGAAAGATAGTTTCAGTATACATCTAAAACTGTTAATACTCCGTGCACTAGCGAATTGTGGCTGTATAAAGGTAATGATGTTTTCTGGTGTGAGTGATTTTCTAACAACATACATGGAATAGATTAAAATCGTTAAAAGGATCCTTCTGCAACCGAGAAAAAACTTTTACGCCGACCTAATACTCCTAGATGACAATCTGCTGGAGGTTGAGCATTTAATTTCACTAAGAATGAAATAAAACTTATTATGCACTTCCACTCAGTCATAGCCGGTCTCTGCTTTATCGTTATTTTCATTGCAAGTGCGGGTCTGAGCTCTAATCTGTGGTCTCCTCTCTCCAAACTTTCACACAAAAGATTCGTCTATCTGAAACCACTATCAATAATTTCCCCTACTCTTTATCTGTGTATAAACCTAAATATAGATTCCATGAACAAAGTTTCTTTCTTAGAACTGCATGCCTGTGGAACTCTCTTTCGTTTGCTTGTTTTCCATCTGACTACAGTATGGTCGTATTCAAGTCCAACGTAAACAAGTTCTTTATGAGCCGTTTCCCTTAAGTAATCCTATTTACCAAAAAAACACTACTAATGATTACTACAATGTTGTCTCATTGACTGCTTTAAACTTGTTAACCCTTATCCTCGAGTGGCGTCTAGGTCTTTACAAGTGGTGACTCCTATGTAAAAAAAAAAAACAGAACAAACTACTCTTGTTCATTTTAATTAACGGTTTATTTAGAAATTCCGTACAGATTCCGGAATTTGACATCAAAATTCACAAATTTGACAAAATACAATTAAAGCGAGTCGGAGATTAGATCTGCTGAAATGCTGTGTTAATAATATCCAAGATTATGGTAGTATCCTTTTGATTTTTTTAGGTGAAGATTAATTATTTGGATTGTTCGAATTACTGTTCTCATCTTATCATTAGTCCACGTGGCGTAACGGATAAAGTACTATGTTAAAATAGGTCTAAGTAACCCCTTCATGGAGGTTGAAGGTTCAATCCTCGGTGCGGGCGATACTAAAAATATAGCTCCGAATTATTTGAAATTTCATGGATAACTGAACGAAAGCATCCTACCCCCATTGATTAAATAATGGGTTGCGTTTGAAATTCTGAACAGATTCTCAAGTTCGAGTGAAAGATTCCCGAGTTCGTAAAAATACACATGAAGAAGTTCGGAGGTTACATCGGTCGAGACCTTGTGAGATAACCCTCAAGATAAGAATAGCAGCCCGAATATTCGAACTAATACAAAAACGTGGAACTACAAGCGATTTTATTTTTACAACATATGCATTCTTTTGTGTAATACATTATTTCTCTTCTTCTGCAAACAACACAAAAACACGAAGTCATTTTTCGATTCAATCCATTATTAATGCCTCAACTTATGAAATCGCCAACATGATATATTGGCCAACATATAAAGACCAATTATTCAGCTTGAAAAAAAGCCAGACGTCATCATATACAATAAATCGCCAATGATAACATGAATATTATTGTCACGTGCTGCGGTTTTAGTTTTAGGAGACATTTTATCGGCTTGATATTTTATCGACTTTGAAGAGAGGAATTTGCCTTATTCGTTGACGAATATTTCTTCACCCAAGTTAATATGATTTGTTGGCTTGTGTTTCTTGTTTTTAATATTTCTTTTTTCTTTATTTCTTTCATGGCTTCAGGCAAACATAATTCGGAGAAACGGAAGAATGTTTGAATAAAGAAAGAGTCAATCTTAAAAAAATGAAAAACTGATATTTCAAAAGAAAACAATGATTCAAAAAAAAAAAAACAGACAGGTTTTTTTTATATATATATAAATGAATGTGCACTTTTTGACACCGTTTGCAGTTTTCTGTCTCATATCCCATGAAAGTCCATTTTAATATACGAGGTGCCTTCAATAAGTTTCCAGACTTTTTTCCTATGGG
The DNA here is from genome assembly GCF_053919585.1 of Euprymna scolopes. NCBI lineage: Eukaryota > Metazoa > Mollusca > Cephalopoda > Sepiida > Sepiolidae > Euprymna > Euprymna scolopes. The sequence continues at coordinate 15,630,819 of NC_136509.1, read as the reverse complement.
CATTTTTATTGATAGTACACACGAAACACTAGTCTACTTCAGCAGGTCACAGCCCGGTCAAAAAACGAGTCATTCTTATTGTGTAAAAAGAACTTTCTTTTGATTGTCGTTCAATTCGTAACGCACCAATGTATCAAGTTTTTTTACTTTCTAATCCCTCTCAAGTGGTTGGAAATAATCTTATACGTCGCGTCTAATTCAGAAGTAAGTTCGCGAACAGTTGTGCGTGGATTTGCTTCAACTAAGACTCTTAATTGATCGTAGTCAACATCCGATGGCCGATCACTACACTCATCATCTTTATAACTCTCGTCGCCACCACGAAATTTCTTAAACCACCATGCATCTTGTGCTATGCGTTGTGTAGTGGGTTCTGAGCCAAACGCTCCGTTGAGATCGTGAGCTGTTTCAGCAGCTTTCGGCTTTACTTGTATTGAAATATTGCGGAAATTTTATAGCAAGACCTACTCTCCCCAATGGTTTACTTGTACTTGCGCAACTGCCATTGCTCAAGGGCAGCATGCATACCGCAAATTTAACCGACATAAGTCCAGTTCAAACAGACAGAAGTATATAGAAGCTAGAAGTAACGTTAAAAAGAAATAGCGACAGCTAAAGGAGAATTTACTGGAACCACTAAAAAAAATGCATCGAAGCACAAAAATTAGGAACTCGTGACTTCTGGAAAATCTACAACAGTGTAGTAAATAATGTGCAATCAACAATTCCCGCACTAACCAACAATCACGAGGTTGTTTGCTCCGCAACCGAGAAGGCTAACATGCTTGCCAGTCAGTTTGCCTCAAACTCCACACTGGATCCTATCAACCACTCCCTACCTGAATTTCCTTTGCGGACAGACGCCACGCTAGACGATCTGAAAATCACCCTTGCTCAGATACATGCTATCATAAAAAACCTTGACACTTCAAAAGCATGTACACCCGATCTCATCCCAGCTGTGCTATTAAAAAAGTGCTCAGCCGAAGTAGCTCCAGTCCTCTCCAAACTCTACAACAAATGCCTTAATGAATCTTGCTTTCCGGGCTGTTGGAAAACTGCTTCGGTGGTACCAGTATTCAAGAATTCTGGCAAAAGAACTGACCCATTAAATTATCGCCCTATTGACCTCCTTCTACTTTCTGTCAAAATATTTGAGACCATAATTAACCAAGCTCTAGTCTATCACCTTACAGATGCTAAACTTCTGACTGACAAACAATATGGATTTAGACAAGCCCGTTCCATAGCAGACATCCTAACTGTATTCTCTGAACGTATATACCATTCACTGGACAAAGCGGAGGAGGGCAGAGCGGTAGCTCTAGATATATCTAAGGCTGTTGACAGGGTATGGCATGAGGGTCTCCTCAGGAAAATTAGATCATACGTTATTTCTGGTAGAATACTTAACATAATTAAATCCTTCTTAGATAAGAGAAAAATCCAGGTTGTCCTCGACGGTCGTACAGCTAAGCAATATGATATAAATGCGGGAGTGCCTCAAGGGTCTATCCTTGGACCTCTATTGCTCCTAATATTCATAAATGACTGCCCGACAAAATTGCCTCTGAGATGGGTATATATGCTGATGGGTATATATGCTGACCCACTCTATAACAGGCACGACAGGAAAACAAATGAACACATATCTAAAAAAAATGGCAGAAACACTAGAGTATGACCTCCAAGCTGTAGTGGAATGGGGACATAAATGGATGGTCACATTCAATGCTGCCCAGACTAAACTTTTTTCCTTCAATAATTACAAGAAACCTTCGCTGCCACCAATAGCAATGGCCAATGACTCTTTATCTGAGAGTAGATCTTTCAAACTCCTTGGCCTAACGTTCACAGGAAACATGAGTTGGAACAATTACATTGAAAGCATTGCCAGGGCCGCTGCGAAGAAGGTAGGCTCTCTCTACCGTGCTATAAAACTACTAATACCTGAAAGTATCCTGTACCTCTATAAGGCCACCATTCGCCCATGTATGGGGTATTGCTGTCATATTTGGGCTGGTGCATCTGCTACAAGTCTTTCGCTCCTAGACAAGGTTCAAAAAAGAGTCGTCAATCTGATAGGCCCTGAACAGACATCATAGCTTCAGCCTCTGTCCCATCGACGAAATGTTGCATCCCTCTGCCTGTTCTACAAGTATTTTAGTGGTGAATGCTCTGACGAACTGCAAGCATTTGTGCCCCCACGACAAACCTGACAGGCAGCTAAATCCCACCCCCACACATCCCTAGATGTAAAAAGCCTTCTACTCCAGTAGTTTCTTCCCTAGAACCGCTAGACTTTGGAATTCCATTCCAGATCCCTGCTTCCCCAACTGTACTGACGTGCAGAAGCTCAAGTGTAACGTGAACCGACATCTTGCTGCCCAAATCCCCACATAGTGCTCCAGTAGTTGTTGCCCTTGATAGTAGCCCCCTACATCAAAGTGGCAATGTGCCTTGTTTGGGGTGAAAATATAATTTAAAAAATTGTGTGAAATTTAAATGTAATGCGAATAGACATCTCTCCTCTCAGATCTCTGCCTAAAACCCTTTTAGTCACAATCCCAAATAATAAACTTCTTATATTCAAGTTTCAAAATGCCTTTTTTCTGTTTTACAAGAGTAAAACAGAATATTCTCTTTCGCAGAACGTTGTATCACAGTTCAGGTTTCCATTGTATTTCTATGAGAGACATTGTTAGTCGATTAGTTGAGAGATCTGTCGTCTCTTGGTCTGTCACGTTTTTTTTTTTTAAATACATAGAATGAATGAAAGTTTGGTATATTTTGATTATTCAGACTACTTTTTTCATCTTTTATATTATTTTCACAACGTTTCGACCGATGCGACCTCCGACCTTTTTCAAGTGGATCTTGTCAAACTTTGGAATAATTTTTTATGAAAATTGCTCCAGGCAAGGAATGAAGCCACTTAATGTAAGGAGCTAAAAAAAAAATATTACTTCAAGGTAAAAAGCAACCAAGGATGAGTGTTAGATAGATTCCGACCCAGAAAAACAGCAATTTCTCTCCCTTTGTCAGAAATTATCACCGATGAGGACTAAAGGATAAAATAAGGGAAGCGAGAGTTTCAATGCTGTCTAAAGTAAACCCAAAGTTTAGAACTGGATCCATTTATTTAATCAACGAGGATGGATTACCATTTTCATAGTAGTTGTTGGTTCACCACGTTTTGGCCAACTTGTCCCCTGGCGATTAACCGCGATGGGATATGGATCACCTGAAAAAAAGAAGATGCGTTGGCCAAAACGTGGTGAAGGAACAATAACTATGAAGATGAGGATAACAGTCCGCAAATAAATAAATTCACAAATTACTTACATAGAGATTCAACGCCTCTATCCAGTGCGCCACGGTTCGCAAAGAGCGATCAAGGTTGGATTCTTTTTTTTTTTTTTAACTTTTTTGGTTTTATGAATCCAAGTTTTCGTTCTTACCTGGCCTTCTATGGCCAGGTCCGTGCCGAATGGTATTATTATTATTATTATTATTATTATTATTATTATTATTATATTATTTTTTTATTATCATTATTATTATTATTATATATTATTATATATTATTTTTATTATTATTATTATTATTATTATTATTTATTTTTTTTTATCATTATTATTATTATATATTATTATATATTATTTTTATTATTATTATTATTATTATTATTATTATTATTATTTGAGATAAGTAATTTGTAAATTTATTTATTTGCGGACTGTTATCCTCATCTTTATGTTGTTGTTGCTGTTGCTGTTGCTGTTGTTGTTGTTGTTGTTGTTGTTGTTGTTGTTGTTGTTGTTGTTGTTGTTGTTGTTGTTGTTGTTGTTGTTGTTGTTGTTGTTGTTGTTTTATCACGTTTCGGCCAACTCATCTTCTTTTTTTCAGGTGATTCCTAACCTGTCGCGGCGAATCACCTGAAGAAGGCCGGAGGATCAGTTGTCCGAAACGTAGTGAAACAACAACAACAACTATGAAGATGAGGATAACAGCTCGCAAATAATTAAATAAGTAATCACTGATGTTTTGAAATTCTACAATGTCTTTTACAAAAAGGAATTCACGACATAAATTGTTGCAACAAATGTGCCAATTTTGAAGTTGATATCCCGGCTGTTTGACTAACAGCTCAGTTCCTGAAACTGTGAATATAATTATCTCCCTTTAGAATTAAGGGTGACACAATCTGCATGCAATAAAGATAAGACGCTGAGAAGAGATTTAGGAGATGGAATTTATAATCGAATCAGTTCCCCAGTGGCTTATCCGCGAATAGAGTTTCTTATTCACCTTGTTTTTCAATGGTTTTGCTTTACGAAAATGGCGAAACCAGAAGAATCTGCTTACACAAACGAATAAACGAACATAATTTACAGGTTTATATGTTTAAAATGGCACGTTGTGATTATGTGATGTTTGTTTTATTATTTTCTCTCTTCGAGGCACTTGCACTCTTAATGTAAATCGGAGTTAGTCGAAGAGGGAGAAATAGAGAGAGACAAAGAGAAAGAGCCAGAGAGAGAAATAGAGGGTGGAACGATGAAATTGTCGCACTAGAAAAGACGACATAATTCCATTTCCGTTTAATAAAAACCGGTTTTCTTTTTTCTTTTTTTTTCTTCTTTTTTTGTTACTGACTAGTTACTAGTTTGTCAGTTACGTACAAATCCCAGCAGCGATAGGAGCCTTTTATCATATCTGAAAATGACATAATGTTCAACAAGCAAGATCGGAGATGCGCGCTGTATAACTCATGCTCTCTATCAATCCAAGTTATGACAACAGAACCATTGCCAGCACCCTCAAAATACAAATTCTTGAAAGTCAACACCAGAGTATACCGGGATGTGTTGAAAAGTATTCTGATACTCTGGGTCAATCAGGTGGCCGCTGGCAGATCCTGGGTATGGCAACAGGACTCGGTGACGGCCCACAAGTCAAAAAAGACCCAAACTTGGCTTCAGAATTAGTGCTAAAACTTTGTACCCTTCGCTCACTGATCTCCCTACTCCAAGGACCTGAACCCTCCCGACTACTTCGTTTGGTTATACATCGAAAACATTACCAACATGACCTCCCAAACACCAAAGCCAGCTTGATCGCCATCGTCCGCCGAGTATTCACCGAGCTCCCGCCGGCGCTTGTGGAAAAGGCATGCTCCCAGTTCCGGGCCCGTATCAAGACGGTAATTGAGGCTAAAGGCGGCTACATTAAATAACTCTACAACATAATCAAGTTATCTGAAATGTTTTTTTTTTCAATAAAAGTTTTAAAATAAAGACGTAGCGTTGTTTTTTTTTGTTGTTTCTTTTAGGTAGACAATTTTGTCATTTCACTTAGTAGATAAAAAAAAAACAGAAAAAGACAGAGAAAAAGATAGATAGAAAAAGACAGAGAGAGTGAGTTAAAGAGAGAGAAAGAGAGAAAGATACAGATAGATAGAAAGGAAATATAGAAAGAAAGAGATAGAGGCAGACAGAAAGAGAGAGAAAGACAACTGGTGGAGATTCAATTTAAACTAACATACGTAAATATGAAAAATCAAACTGTAAACTTAAAATATTTTACTCTGGTATCATCACTTATCAAGACCAAAAAGCCATTTAAGGATAAGGGTTATTTAGTGTCAAGTGGACAATTAGATAAGACCGCAATGGTTGATAATTATGGTGACGATTGGGCAGAATTTCATTATTTAAAAGGGCGATTAAACTAGAATGTGTTTTCGGTATTATGTTCCACACGCGGACAATTCTAGAAGAGAAACCTTGATCATGGAAGTTTCGTTTAGTTTAAGGTAGACAGAAAGACGAAAAAACTATTGGTAGTGGTTGTAGCTAGCAGAGTTTTTGTTTTGAATGTTTTACAGAGGTAAGGCTCATATTTAAGCCCATTCGAGCAGCTACCATGAAAATTAGAATAGAGTAAAGAAAGACTAGCAATGTCTCTTCTGTGGAAAAAATGGAACAGGAAAGGAAAGAAGGAACCGCTCACTAGATTTCGAAGTCAGTTTTGTACTCACATACGCACGTATTGACAAATTACAACACCGAGTGTATACAAACACTAGACGATATGTCCATTGCACCGATACATACCTGAACTATGTATATTACACATAAAACTAAAATCGATAGATCATCTACTATAAATGTATTTTTACAGTTGACAACATATCTTCACATTTAACATGTTTTACATGTTTTTACGGTAATCGTGAAAAATAACATTTTTATAGTTAAATTCCTGAGGAGACTATTAAAGATATCCTGAACAGAAAAGAAAACGAACCAAGAGGTATTAAAAATGGCAAACACAGAAAGGTCTCTAATAACAACAGAACGAAAAAAAACAAATAAGATTCATTGGGTCATGTTTACAGAAAATGCGGAATAGAACAGATTAGTTTGACAGGATGGATGATGGGCAGAAGAAGCAGAGGACGGCAGAGAGAAACATACGTTGGAAGTCTGAATACCTCGCCAACATAAAAAAATATGAGAAACAATGAATTCATGAATGCCTAGAGAGAAAGAATGTGAGAGAGAGAGAGAGATTGAGCACCGTATCTGTAAATGCCTGTACCAGACAGAACACCCATTGATGATGATAATAGTTAAAAATCGGTAATTGCATCGGAATCGACAATTTAGTACAAAATCAGAAATTGTATCGTAATCGGGAAAAATATTAGAATCGTCCAATCACTGTATGTATGTATGTATGTATGTATGTATGTCATGTCATGTCATATGCTACTGGTACCATGTAACCCAGTACTACCTGCCTCATGGTCGGGTCACCGGCGACTAAACTGGTTCCCCCACCGGACTTGTTTGGTGAGGAAGGCGGCTAGTCTCCCTGAAGGATTAAAAACAAGACCCTCCAAAGGGCGAATGAACTCTTTTTCTGGGTCAACGGCCAACTAGCACCATGTATATTTGTGTGTGTGTGTGTGTGTGTGTGTGTGTGTGTGTGTGTGTGAATTGGGGTGTAGAGGGCTCCCGTAAGCCGTGGTGAAGGCAACCTTTCTAGGAGAAGCAAATCTCTGATTTAAAAAACCATAAAGCGGAAGACCAGTACCCGCATTAAGCTGGTCTGCAGTTTAATTTGTTGCTGGCTATCTTGCTCTTGCTTGCTGCTGATCCCAACATTTTGAACCGAGAGAGATAGAGACTTAGCTGTCGTACAAAGCTAAGACTCTGTAACATCATATTTGTATAGATACTCCCTCAGACATTTGGGCTCATGGATTTTAAATGTCTGAGGGAGTGGCACTCGTCTGACAAGACGTTGCAATCATCATCATCATGTATGTATGTATGTATGTATGTATACTTTTAAAAAAGTGTAAGCGTCTTTAATACATGACAGTTGGATTGTGTTTACGTTTGATTCGGTCGTCGATTTTATTTGTGAAATAACGTGTGAAATTGTCCACATCATCATCATTTTCTACTTCAAAAGTGATAGTCTTATAGCGAAACATTTTTGTAAAATTAAGAACAAGATGTAAATCCGTGCCTTTTTTTTTCATCTCATTTAATCGTGCTCATCACCATCATCATCGTCCTGATCATTGAGTAGTTAAGACTTTTGGAATGTTCCTTCATGTGTATCATGTATACGTATGCATATGCGTATATGTGTGCTTCTACGTGTGTATGTTTGCATGTGTGTGCACATGCATAAGTATGTTGGCATACATCTGTATGTATGCATGTGTTTATTTCCATGTGCATGTGGGGTAGAGAGGGCTCTAGTAAACCGTAGTGAAAGCAAACCCTCTAGGAGAAGCAAATTTCTGATTTTAAAAAAACACAAAGCGGGAGACCAGTACCCGCATTAAGCTGGTCTGCAATTTGACTTGTTGCTGGCTATCTTGCTCTTGCTTGTTGCTGGATCTCAACATTTTGAACCGAGAGAGAGATTTAGCTGTTGTACAAAGCTAAAACTCTGTAACATCATCTTTGTATAGATACCCCCTCAGGCATTTGTCTATAAAAAAAAGTCCTGTGGCGATAAAAAAAAAAAAAGCTGTGACGTGTGTTGGCCTGAAATGCTGGAAGCATGTAACATTGATCTGCCATCATTATATGTATCTATGTATATATGTATGTATATGGGTGTGTATATTTATATATGTACATGTGTGTATATGTACTTATATCTATGTATATATGTATGTATATGTGTATGTGTGTATATGTTTGTGTGTATGTATATACATTTATATATGTGTTTAAGCATGTATGTGTATATATGCATATATGTGTCTATGTGTATGTATGCACATATATGTGTATGTGTATGTATATGTATGTGTATATGTGCATGTATCTGTGTATGTATATATGTGCATGTATGTGTGTATGTGTATGATTGCATGTATATTTATGTGCATGTATATGTAGGTAAGTGTGTGTATATATATGTGCATATGTATACGTATATGTATGTGTATGTGTAAGTATATGTGTGTATTTATTTGTATATGTGTGTATATGTGGATGTATATGTATGTATATGTGTATGTATGCATATGGGTATGTATATGTATGTATGTGTATTATGCATTGTGTATGTATATTCTCTCTTTGTTTCATTTTTCTTATCATTTTGTTTAAGCCAGGGATGGGGCATCCTACCAGATGCCAAACATACACCTGCTATTTTAGACACTCCAACCGAGAGATCTTTTTAAGATTCTAACCGTCCCTTTAAGTGCAATTGTTTGAATCTCCTTTGCACTTGGTTTACCTGGTATATTTGTAAGATAGTTTGTAAAATTCTTTTTCATAAGTCCGGTTGCTCCTATAATTACTGGAATGATAGAGATCTTCTTAAGGTTCCAGTTTCTTTTCATGTCATACATAAGACCCTGGTATTTGGTAACCTTTTCCCTCTCAGCTCTGTTTAACCCAGCATCATTCGGGACACTAACTTCCACCAAGGTTGCTTCCTTCTCCTTCTTGTCCCATATTACAATGTCGGGTTTTATAGCTCCGTTTTCTAGGTACGTGGCTGTAGGGATTGCATAGTCATAGTGGATGGTATATGACTTGTTTCCGACTGTTCTTTCGGGTATATGTTCCCATGACTTCTTGCTGCATTCGATATTTAACTTATTGCAGATCGTCCAGTGGAGATATTTGCATACTTCATTGTGTCGCATTGTATAGTAGCCGTCCCCTAGCAGAACCCTACAGCTAGAAATCAGGTGGCTCACACTCTCTACTTCTGTGTGGCAGAACCTGCATTTGTTGTCTTTGCTGAGACCACTCATCTTTTTAAACGCATTGGTCATCAAGCCTTGATCTTGGGCAGCTATTATAAACTTCTCCTGGTCATAGTGGAGCGATCCATCCTTTAGCCAGCTTATAGACCCTTCCTTATCAATATAGTCTTGGTTATGTTCGTCCAGAAAATACTTGGCCCGTTGTTGGTTGGCCCATTCTTCAACTTTCTTGTCATGGAAAGCTTTAGTGTATTTCTGGCGACTTTTTCTGGCTATTTCAGTCGCAGGTATCTTTTCTGTTTCTGTCTCACTTGTAAGACAGTCTTTCCCAAAATGTTTGGCCAGTTTTGTGATGGATGTTGTTCTACTGGCTCTTGATTCCTGATGTTGGTGTACCATCTTTAGAGTTGGGTTTTTAGAGCTTATCATATATTGTCCGGTGCTCACAATAGTTGCACGATGTTGATGGTCAATCTCCGAGAGCCCCATACCTCCTTTCCATCTGGGCAGATACATTCTAGACAGACACTGGTTTCTGTATATTACTTTATACATTGTCAGCATTTTACGTGTCTTAGTGTCTAGTCTATTTATGTCTTTTTGTGGCCAGTCGACAATACCAAAACTGTATGTTACCACTGGCATGGCTAGTTGGTTAATGGCAGTTATTTTGTTTCTGCCTGTGAGTTCTGTTTTACAAATCTTCTTGACTCGGCGTATGTACTCACTTTCAATTTTGTTTCTCATCTTGGCATGCTGGATGGTATCATTCTCTTCTATGCCAAGGTATTTGTATCCTTCCTGCCCTTCTAGGTCCTTGATGGTGGTATATTCACCAAGCTGTATATTTTCAGTTTCGATCTTCTTCCCAGATTTGATGGAGCACTTGGCACATTTGTCCAGTCCAAATTTCATGCCAATATCTCTGGAGAAGTTATGTACGACTTGTAAGAGTTCATTTAAGTCGGCATCAGAACTGGCATATATATATATATGTATATAGGTATATATTAGCGTATGTTTATAGATATGTATGTATGTATGTATGTATGTATGTATGTATTTATATGTATGTATGCCAATGACCGTCTTGTATATGTTTGCACGTGGGTATGTATGCATATGTATGTGTGCGTATTATGTATTGTGTATGTATGTATGTATGTATATATGTCTATGTATATATGTGTGTGATATATATGTGTGTATGCGTATGTATGTGTACATATGTATGTATGCGTGCATTGATATATATGTATGTATATCAATGACCATCATCAGTGTCATGTCTGCTTGAGCATGTGAATTCACCGGCAGGACTAAATGTCAGGCTAAATGTCGGGCTAATGAACTTTCAGTGTGTGAGGGAGTGGCACTCGTTTGACAAGACGTTACAATCATCGTCATGTATGTATATGTCTCATTGCCCGCGCGCCATTAATGTCTAATCTATCTGAATGCTAATATTTTTTTCCTGATTCCGATACAATTACTGATTTCGGTCTTTTTATAACCTGTAAATATTTATAGAAGTGGTTTCTGTTGTTGACCTTTTTATTTGTTTTCATTTTCGGATTACCGTAAGAAAACAGTGTAATAGGTGCATATATGTTCGCAAACATAATACCAAATACATTTATGCAAGGATATATAAATGTTATTTTACTGGTAATTTAAAATCAATAAATATTTATCATTTTGCTATTATTATTATTATTATTATTATTATTATTAGTAGTAGTAGTAGTAGTAGTAGTAGTAGTAGTAGTAGTAGTAGTTGCAATGGAAAATTAAGTTTAAAAGAATCGTTTTCTTTTTCAAGGCCCGAAGATTACTCGGGGATAAGTGTAAATGAATGCAAAGTGATAGTTTAGTAATCGGTAATGGTGAAAATAGGGTAGAATTCGGATTATTTAAGGGGACGGCTCAACAAAAACTTGTTTACATTGGACTTGAAGGCTACACTCTTATAATCAGCAGGCCAATGGAACAGTTTCACGTGTTGGCAGATCTAGGGAAAAAGTTTTGTTCATGGAATCTGCGTTTAAATTTAGGCACAGATAGAAAGTGAGGAAAATTGTTGATAGTGGTTGTAGCTAGTCGGGTGTTCTTTGTGAAAGTTTGGCAAGGCGGGAACATAGATTTGGAGTTCAAACGAACACTTGACATGAAAATAATGATAGAGCAGTCAGGCTCTTCTGTATGAAAAGAGTTTGCGGGGAAGTGGAATAGGCCATCACTTACTAGGTTTCGAAGCCGGTTTTGAACTCTATCAAAGCAAGACAGGGTGCGTTGAGCAGCTCCTGCACAGCTGTAACAACAGTACTTCATTCTAGGACGTAATTGGCTCTTATACAGGTAGTGAATCGCATCGGCAGTAAGATGCCTACTGAAGTGTTAGAATGATTCCACTATTTTTCCAGCGATCTTGACAATAGATTTGATGCACATTCCATTTCAGATCAGAAGTGAAGGTCAGGCCCAGAAGTTTGTGAAAACATGGTGTTTCCCCAAGACGAGAACCATTCATTTCAATTAGGGTGTGATGAGGGTCAGAGCGGTTATGATGAAAAGGGAGAAGCTTGATATAATTGGTCATAGATACATGAAAATTAACCAGCCACCTTTTTCCCCATTGCACCACATGCAAGAATCTCAGAAGAGAGAGAATCGTTTCTAGTATCGAAAAATAGGTACCATTTGTTTCTGATTTCGATACAGATTCCGATACCACTAAAAATTCCGATTTATGGTTCCACACACACACACACACACACACACACACATCTATATATATATATATATATATATATATATATATATATATATATATATATATATATATATGGATGCATGTATGTACGTATGTATTTTGACTTTTGTATGTCATGTCTGCCATCGTCCTTATAGATCGGCTGCCGGCCTTCAAAGCCAGCTAAGGAGATATGAGGGGGCAATTTGGTTAACTTTCGACGGACATCATCAGTAAAGATGCTGCAATCATCATATATGTACGGTACGTTCGTATGTATGAAAATAATCACGTTGACACATCGGTTAAGCAACGTTGAGCCTAGCTAGAATCAGATGGGTGACCATTTGAGAATTCTAGGCGTTGTATGTGCTCTCCGCTTATCTCGGCATTGTTTCCAGTTGTACTCAATCGCCACTTTCCATTGGTATTTAACAACGCCGACTCAGGAGAGGTGTGGTTGGAGATTGCGTAACTCTGGCCACAAAAGTTCCACGCGCGGGCACCACTTACAGAGGGTATCCAAAGTCTGTCAAGAATGAAGGAAGCTGCTATGTATATGCCTTATTGCCTGCACGCAATTAATATCTAATTTATTTGCATGGCGGAAAGGAGGCATTTTTTCGAGCGATTCTATTCAACTTAAAATACAAACATGTCACGTGAGTCAAAGCTTAAACGGCCGTGATTAACAACTGTGCATACGAAGAATACGCCTCAACGAAAGCGAAATTAGCACGGTTATTGGCATGGTGTAATTTATGTTTTAGGATCTTTACATTAACGAAACACACAAGAGCATCATCATCATCATCATCATCATCATCATCATCATGTACGGCATCGCGTTTTATTTACCTGCTTGACGTGAAAATATTACATTCCTACTGCAGTGCCAACCGTAGAGTAAAAGAATAAATATAAACCAAGATACTCCGGAAACTTTTTTTTTCTTTTCTTCTGCACATCCTACGTTATCTTATTTATCTACTAGCTGATGTGCTCGTCTATACCGGGTTCTTATTTTAATGAGTGTTTGTTTGTTTTTTTTTTTTTTGTTTTTTTAGCGTCGCTTCTTTTCAAAACGATATCGTTTACTCGACTGCTGCTGGCGAGTTCTACACAACTATTTTGAGGCTTAAAGTTGGGATGAAAATTAATAAAATCAGATTTCTTCGTAATCACATTACGTTGCACCACAATCGACAAGAAAAATGTTATTGCTTGTTGAAGCATCAAAAGCACATGAAAATAAAAATGCATGTTCGCTAACGGAGCTCCCCACATTTTTAATGGAGTCGTTTGAAAGTCCTGTACCTACATTGGAAACTCTTGTGATTAGGTCGGCCACAATTATAGCAAATAAGTTTTGTGCTTTTCTTAGGAGAAAAATTGTTTTTGGCAAAGCTGCGCTTTTTATTCCAGGCATGAGTATAATTTAATTTTGATGTTTTTATGTATGCATTTTTAAATTTCATATTTATAGATTCGTTTTTTGTTGTTTTTTTTTTTTTTTGTGATCGTTTTCTCAGTTTCCTCGTAACTTCTGAGTCCAACTTGGATTGATTAAAAGTCATGGGTTAGAGGCGACTAATTTTCACACGATTGATTTTGTTTTGAAGCTCGACCCTTCGGACGACAAATATCGAAAAATTGGCTAAAAATATTAATTTCTTCACCCTTAACTGGGCACTTTTATACAAGAAGGGGTCGCTTTTTTCGCAGATATTTTCGAAAGTCATCCCCTCTTTTCGATTGACTAGCCTTAATTTAAGCCTTCGCCACTTCCGGTTTGGCGATGGACATAACGGCAAAGACGTCACTTTTTTCACGTTCTTTTCCTCCTCGCGGTACGGTTCGAGACTGTCTGCCTACTACAACTTTTTTTTTGTTTGATCAGCACACACCTCAAACACCCGGGCAACACCGGGCATCCAGGTTAGTTTAATATAATGTAAATTAAAGTTAGTTTAATGTAATGTAAATTCCACGGAATGAGAAATATATTTCATCAACAAATATGTTTTCATAAAGCTAATTTTTTTTATGGATGGCAGAAAAAAAATTAGTTTTTGATAAAAACAAAAATTAGACAATAACACGCACTCCACTAATATTTCTATGAAATTTTTAATACAGAACTGACTCAAATTAAATAAATTAATAAGCATTAATCATCGCCTCCGTTTACTCTCGAAAGACAATGGATACGCCCTGTAAGAGTAGCTGTGCATGTAATTGTAAGGCAAAAGTCGCGCAATCTCTAACCACACATCTCCTGAATCAGCACTTCTTGAGTCCAGCGCAAGGAGAAGTCCCGGACAACTGGAAACAATGCAGAGATAAGCGGAGAGCATATACATCACCTGGAATTCCAAAATGCTCGTCCATTTTAGTATTGACCAGGCTCAATGTTGCTTAACTATGGCGATCTAACAGGAACCGCTGTGTCTACGCGAGTATGCTGTATATAAGTACTAATAAATATTCAGAAAATAATATTGTGCTACAAGTTCAGTACAAATAATAAAATTACATTGTAAGTGTCCATCTTTAATTTACTCCTTCAGTTCAACACCTCTTGACAGACGGGGTTATTTATTTGCCCTGTTTCTTTCGAATGTTCCCTTTTTATGTAACGTTTTTCTTAAGTGAAGAACCACTGCGTGTCGAAATTACTACGAGCTCCTTTCTTACACCTTACAACAATGATCATATATCATTATGATATTCGAAAATGAGGCTACATCAAAGGGAGGTCACTCATGCTCTTATTCAAGGTTGCCAGTGTATTTTGCCTATTTTCAAAGTAACGCATGGACTAACAAAGAAAGGCATAAGCAGGATAATGTTTAGATGATTTTAGGATCTTTCAATTTAAGGGCGAGTGCGACTTACTGAGAATGAAGAATAGGTTGACACTGAAATTAAAGCCACATAAACTGTTATTTATAACAGGGGTTCCCAAACTTCATAACGGTCCTGGATATGACCTTAAACTATATCCAGTGGTAAGAGCCCAGCTTGCGGGCTTTGGGGAGTGTGGAGCCACCCTTTAATTGCCATTGCTCCCAGGTCCACTCTGACCCCGAGTGGTAGTACCTGTTAGGGTCCCAACTATGGGTTAAATAGAAACTGACTTGAAAACAACAAATATATTCTATTAAAAAAATTTTCTTCAAAATCACTGGATTCGGCATTAAATAACTCGAAAATGGTTGATATGCTGTAAAACAAAAACAATCAACCAACAACCAACCAACCAAACTTCAGGACACCAGGGAGTCCCTGAGCAGGGCAAAGGTTTTTCACGTAGCACTAGCAAGATAGTTTCTAAAAATAGATATGAAAAAAATTATTTCAAATTTTAACACTAACCAATGATAATAATTACAACCATTTTTTGTTTTTGATTACTTAAAAATTATTGCATTTTTTGTTAATTTATTTTTATTTTCTTTTTCATGAACCATCCTGAAACTCTTTACATCTGTAGTTATGTATCATATCTCTTTACATCTGTAGTTATGTATCATATCTCTTTACATCTGTAGTTATGTATCATATCTCTTTACATCTGTAGTTATGTATCATGTCTCTTTACATCTGTAGTTATGTATCATATCTCTTTACATCTGTAGTTATGTATCATGTCTCTTTACATCTGTAGTTATGTATCATGTCTCTTTACATCTGTAGTTATGTATCATATCTCTTTACATCTGTAGTTATGTATCATGTCTCTTTACATCTGTAGTTATGTATCATGTCTCTTTACATCTGTAGTTATGTATCATGTCTCTTTACATCTGTAGTTATGTATCATATCTCTTTACATCTGTAGTTATGTATCATGTCTCTTTACATCTGTAGTTATGTATCATGTCTCTTTACATCTGTAGTTATGTATCATATCTCTTTACATCTGTAGTTATGTATCATGTCTCTTTACATCTGTAGTTATGTATCATGTCTCTTTACATCTGTAGTTATGTATCATATCTCTTTACATCTGTAGTCATGTATCATATCTCTACATCTGTAGTTATGTATCATGTCTCTTTACATCTGTAGTTATGTATCATGTCTCTTTACATCTGTAGTTATGTATCATGTCTCTTTACATCTGTAGTTATGTATCATATCTCTTTACATCTGTAGTTATGTATCATGTCTCTTTACATCTGTAGTTATGTATCATATCTCTTTACATCTGTAGTTATGTATCATATCTCTTTACATCTGTAGTTATGTATCATATCTCTTTACATCTGTAGTTATGTATCATGTCTCTTTACATCTGTAGTTATGTATCATATCTCTACATCTGTAGTTATGTATCATATCTCTTTACATCTGTAGTTATGTATCATATATCTAGATCTGTAGTTATGTATCATGTCTCTTTACATCTGTAGTTATGTATCATGTCTCTTTACATCTGTAGTTATGTATCATATCTCTTTACATCTGTAGTTATGTATCATGTCTCTTTACATCTGTAGTTATGTATCATATCTCTACATCTGTAGTTATGTATCATATCTCTTTACATCTGTAGTTATGTATCATATCTCTTTACATCTGTAGTTATGTATCATATCTCTTTACATCTGTAGTTATGTATCATGTCTCTTTACATCTGTAGTTATGTATCATATCTCTTTACATCTGTAGTTATGTATCATATCTCTTTCCAGTAAAAAAAAGATTTAAAAACTCAAATGATTACAGCTATTTAATTTTTCCATATAAAGCATTTGGTCCTTTTTAAGAAAAGGATTCCGGATTCCTTCAGTCTCACTCACGGAGCCGCAGGGCTCCGTGGAGCCTACTTTGGGAAACCCTGATGTATAAGACGCTTATGGGAGAACCATGGGTATTATTCTAAACTATAAAATAAAATACGCATAAAGTGCACTTGAAAGCCAAATTACAACGTAATATTAGAAATATAAACAAATATTTTATTTGTTTGAAGTTTATCACAAATATATTTCAGAGGTATACTCCATCTTCAGTGTGTCGCTTTGTTTCTTTTTCCCCCCTTTCTTCTTCCTTGCCATGTTGTTAAGTTAGAGAAAGAAGTGATAAATTTCAGACAAGTAAAATATTTGTTTATTTTCCTAATATTACGTTGTGATTTGGCTTTCAAGCGCACTTGACGCGTATTTTATTTTATTCAAATTAAAACGTTTCTATATGAACTCTCATCATTTCATTATCTAAGGTTTGCGGCGATCACATGCTTCTATCGACTCCTGAAACCATGTGTCAATCGTTAAATCGCTGTCAGCCAAAAGAGATTAAACTGTTTGGAACTTTGATAATCATGTCTTTCGGGAGTTCTCTTTTTAGAAACAAAATTTTGATATTAAGACATCTTGTCCACCCAAGTGTTTCTAGATATCACAAGTCAACTGAGTATTTTACGCCGGTTTCTACATGTCGGCGTGCGGGTTAGGGTTATGGTTAGGTTTAGAGTAATATTAAGGTGGAAATAGCTCGAGACAAGGTATAAAGCCAGTGAATGTAAGGAGCTATAGGGTAGAATTATAAAGTTGTCGCCCTAAAGAAAACAACACTACACTTTATTCAAAAACTTTTATTGAAAAAATCCATTCAGATAACTTGATTATGTAGTAGAGCTGACATTTATTCAATGTAGCCGCTTTCAGCCTCAATCACTGCCTCGATATGTGTCCAGAACTGGTAGCATGCATTTTCCACAACCGCCGGCGAGACCACGGCGAACACTTGGCGAACACTCGGCGAACACTCGGCGAACACTCGGCGGATGGCAGCGATCAGTCTGACTTTAGTGTTGTGGGAGGTAATGTTAATGATGTTCTTGGCGTATTACCAAACGAAGTGCAGCGAGTTCAAGTCGAGGGAGAGGGGGTCCAAGAGAGAAGGATGTAAAGTCGTAGCACTCCTTCTGACGTCAAGCCTTGGTCTCTTTTGACTTGTGGGCCGGTGCCGAGTCCTGCTACAACACCCACGGTCTGCCAGCAGGCAACTGATTGCACCAGGAGATCACGACATTCTTCAGCACATCCAGGTACACTTTGGTGTTGACTTTCAAGCCGACTTCGAAGATGTGAGGTGGCATGATGTGGCCCTCATTTGAAACCATACAAAATACCATAACCGTGGCCGGAAATTTTGTTTTCATCCCCCTGAGCACGTTCCTGTTATTCATGGCAATTCAGCTATGTATTTCGAGGGTGCTAGTAATGGTCCTGTTATCATAACTTGGATCTGTAGAGAGCATGAGTTGTACAGCGGCACATCTCCAATCTTGTTGAACATTGTGTCACATTCATACATGATAGAAAGCTTATATCGTTATTGAAATTTGTACACAATTGGCCAAAAACCGGTTTTCATCAAACGGAAATAGAATCGTATCGTTTTTTCTAAGGCGACAATTTTGTCGTTCCACCCTGTATAAAAAAAACTTCAATATCAAAAACTAGCCAACGATAAGTAATAGTTGAAACAGATTCCGACGCATAAAAGTAATATTTTCCCTGTTTTTCATAAACATCGCTCGTGGAATATGAGAACTAAAGACAAAATAAGGGAAGTAAGAATTGCAAGATTGTCGAAAATAAAACTAAGGTACAGTTGTGTTTTTCTCAAAATATCATGCGGCGACCGAAGTTTTTAGGAAAGCCATGAAAGTATGGCATGTTGTGTAGTGAATGATATCTTCTGTTGCTTACTGAAGAGACATCTATAGTCTATTTCTGCTCTACAGATATACTTAATATTCAGTAAAGATATTTTCAAGGAAAGTGCTCGACTGAGCTCTAATATCTGGTTTAATCTTCAATGCATTCACAGTAAAAACTCGTACCTCTATCACAACGAAGATGTTTTCTTCAACGTTCAGGATAAATTTCCATGGAAGGAGCTTCTTTGAAAATGCATGCGAAACACATTAACACGAAACTGCTTCTCTGTAGATTACAACATATTAATTTACAAATCTAATGTCAAAGAGTTGTGAGTCGTTCCATAAATAATCAAACATATTTCATTGTGTTTCCGAATTTTTGAGATGAGGATTGCTTATTCGCATTATTTGGATTAATCGGACTATTGTTTTCATCTTGAGTGTCATTTTCACAACGTTTCGGTTGATGTTACCATCCGACCTTCTCCGGGTGTATTGTGTAGTTAACACTATATAGGAACCGTTAATTATAAATAATAGATAATATATAGAATAATACGTAAAAACAATAATGTATATACAGTAATATAGTAATAATAATTAGTAATAAATGTTTAATAATTAACAGTGTTAAAAGTTAATTAGTTATTATCGATCTGTTTGTCTATCTATCTATTTATCTATCTATTCAATGATATTCTTAAAATAGTTTATATTGGGAGTTATTTATTGTTTGTAGAATAAAGTATAGCAATAGGTTTTAGCTAAGGATGTTTACATAAATTAGCTATGTTTAATATAAACAAAGTAACCTTGAACAGGCGTACGTGACGGATAGGTCACGTTAAGGGGGCGTGTCTTTTCATTGGTAATGTCACCGGAACTGAGGTCAAGACGTCGGGAGTTTTAGTCAGTTCAAATTCGGAGAGTTGAAGTCTAGTCACGCAGGTGTATAGACGTACTCCAAGCCAGGAAGCGGCCTGTAAGAACAAGCATGTAAACACGTAAGCAGCATTAAGAATAGATTATATAATGTAATAAATTGAATTTAAAAAAATCTTAATGATGCAATATTTTAAGTTATAAATTTATTATATTTTTTACTGGAATATCTTGTCCTTTTTGCCCAGTTTTAACAACTAGTCCTTTACTTTTCCATGTTTAAGCTTTACCATATGACTTTTCATGCTCGCATTTTTCTATTATAATAATATACACTAGCTGGACCCGTGAAAATTTCACGTTTTCTTTTCTTTTTTTTTTTTCACATACACATTATCCCATCACATATCCGTACCTTGAAACATTTACATTAACCCTTTACTGCCCTGGCCGACGAATTCACCCTGTGTACTATTTTTTTTAAATAGTAAATGAAGAGTACGGTAGGTAAAATGTATGTAAATATGTATATACCAAAATCACGATATTAGAGCTCCAAATATTCTCAATAAATACATCCTCAATTATGTTTTATAAATATGTTTATTTATAAATATTTTCAAAAGTTTTATTTAATTTTTAGCTTATTTATAATATACTTATTATATAATGGAGACTTAGAGTTTTTAAAACATGATATTGTTAATTTCGCACAGTAATGGGTTAAACCTGTGCATTTTGTTCAAAAATATTTGAACTTAACGTTGAACCTAACCAAAACTATCCCAGAATATGTTCTTGATGTTTAGATGCATATGCTTGATTACTTAAAATACATTTCAAATGTCAACGTTTATAAATTATAAACTGTCATTACATCTGTTTTTTCTCCCATATACGTCCACTATTCAGATTGCCTCAGGGAACCCAAACACATGGACAATTTTAGATGACTTCTGTGTATACGATATTTCGTATAAATGTGATTCCTCTTCTGTGGCCATGCGTGGAATCATTAAGATGTTGGACTTTAACTCTCACAGTCTTCATTGCTCTTGCTCTTGAGAACGCTACATAAAGTTGGCCATGAGTAAAGCATGGCTTTGGTAAATATATGCCAACTCTATCAAAAGTCTGACCTTGAGCTTTATTTATTGTCATTGAGTATGAGAGGCGAACTGGGAACTGAGTGCGATGAAGAACAAAAGGAATATTGGCATCGCTAGGTTTCAGTTTTATCCTTGGGATAAGTACTCTCTAATGAGCGTGTGAACCGCTGATTATTGATGCCTTGATGGTGTGCTCGTGAAGCTGAATGACCTCTAGTCGAGTGCCGTTACACAGTCCCTGATTTATGGAGAGGTTTCTCAGTAGCATAATTATTGCTCCAATTTTCAAATTAAACCTATGAGAAGGCATGCCAGATGGAGTGAGAGAATTAATGAATTCCATTGGATAATTTTGTGCTTCCTCGTCATTATCGCAACTTACAGAATCAGTGCTGAGGTACGTTTTATTTTCTGTTGGCAACATTCTCAAAATTTCCTCATTGACCGCTAAGCATTCAGAATTCTTTGGAGATAGGATTACTCTTGCTTTCATCTCTTCAACCGTACAGTTGTCAAACACCTTCGATATCAAAGAGCCATTACATGTGCACATTTCAGGAATGTCAATAACATCTGGAGCCACTTCATCAAGAGAACTCTGGAGTGATCCATTGCCCATTTGCAGAAGCCATCTTGAAAACTCCTGTTCATCGGAATTTGCTCTCATGTTCTGTGTGAGGCTCATGTGATGAAAGCTGTGCCATAAGTATGAGCGTTTGAGGCACACATCTAGTACAGCAGCAGGAGAAGCTCTCGGGACAACTGGAAGTACTTGTCTGAAGTCGCCTCCAAGTAAGATTACTTTACCACCAAATGCAGTGTGGGTGTTCATTATATCTTTCAAGCATTTATCAATGGCTTTCAGCGCATAGCATGGGATCATAGAAGCTTCATCAATAAGGAAGACTTTAACTTGCATCAGAAAGTGTCCTTGCTCAGATCTCGGCGGCACATGGCAGACACTTGTTTCGCTTAGGGGAACCGGAAGCTTGAATATACTGTGCAAAGTTTTGCCGCATTTCAGCAGTGTTACAGCAATACCAGTCCAAGCAGAAGTGTTTGTCTTAATGTTGTTAGCGTTAAGGTATTCATATAACTTGTTGAAAAGATAGGTTTTTCCTGAACCACCGGGTGCATCCACATAAAACAATCTATTTTCTGTTTGCTCACCTTGCTCAACAGAGAAGGCACTTGCAACCACAGCATTGAATATCTGCCTCTGTTCAAAATTAAGAGAAGTCACATCTATGTTAGAGTTTCCAACATCTCCTTTATGTCCAGGATGATCTCCAACTGGTTCAGGCAGACCAAACATGTTGCAATTCATGCCATTTTCCATGAATAAGGTATTCAGAAAGTGGAGAGCAACATTTTCAGCAGTTATGTTATCATATCTAAGCAGCAGATCTTCGATCATAAAATGCTTATTCTTATTCCATAAATGCAGAGCATTCACGGGCTGCTTGAAGACGCACATCATGGAAAACATGGATAATAGTTGTGGCATCTGATGAGCTGCTGCTTCTGTCAAAGCTTCCTGCAATGCATTGTCATTCTCAACCAGGCGCAGTCTGATGCATGCGTCTTTGAAGGTGGCCATTTCTTGACCATCGATTTCTTCAGATTGCTGAATGAAGTCGCTCCGGGGACATGAAGGAGCAACATCCTCAAATAAAATTTTTCTTCATTACGAGGACTTGCAGAGTACATTCTGGTTTAAATGTTGCTGAATCTAATTCGCCGTGTCCACTTTGTTGTTTGTTTGTTGAATACATAATGCTCGGGTACAGAACAATAGAAAAGATTTCTTGCATTCTCATCTGCTTGATTGAGTTTGAACCAAGCTGTCAATTGTGTGTCACGTTCTTCTGCTTTTGCTGCCGCCTGTCTTTGATTACCTTCTCTATAGTAAACATGCTGCTCATCAGGCAAATGTACAGCCAAGCGATAAACAGTGTGGGATTGAGCATGCATTTTGAACTCTGACAATCTCCAAAAGCCCTCTGGAGGAGACACATATCTACATGACAGAAACTGTTTAACTTCATTGTGTTCATGTATTCCAGTGGGCTCATTATTATCTAAAACATGTCTGATTTCCATGTTTGCACAATCGTGACCTTTATATATATATTTGAATAAATATTTTACGCTTTTCACCGAGGAACACACTTCAACATTAATATGGGCACGGTATTTTTCCAGTAGATACTTATTGTATGGGACAACGAATCTGTTGTCAACCTCATGAGTGCCAACTTGTACCTTTTCTCCATTGTTTCTCCGTCTGTACACTGACTAACAACCTCTGTGTGTCAAGTCGAAATTTAGGTCGTTCCACAGGAACACTTATGGTTTTGGTAAACGTTAGGGATCCCTCCTGTAAGTACCCGTAACTGTCTGGAAAAATTCTAACTAGAGAGATATCGAGGAAAGCAATGCCAACAATAGCATCACCTTATTCATTAAAAAATGAATGATTAATTTACGTTTGTGTATTTGCGTGTAAATAATTAACCGTGAAACTAATTAGCGGATTATCATTATTATTGATAATTAAATTATTATTATTATTAATAATAATAATTAGATTATTATTATTAATTAGATACAAATCTTCAAGGAATAAGAAGTCTAAATGTTGTCTACATTTAGTTTAATTTTTTTCAAGGCCAGGAACTACTCGAGGATAAGATATCATCAGATGGACGATGATCGCCACGAAGAAAACCGCAAACATTCTCAAAAAGTGTACATTATTTTCGTTTGAAATATGATCCGCATTTTTTTCTTTTTCCTTTTTTTTTCTTTTTTCTATTTTTCTATTTTTTCTTTTTCTTTTTTCTTTTTTCTTTTTTTTTTCTTTACTTTAACCCTGAAGCATTATTACGTTTCTTAGCATTATGTTTGGGTGAAGAAAAGGCATGGAAAAAAAAAAAGAAAATTATTAAAGCCGAGAAATACAAGTTAGCAAATCATATTAATTTGGTTGAAGAAATATTCTTCAGAAGAGAAAAAGCAACGAATAAGGCAAATTCCTCCCTTCAAAGTCGATAAAATATCAAGCCGATAAAATGTCTCCTGAAATTAAAGCCAGAAGACGTGACAACAATATTCATGTTATCATTGGCGATTTATTGTATATGATGACGTCTGCCTTTTTTCAAGCTGAATAATTGGTCTTTATATGTTGGCCAATATATCATGTTAGCGGTTTCTCGAGTTGAGGTGTTACTTTGTAGCAATAATAATGGATTGAATCGAAAAATACCGTATTTTTGTTCTGCTTGCAAAAGAAGAGAAATAATGTTTGGCACAAAAAATGTAGAAATCAAATCGCTTGAAGTTTGATTGTTTTTCGTTATTTAGAATATTGAAACTACTGTTCTTATCTTGAGTGTTTTTCTCACAACGTTTCGGGCGATGTAACCTCCGAACTTCCTCCGGTATAACTTGTCTAACTTGTTTTGTTTTGTTTTTGTTTTGTTTTTTTGTTTTTTGTTTTTTTGTCAAACTTGGGAATCTGTACCGAATTTCCAACGGAAGTTTTTATTATATCCAGGGTGTAGCATACTCTATTTCCACCAGTCATATTTGGGTAGAAGTCTTAAGTAATTCGCAATTGTATTCTTAGTATCGTCTGCACTGAGGATTGAACCTTCAACTTCCATAAGTTTTAGAACTAAATTTTATCAAGTACTTTATCCGTTACGCCACGTGTCCTTGTGGCTGATGATGAGATGAGAACAGCAATCCAAATAATCGAAATTATCAATCACCATCTAAAGAATTCATCCTCATCTTATTATTTTCACATCGTTTCAGCCGATGTGAACTCCGACCTGCTTATTTGCATTTTGTCAAACTTTGCAATTTGCATGTGATTATTCTGAGTGTTGTTCTCACATGGTTTAGGCTGATGTAACACTTGATTTTCAGTTTTATCCTGTTTAACTCTGTAATTTTTTGTCAGACTCGGGAATCTGCACCGTTTTTCCAACGGAACTCTTTATTTAATCCACAAGGGTAACATGCTTTAATTTCTTCAGTCATGAATAGGGCTAGGACAACAGCATATTCTTTTCATTGTTTTGACTCTCG
This sequence comes from Euprymna scolopes, assembly GCF_053919585.1. Lineage (NCBI taxonomy): Eukaryota > Metazoa > Mollusca > Cephalopoda > Sepiida > Sepiolidae > Euprymna > Euprymna scolopes. The sequence goes on along the minus strand of NC_136509.1, from coordinate 15,606,034 downwards.
AGTGTGTATCCGTTGATATCTTATATGCTTTTATATAGAGTGATGTGGTTCTCGGTTGATTAACTGTGTCTAACTTTGTCGGATATATACTCGAGAGTTAAAACAATGAAAAGAATATGCTGTTGTCATAGCCCTAGTCATGACTGGATACAAGTCCTAAGAAATTTGCAATTATATTGTGAGTATCGCCCGCACTGCAGATCGAACCTTCTACCCCCATATGAGTGCCATTTAGAACTGAATTTTACTTAAGACTTTATCAGATATACCACGGCTTCTTGTGGACTCATAATGAGATAAGTCCAAATAATCCAAATTATAAATTTTCATTTGAAAAGTTCAGAAAAATACTATTCGCCTCTTTTGCACCATTTCGGCCGATGTAAACTCCGACCTTCTTCAGGTTCATTTCGTCGAACTCAGAAATCTTCCTCTCAAATTCTGGAATCTGTACGGAACTTATGCATTCATGACCTGAAAGTTTCATCCATCTGTTGCAGATATTGATGGTCTGAGACTCTAACAAAGCAACTCCTGTTATTGACGTGCGTCAGAAGCAGTGAGGCACATTGAATTCCTGGCAAAAGTGCATTAAAAATGGTGGTGGCCATGTAATCCTATCGTTTGCCGGGGAGTGTTTCTTGGTGTGTCCATGTCGTGGAGACGTTCTTAGAACGATTCTTCCGTCCTGACACGGCACCAGCTCCCCGTCTTAACATAGAAAACGATAGACACATCCCCTTGCATCAAGGCGTCGATATGGTGTTGCCTATATTCGGATTTTCATCGCTTGGTCGTCGTCGAGTCTTATTTGCATCATTACGGGCCGTATCCACCGTCAGCATAAAAGGGCAGGGACCGCTTCTTTGCTGCTGAAAATTGATGCTTATATAATTTACTAGACTACCCGTGACGCGTTGCGTCAGTATGTTATATTAGCTATGGAATTAATTTATGAGCGTGACACTTGTGATGTAAAGAAAATAGGATTTTTTGACAAAACAGAAACATTTCTATGAAAGTATATTAAAATGAAAAAAGAATATAGATAGATTTCTATGAGTCGTTCTGTTTATAATTGTTTATTTAAAAAAGAAAGACTTACAGCTATTGAATTATAAGTGGTTTGCCATACTTATAGGTAAATGTGCACTCAACAGATACCATAATACTTAAAGTTATATTCAAATTTTGATATATATTTTTAAATGAAATTGTTAGTTGAAAGTACAGAATAGTTAAAACACTCTCCCCCATGTTAAGAATGTTTTTTTTTATAGAAAATTCATGACTCATTGGGTCAAATATTTAATTTATATGTTAATAATAAGATCAATAAAACTAATTAAGACAATGCGGAAATGAACGATGTAAAAAAAAAATAAATTGTTTATTTTGATAATCTAAACGCGAAACAAACAATTGGGACACTGAAAACGTACACAGTAAAACAATACGTTTTATTGTCGTTGATTATTTACGCTGTTATAGGTTTATGTTTGTGTACGCGTGCGCAACCGGAAGTCGTAAACAGGATGTTGGGTTACAACACCCGTTACAAGGTCATTTGAATTTTATAATTATATAGATTGAACGCTGTATAGAATAAACGAATTTTTATATAAAAAAATATATAAGTTTATTTTAACAACATAGGAGCATTTTTTTTAAATTCGAACCGACGCGTGGTGGCCATTGTTCAACTATTTTCAATTACAATTATAATTCAATTCCCTTTCTTTGTAAGAGAAAGAAAATGGATGTAAGAGACAGAAAGAGAGAGAGAGGGGGTTATGCATACATAATAGGCTTAATAACTTGGCTGAGTTTTATAAACAACTGCCAATCTGATTACATAAACAATCTCGAGTCGTACACGTCACCTGTTAAACTGGGCCAAGCTGTTATGCGCTGAAATGTTTAAATATCTCCCTCTGCCTGTGTCTGTGCGTATTTCCACGAGATCAGAACACGTCTGGTACAAGGTTGATTGATGCATCAGATCCCCCCCCTTCCCAGCTCCCCCAAAAGGAAGCTTTCTCTTTGTGCCACAACTACACAGAAAAATAAATTGTGGAGTACAAAAGGTCGTTAGTTTTGATGGTACCACTCCCGTCTTCGTAGCTCTTTAACTTTTTTAATAAAAAAAAGGGAAGCTTTACTTTTGGAACGACCCTCTTAGGATAACTCGCAAATGTTCTTCTTTCTTAATTTTTTAGATGAGGTTTTGTCATTTACATTATTTGGATTATTTGGACTGCTTTTCTCATCTTGAGTGTTATTTTTACAACTTTTTGGTCGATGAATTCAGTTCTAACTCACTTCAGGAATTTAAATGTTAAGTCATTAGTTCGTGCATTACTAAGAATCCAATTACGAACAACTTAAGAACTGTTTTATATAGAAAATCTGCTTTTACAATTTTTACGACTTTTAATGATTAATAGTAAATTGTAGCCATTACAAGACTGATTTTAAAATCTCGGTAGTTCGAATTAAGTTGTCTCCTTTTATTAATAATGGTGGACCAAAACACAATGTTGCACATCGCTATGAAATTAGATTTTTTTTTTACTAAAAAAAAAACTACTCAATTAACTTGTATGATTTTTGGAATATGACATATTCGTTCAATGATGGGTAAGTACATTATAAAGACTTTTCTGTATTTTTGAATTTTAATAAAGTTAAAATCTGGACTTGCACCAACATAAAGATCCCAAAATCCTCAAGGATGCCAATCCTGAAAGTAAAAAAAAAAATGGACTAGAATAAAGTTTTTCCATTTGTGAGTTCTGACCCTTCAGTATAAATGCTATATAAATGAAATGGATTATAGTTGACAGAACGAGAACATGCTTCTCCCATGGATTAAATAAAAGTTTAATTCGAAATTCCGTAGAGATTCCCGAGTTCGACAAAAAAATCCTGAATTCGACAAAATATGCCTGAAGAAGATCGAAGGTTAAATCAACCGAAACATTGTGAGAATAAAACATTAGTCCGAATGATAGAACGTTGCAATGTGTGCATTCATTCTTTTTGTGGACTGTTATTCTCATCTTCATTTCTGTTGTTTCACCACGTTTAGGCCAACTCATCCTCCGGTCTTCTTACGGTGATTAACTGCGACGGGATAGGAATGTATCCCCAGTAATTACTGCCTTCCAATATCTTATATATTTCTAGAAAGAATTTTAACTAGAAAGATATCGAGGAAACGGATGCCAAAATAACCATCTGATTCATAACAAATGAATAAGATCAACAATAATAACAATCAGCAATGCGCCCTATCAACCTGACATATAGAAAAATTCTTCACTCAGGGAAACAATATGTATACAAACGTTCTCAATAAATTTCCTGTGGAGAAAAAAAACATGTTCGGAAGGAGGGGTGATGGTTGTGTAGTGGTTGACGGCATGAACTGATAACCTGGGTGTTCCAAGTTCGAATCCAGTTCGTTTTATAAAAATCACTTTCACTTAAGATGTTGGCAACCTTCACGCCATACCTCCCGTAAGTATCTGATGTCTTTCTCGTAAAAACTATATCGACAAAATTATGCCTAATTTTTTTTCGATTCTTTTTGTAAGCCTTATGGAATTATTTGTTAGTTTCTACTTTCGCAATCTCTTAAGTTTTGATATCCTTAACGGCGAATCCAATCTGATTAAAAATATTTACTTTATTGCTGATATGTTACGAATAAGATTAACTAAATTTATTTCAGTGAATTGTTGCTTTCTTTTCAAACATAAATACGAACATCTGGCAATATTGTTATGTTAAAATTAATGTAAATATGTCGGTGTATATGAATTTAGTTTCCTCGCATGATCTGAATTAAAAATATTTTATATTTTCGGGCGGTTGTAACATATCCAATAATAAGTGAAACGTTTTCCTTTTTTGAAGTTCCGATTTCTTTTCACCATTATTGATACTTTTCAATCCAAGGAAAACAAACTGTATATTTTTTCCAAGGAACATACACACACACACACACTTATATATATATATATATATATATATATATATATATATATATATATATATATATATATATAATATAAAGCTGAATGTCTGTGTGTATGTGTGTGTGTGTCCGGTCACGAATAGGCTCCTATATGGTTGACTATTTTAAAAAACTGATTGTATATAATGATGAAAGATGTATCGAGACACAGGAAGGGGTATGTTTGATCTGGCAGAACAGTGGTTCATTAAAATTGTGAGGTCTGCTTTCGCGCCTGGTCCACAAAGTATGGAAATAAAAAATTTGAAATTAAAAAAAAAAAGGTTTACAAGTGTTTTTGATATAGATGTACATAATAATACTTTGATAAGTATGTTTTAACTTAAATAGGGATTGTATAATAACATTGTGGGGTCTGCGTTAGACACTGGCCTCCATAGAATGGAAATAGGCACACACTTTAATAAAGACTTTTCATATCTATCTGTGTAAGTATACTTTGATAATTATGTTTCAGTTTGAAGAAATATGGTACAATAAAATTATGGAGTGTTCATTCGCGCCTGAATGGAAATATGTCACAAAGTTTAACAAGGTTTTTTAATATAGATCCACAGAATATTGTGATAAGTGTTTCAATGTGAACAGTTATGATATAATAAATTATGGGGTTTATCTATTTTATTTTTACTTTCATCATATTTATCTTTGGTTTTTATACCCCCAAATTCGAAGCTATCTTTTTATAACCCTCTCTTTTCATAACCTATCATACTTTCATAAATCAGAGTCCATTTTCTGTAGGCTGTTTTTGAACCCAGTCAACGACGGGTACCTTTGCTAGTATATATATATATATATATATATATATATATATATATATATAAGACGCTTCAAGTGCGCTTGAAAGCCAAATCACAACGCAATATTAGGAAAATAAACAAATATTTTACTTGTTTGAAATTTATAATATAAATATATTTCAGAGCTATACTTCATCCTCAGTATGTTTTTTTTTCTTTCTTTTTTCTTTTCTTCTTTTTTGTCATGTTGTAAAGTTGGAGGAAGAAAAGTCTGTATCTCAGGGATTGTATTGTGAAATGTTGGAACTTTACAACATGGCAAAGAAGAAGAAAAGAAAAAAAGAAAGAAAACAACATACTGAGGATTGAGTTTGGCTCCGAAATATATTTGTTATAAATTTCAAACAAGTCAAATATTTGTTTCCTAATATTACGGTGTGATTTGGTTTCAACCGCACTTGAGCGTATTTTATTTTATTTAAATTAAATCAACGTTTCCATATGGAACTCACACCCTTGACGATATAATATATATATATATATATATATATATATATATATATATATATATATATATATATATATAGATAGATAGATAGATAGATAGATAGATAAAGATTTGTTTGGTGAATTTCTACCATTCAATGAAACACGTGTGAGATGCAACATATCAGCAATAAAACTATATGAATGTGAAATAAATACATTTTTGGATTTGAAATGTTTACTATCAATATATAAATATATATACATATATATATATATGTGTGTGTGTGTGTGTGTGTGTGTGTGTGTGTGTGTGTGTGTGTGTGTGTGTGCGTGTGTGTGTGTGTGCCTGTGTGTGTTTGTGCGTGTGTGTGTACACTCTTTAATCTTTATCCTTTAGTTGCCTCTGGGCCTTAATAAGTGGTGACTCCTTTGTAAAAACAAAAATAAAAGGGAAAATAATGATTGAAAGATATAATACAGCACAAACTTAACCCAATCTCATTATATTTATGCAGCATTTAGATTTTTTATTCAATTTAAAACATGATATCATCAATTCTTAATGCTGCACTATTTTAAGTTATAAATTTATTATGTTTTTTTACTAGAATATCTTGTCTTTTTCTTTTCCAGTTTTAACAACTAGTCCTTTACTTTTCCATGTTTACGCTTAACCATATTACTTTTTATACTCGCATTTTTCTTTTGTAATATATATATATACATATATATATATGTATGTATATATATATATATATATATATATATATATATATATATATATATGTGATGACTTAATTTAATCACATAAATAAATATACGAAGATACAATTTTATGCGTAAATTTGCAGTATTTACTTCAACAGTGCTCAGTACATATGTAGAGCTAGGTAGCAAGTTATAAAAATATATATGGTAATTAAGCTACACAGAATATTCCACGTTTCATTCCCGTGAGAATTCGGGAGAATTCGAATAGCTTAATTGCCATATATATTTTCATAACTTACTATATATATATATATATATATATATATATATATATATATATATATATATATATATATATTATTTTTAAACAGTAATCAACGTACATGCATGTTTTAAGGTAACTTCCTCTCGTCAGCGTAGCTTAACTGTTTCTTGGAATCGAACTCTGAACCATATGTATCTACACTGACAAGAGGTAGTTACCTTGAAACATGCATGTACGTAGATTACTGTTTTAAAAATAATAAAAATAAATAAAAATGTTATATACGTCCAAATAAATTACGGGCGACTTTCTAAGTAAATAAAAAATGAGCTTCGAGGCGAAGCCACTATTTAACTGTATTTATCGTTAAAAAAAACAACATATATATATGTGTGTGTGTGTGTGTGTGTGTGTGTGTGTGTGTGTGTGTGTGTGTGTGTGTGTGTGTGAGAGAGAGAGAGAGAAAGAGAGAAAGAGTCGGAGAGATATAGCATTTGACATGCAGTCCATATCGCACGATTCTTATCTCATACGTATATTTTTTATTCATGTATTTTTGGCGCGGTTGTTATGGATTGTATTTCTGTTTTGAAAAGGGTAATTCATATTTTATTTTTGTTAAATTTTCATATAGCATTTGGGAAAAAAAACATTTTCCTGTTATTCCTTTATTTAATTGTTTATGAGGGTTTGTTTTATATGTTACTTGAAATGTACCAGTCCCAGGACCAGTAAAATTAATTCTTCGACCAGTTTTGCACTACTTCTGTATTTCCTACGAAGATTAAAGTCAAGATCAAATGATAATTATGTTTATTTACAATAATTATTTTTAAAGATATCGATATTACAGTAAATAAAAGCGTCACAGAGTTGCATCAAAAGAAAGTTGTGTTTCGACGCAAACAAAAAGAGTTCGAAGCGTTAAGGGTAGAGTCAATAGCAACCCGAGCCGCAAGTAGAATTAGCAAATACGAAGGTGGTCAGATCATAACAGCTTCTAACATTTTAGCTTCTTTGGAAAACCATAGAAATAACAAATTATCTTACGCAACGAAATTGGGATGTCATTCAATAACTAATGGATAATATATCTAAAGAAACGTACATCCTAAAGGATAAGTTGAAAATGACATCGTGTCTACCATACAAAGCGATGCCTCCGTTAAGTCTCGAAAAACAATATATACCGCCTGTAAGGGTAACTGCGTGTGTAATTATGAGCAAAGGTTGCGCAATCTCTAACTACACTCCTCCTGAATCGGTATTGCTTGAGTCCAGTGACAAGGCGAAGTCCAGGTCGACTGAAAACAATGCTGAGATAAGCGGAGAGCACATACAGCACCTGGAATTCCCAAACGGTCACCCATTTTTGGAACTGACCAAGCTCAAAGTTACTTAACTTCAGTGATCAAACGGGAACCGATGTGTCAACGTGATTATGTCGTATATATCACACAAGGCCAAAGACATACCCATAATCGCCATGAAAACCAGTTAAAAACGTCACTTAGATGAGATTAGTAACATATTACCAACAGAGGATGAACCGATCGACGCCATTTTTGAGCCGTTCGACCTCGGCCCAACTCAAGCTATATCAGAACAGCGACGATTTGGCAGAAGAAAAAATCGCTGACACCATTGACTCAAAGATGAAAATATATTAACAGTTTTTGCGGTACAAAAAAGGCTTCGGGGAGTTGTTATGCGCACTCACCCATATACAGGGTACGAATTCTTCCGAACTGTATAAATATACAGAGAGGTACCGACTTTCGTGGTGGTGTGTATGTGTATTTCATAGCATACCATATTGGCGTTAAATGCTACGACTATTGCTCTATGTATTATGTCTTGTTGTAAATGCAGATACTTTTTTTCTAAACCATATTCGAGTCCGAGTCGTTTTAGTGACATTCCCCGACTATAATAAGTAATTGTAAAGTAGAAGCAGGGATAGATCAGAGTCTGGAGCCTGACCGTTAGTTCAGAAACTATTAGAGTTCATACTTTTTTGTAACCATGTCTAAGAGTAAGAGACTTATGGTAGATGCATCTACCAGATATGACAACAATACTCGATGTATGGGCGAATTGTGGCTTTGTACGTATGAGTAATTTTCCAGGATGATAGAGGAAGCCAACCTTCTGATAGAGGAAGCCAACCTTCTTTGCAGCAGCCTTGGCAATGTTCCGACCGACTCTACCCCCAAACTGAAATGACTTTATTACATAGATTTAAATACCTCTCCCGGGACTGGTTGTTATATAACATGGACCACATTTAAAGCCACGTCTGCATTGGAATAGAATAACGCGAAATATAACCTTCATCCCACTCTGTATGTTTTAAGGGTGGATGGATTGGCGCCAAGATGGCCTCCATAAATACACGAAAATGATCGGATTGAAATTGCACACCTCGCTAGTTTGCGTACGGGATATTAACGCGATATCAGTTTACCAACTAGAAAAGGTAAGGGAAAATAGCGTAATCTACAACGTTTTACAAGATCGTTCCACGATTCTCTGAGAGCCTTTTTTGTCGGTTGGGTTGTGTTATGCACCAGTTTCAAATAGTTTTCACCCCGAATCATAAATGTTCCCTGGATGTATCTTATTTTAAATATGTTAAATGATCTTTGTAAGAGTCTGCATCCATCAATCTGTCTGTTTCGCTTAAGTTTAAAATAACATTTTCTTTGGTCTGTCACGCTTAAGTTTGAAATAACATCTTCTTTCGTCTGTCACGCTTATGTTTAAAATAACATTTTCTTTGGTCTGTCACGCTTAAGTTTGAAATAACATCTTTGGTCTGTCACGTAAAGTTTGAAATAACATTTTCTTTGGTCTGTCACGCTTAAGTTTGAAATAACATCTTCTTTGGTGTGTCACGCTTAAGTTTGAAATAACATTTTCTTTAGTCTGTCACGCTTAAGTTTGAAATAACATTTTCTATGATCTGTCACGCTTAGATTTGAAACTTCCTATTTTTGGTCTGTCACGCTCGTGTTTGAAACATCATTTTCTTTGGTCTGTCACGTTCGTGTTTAAAACATCATTTTCTTTGGTCTGTCATGCTTATGTTTAAATAAACATTACCTTTGGTCTGTCATGCGTAGGTTTGAAATAGCATTATCTTTGGTCTGTCATGATTAGGTTTGAAATAGCATTATCTTTGGTCTGTCATGCTTAGGTTTGAAATTAAAGTATTATTGGTCTGTCATACTTAGGGTTGAAATAGCATTATCTTTGGTCTGTCACGCCTAGGTTTGAAATAAAATTATCTTTGGTGCGTCATGATAGGTTTGAAATACCATTATCTTTGGTCTGTCATATTAGATTTGAAATAACATTATGTTTGGTTTATCATGCTTAGGTTTGAAATAACATTATCTTCGGTGTTGTATGCGTAGGTTTGAAATAGAATTTATTTATGTCTCTCACGCTTAAGTTTGAACGAATATTTTACTTTGATTTGTCACGCTTATTTTTAAATGGCATTTTATTTGGTATATTACGCTTAGATTTGAAATAGTATTTTATTTTGGAATGTCAAGCTCAGATTTGAAATAGCATTTCCCTTGGTCTGTCCACGCAGGAGATAATACATAGGAAGATCGTCTCATCAAACCATAACAGTGACTACACTACTGCTTCCTTAATTGAATAATCAAAATTAGTACAAGTTAGCTTTAGATATAGAAGTGTTAGTATAGTTTCGGCTCCAGACATACAACTTTTAAAAATCCATTATAAAAGTGGGCTCTATCGGTATGGCAAGCTTCTGTTTAAAATTACAACTCGTACCACGTGTTCATATTTTTCCATGGGAAGGGAGTTGTCGCCGTTTATCAAGGCCTGGAGGCTACACAAGGATAAGGATTAATAAGAGACAAGATGATTGATAATGGTGGAACTTGTGTAGGGCTTCATTATTTAAGAGGATTTGAAAATGACCAGCTCCACGATATTGCGTTTCACTGGCGGACATTTTTTGTTTTCTTTTTTGGATTATCACGGTTATGTTTTGAGCGATTTTCATTGATCTGTAACGGTTAAGTTTGAATTATAATTTTTGTTGTTTGTAAAAAATATAATCTGGTAATATAATTTCCGCCATTTTTTTATGCTTAAGTTTCACATATCACTTGTGATTTCTGTTTAAGCTTGAAATATGATATCCATCGTTAATCGCGCAGATTTAACGGGTGCATCTTAAATCCGTTTTGCTTGTTTTCTGTTTCATTTTTAAGGAAATATAGATAATCTCCAAATCTATGGAGATATGAACTGGTAAACTTACTCCCTACATGGATCGTTGTGAAATTATCAAGCCATCCCACTTAATAAAAAAGTGTCTTCTATAAGATTCGCTTTCATTTAGAGATCCTAATTTCTTCACTCTTGTTCTTGAGAACTCTTTTACAAGCAAGTTATAAATCTAGAACATTAGAAATACTTATCTGTTAACATTTAATTATCATCGTATTTATTTACATGGTCCGCCATAATCTTAATAATTATAAAACTAGCTACGACTACACTAAACGATTTCACCCACTCTCTATCTGTGCCAGTACCTAAACGCAGATTCCATGAACAAAGCTTCTTCCCCAGAACTGACTGCTGGTAGAACACTGTTCCGTTGTCCTGCTTCCCGGTTGACTACAACATAGTAGTCTTCAAATCTAATGTAAACAAGTTCTTGTGAGACGTTCCCATAAATAATCAAATTCTACCCAATCTACACAATTAACGATTACCACGCTACCAAGTTACATTTATCAACCCTTATCCTCGAGTGTCTTTCGGGCTACGATAAGTGGTGACTACCAAGTAAAAAGAAGCTGTTGACCGTCCTTGCTTGCTTGAATCTTGTATTATAATAAAGTCGTATTCGTGTCCGTTTATTTGTTCACAATTTTATTAATATGTACAAAAGAATTACTGTTTCACGAATTTATTTTCATACTACAAACAGATTTATATATACAAATTTAGTCCAGAATTATTTCTATATACACTATGTATTCAAAAGAAATCTACATTCAATGGATAGCTCACTTGCATATTGCATTAGTCGTTATAATAAGATCCTACATTACATCCTAGGAGCAACATCATCACAATTTCAACTATCTTTAGAGGAAGTAGTTCTTATTTTTTCTCTAAATAATAACTCCTCCTACCGCCCCCACTCATCACTGGAAGGAATTCTACACTTTCGACAAACTTGGGGTTGCATCCTTATTAACTATATCATATACTCAGAGGCATATCATGATCTTTCCATTTCCCAAATCAAAAAATAATAAATTCTCCCTTCTCACATTCTTTCAAATATTATTGGCTGACAGCTGACAATTCGTTCATTCTAAAATCTAAATCTTATTACAAAAACGAACGCTCCAGAAATTTACAAATATGGCGTCACTATCTACACGAGGCAATTGTTCTTATACAGTTACACCACTGTGCTAAATCTTTCGTGTTTACATACATCGTACGTGTTGTTATAAAATACTATTTTTCGACACATCGGCACATGCTGACAAGCAATTATTACATTTTATTTTAAAGCTAGATAAATTTTTCTTTTCTTTAAAGTACGATTGACTACAATTCTTTATTTAGATACGCTACCGTGCTACATCTTTGGTATTTACATAAATTGTACATGTTGTTATTAAATACCGTCCGTCGACACATCAGCATAATCTATTATTCTATCTTTTTTAAAGCTACATAAATCTTTCTTTTCTTTATAGCACGATATACTAAAATTCTTTCTTTAGTTAAGCTAAATGAAAAATATTAAAACGGATTATTATAGCCAAGACCCGAATTTTGACGAACCAGAAATTGGCAATATGCCATGGAAGCCTTTGAACTGTCTATTCCTGATTGTTTGCAAAGTGTGTGCACGTGTGTGTATGTTTGTGTGTGCGTTTGTGTGCGTGTATCTGTGCGTGTCTGTGTGTGTGCGTGTGTGTACCTTTGTGTTTTATGTGTATGTGCGTGTCTGTGTGTTTTTGTGTGCGAGGGCGTGTGTATGGTCGTGTATGCGTGTGTGTGCTTGTCCGTGTGTGTGTGTGTGTGTATGTGTTTGGTCGTGTGTGTGTACGCGTATGTGCGTGTGCGGATGCGTATGCGTGCACGTGTGCGTGTGTCTGTGCGATACAAATCAATCTAATACTTGCGCCAACCAGACTCAGCCACGGCAGCGCGTGGCCGGGCGGATACATCTAATAGAGTTAATAAAAAAATAGGGGCCTTACATTTGTGAACGACACTAGTATGACAAAGCGCGCTCCAGACGCCCACACGCAGTCATCGTTGATTAATAAGTAAAAGTGCAATGAGGATGTGTGTGACGTTTTAAGAGAAATACATTCTGAAGCACAAAAGGTCGCTTTGGTTTAATAGTACTGCACCTATCCTCGTAGCTCTGCAATCTTTTTAGGTAAAAAAATGGGGGCTTTACTTTTAGAACGACCCTCGTATGACAAAGAATGCTCCAGACGCCCATGCGCAGCCATCGTTCATCGCTAGTAAAAGTGCATTGAGAATGGTGGTAAATATGTAAGAAAAATAAATCCTTGATCACAAAATGCCGTTCGTTTTAATAGTACCACTTCCGTCTTCGTAGCCATTTAACTTTTATAAGTAAAAAATAGGAGGCTTTACATTGGGAATGACCATCGTAAGACAAATCAGTGTAAGAGTGGCTTCGTTGTGATATAGTTCTGTTCCATCCAAGGAGTTAATAGTTAAAAAAAAAAGGAGGCTTTACATATGGAACGACCTTCGTACGTATGAATATATTTTTTTCTGTCTCAGTATATTATCTCTATCTTTATCGCTTCTATATAAAAGTCACTATATGTGTGTGTGTGTGTGTGTGTGTGTGTGTGTGTGTGTGTGTGTGTGTGTGTGTGCAAAATTTCTATCCTCATAGCTGAGCCTATCTTTTGCAAATTTCATACAAAGTTCATTTATTTGTCTGGTAGTGTTCTTAAATATGTTTTGTACAGAAATTTATTCGATAAGTATTAAAAATCGAAAAGGTTTGATCTTAAAAATAGCTTTTCTGTCTTATAGATAAATAAAAATAATTTTTACAGGGGAATATTTTACGTTACACTGGCAAGGAAGATAATAAAATTTCAGCAAATCATTTGTTCTTAAAAAAAGAAACAGAATCGTTATAATCTGGAGATTTAGCTTACTGGTGAAGCATTCGACTGCATATCGAATGTTTCCCTGTTCAAGCCCGGGTGTAACTCACCATTTTATTTTAATTTTTTTCTTATTAATTAGTTCAAGTAACGATAAAAGACGCGGTACCATTTAAAATCGCCTCAAATCATTGCTCCACTTGCATATTTTAAAACTAAACATTAATCAGAAGCGACCTTTCCAGGGCATTTATCGTTAAGTCTAAATATCAGCTGACGTGATATTGTAAACAAACACAGACGGAATTTGATAAACGACATTATTATTATTATTATTATTATTATTATTATTATTATTATTATTATTATTATTATTATTGTTATTATTATTATTATTTGTATATTTTTTTTACGAATTAGTCCACCGGACAAATTATTCCTCGTAATATTATATATATATATATATATATATATATATATATATATATATATATATATATATCAATAGAGAATTGGTTTTTGTAATAATACATACGCAATCTACATACATTAAAACATCATGTTTAGGCGTACTGTACGACCGGGCAACGCCGGGCTGCCAGGTAGTGAACTATAGAGCTGTCATAGGTTTTGCAAGTTGATGTCAGATGTTTTAAATCAACTAAAAAAAGAGCCTCCTAATTAAATAGCATTTTAACTATGGTTGGTTGGTTGGTTTTGTTTTATGGCATATCAACCCTATTCAGGTTATTTAACGCCAAATTCGGTGATTTTGAAGAGAAATGTTTTAATAGAATATTTTTTTGTTGTTTTTTTTTGTTTTTTTGTGAGGGTTTTTTTTTTTCAAGTCGGTTTCTATTTAACCCATAGTTGGGAACCTAACAGGTACTAGCAATCCGGGGCAGAGTAGACCTGGGAGCAATAACAATTAAATGGTGGCTCCACACTCCCGAAAGCCCGCACGTTGGGGCCTCACTATCGGATATAGTTTAAGGTCATATACAGGACCCTTTTAACTATGTCTTTGTATAGATATATGGCATCCTAAAATGTGTGTGTGTGTGTGTGTGTGTGTGTGTGCGTGTGTGTGCTACTATGTGTGTGGCTTACGTCGAATGGAAAGCGATTAATTGTGTAGCCGTGGGAAAAGTTCACTGTCTAAATCGTAGCGCGGTGACCCAGGAGAAGCAAAACAAGATAAATCTGGGAAATAAAAGGGAGAATAACAAGCGCAATGTAACATGCAATGCCCTTCTACGCAGAAGGATATAATGAGCCTCTGTTTCTGCACACACGTCGCATAAACAAGCCGGAATTACCACTTAAAAAAGAAAACGAAACGAGGCCGACAGGGGAGGGAGAAATACCCTTTTAGAATTGCACCAAAAATTCTAAAACATCCAATCTTGAATAACGATATCAAATACCAAAACAAAACAAAAAACACACACACACAAAAAAAAATGTTTTTTTATATATATTTTATTTTTATTTTGTTTTTTTTTTATTTCTGCTTTTTATTTTTTATTTTGTTTTTTTTTATTTTGTCTTTGTAGTTTTCGTCTAATTTTTACGTAAGTAAAAATTTTCCTAAGACAAAATAGGTCGGTCTATAGCAATGTTATACGATGGTCCTATCTGTGGTAGTTTGTTTATAAACTTTTGTAACATTGTTTAATGGTTATGATTGGTCCAGTGGTGTAGGCTATAGAAGAGTTGTACTCACAGGCACACGCAAACACACACACACGAACGCTACTACTTTATATATAGAGAAAAATTCCAATGATATTTGTAGGGTACTAAGCTGTTTAAAATTGATCACTTTATCTTTATTTATGAATAGCAGGGAGACCCGACATTGCCTGGGATTGAATGACGATCAACGAATATTTTGCACTCCTATATTTTTATTGTCATCGAAATCCTTCACATGTCGCCATGCACTAACTTCGTCCAAATTATATGTTAGTCTACATTACACTCTAGAAAACCTACTGTCACTTCTATAAAATTATTTTATATAAACTTCTTTCCAGTTAACGAGAAAAAAAAAAGAAGAAATTTACCTGCAGGTTTTGAACCTATAGACCACGTCATTCAAAAGAAAAAAAAAACACGCAAATTTTTAAGTCTTATAAAATTCTTTGCGGTTAATGAAAAACATAAAGAAATTCACGTGCAGAGTTTGAACCTATATATATATATATATTTTACACAGTGATCACCACTTATCAAGGCCCGGAAGCCACTCAGGGATAAGGGTTATTGCAAGTACATTACGTTAGTGTGGAGATTTGATGAAGTGTTTAATTAAGGGGGGCGGTTCATTAGGAATTTGTTAACATTGGACTTGAAGACATCCAAGTTGTAGTCCGGTGGGAAGCAGGCAGACGGAACAGAGTTCCACAGGCGTGCAGTTCTAAGAAAGAAGCTTTGTTCATGGAATCCGCGTTTTGATTTAGGCACAGTGGGGGAAATTTTTCACAGTGGATTCAGCTAGACGATATATATATATGAGACAGCACCATGATTATCAGCAATGATCAAACTTGTGTAGGATTCAATTATTTAAGAGGACAGCTCAACAAGAACTTATTGGCATTTAACTTGAAAATTACCATGTTATAGCTAGCTGGGAAGCAGCCCCATAGGCGAATAGTTCTAGGAAAAAAATGTGTTCATTAAATTTTCCCTTTTCACAGAATTTCTGATATCATAATAACCCAAACAATACGACATAAATGCGGGAGTACCTCAGGGGTCTATCCTTGGACCTCTATTATTCCTGATATTCATAAACGACCTCCCTGATAAAATTGTTTCGGAGATGGGTATATTTGCCGATGACACCACTCTCTATAACAGATATGAGGGGAAAACAAATGAACACATATCCAAGGAAATGGCAGAAACACTAGAGGATGACCTCCAATCCGTAGTGGAATGGGGACAAAAATGGTTGGTCACATTCAATGCTGCTAAGATTAAGCTTGTTTCCTTCAATAACTACAAGAAACCTTTTCTACCACCAATAGAAATGGCTAAGAACACATTACCTGAAAGTACTTCTTTTAAACTCCTCGGCCTAACGTTTACAGGGAATATGAACTGGAATAGATACATTGAGAGCATTGCCAAGGCTGCTGCAAGGAAGGTTGGCTCCCTCTACCGTGCTAGAAAAATACTTACGCCTGACAGTATCCTGTACCTCTATAAGGCAACCATTCGCCCATGTATGGAGTACTGTTGTCACATCTGGGCTGGTGCATCTGCTGCTTGTCTCTCGCTCCTGGACAGAGTTCAAAAGAGAGTCGCCAACCTGATAGGTCCTGAACTGTCATCTAGGCTTCAGCCTCTGTCCCATCGACGAGATGTTGCATCCCTCTGCCTGTTCTACAAATACTTCAATGGTGAATGCTCTGACGAACTGCAAACACTTGTACCTCCCCGACGTAACTACCCCCGACAAACGCGACAAGCTACTAAGTCTCATCCCTTTACAGTAGAGATCCCTAGGTGCAAGAAAGCCTTTTACTCCAATAGTTTCTTCCCCAGAACTGCGGGTCTTTGGAACTCCCTTCCGGGATTCTGCTTTCCTAACTGCAACGATATGCAGAAGTTCAAGTGTAATGTCAACAAACATCTTTCTACTCATCTCCCTTCATAATGACCCCGCTAATTAAGTCCCTGATAGTAGCCCCCTGCTTCAAAGTGGCACTGTGCCTTGTTTGGGGTAAAAATTGAATAAAATAAAAAAAATAAAATAAAATAAATATAATATGTGGAAGTTCATCGAAAATATAATTGAACCAGTTAGCTGGGAAGCAGCCCATTGTAATGTGTTCCACAGGCGTATAGTTCTAGGAAAAAAAATTGTTCATTACATTTTTCATTTTCAAACAATTTCTGATGTCATAATAAGTGGAATTTCACCGGAAATGTATTTGAACCAGGTTAGTGAACATGCGCACTAACGTTTAAAATACGTTCTTCCACAAGACTAGGCTCTATATGAATGAATACGGTGATATTTTAAGGATTGAAAACTAAAAGGGTGTCCTAAAATGCTGCTGAAGCATCCCTTTAGGGTCACCCAGCAGGATCCGACCTAGGGTAGGAATAGTGACCTCGGAAGTAGGTTGCACTCATCCCGGTTGTGACAGGGATTGAAGATTAGAAATGAACACTCATTTCAAAGGCAACAGAGAGATAACATAAATAAAAAGATGTATATTTTTTCTTCCCTGAAGCAAAAAGCATAAAACATTTACTTTAACGACTCGTAATTTCTATACGGATTTTCTTACCTACTTCCGAAATTGTATATCAAAAAAAAAAGACTTTATCTTTACTTCCATCCACAGAAAAAAAACAAAACAGACCATAATTAATAGGAAAACATACCCCCAAAACGAATCTTCAACCCTTCCCTCCTCGGCATACCTATTTCCTAAGGCTCTTCCTTCTTTCCTCGGTTATTACATTGGAGATAATCTTTGTGTTAAAAAGCATTCTGTTTTTTATCATAGCCTATTTATTTACTGAGATTCGTGATCCAGAGTTTTTTTGTGTTTTTTTTTTTCCTGTTTTCTTTTTCTTTTGTCCTTTTTTCTTGCAGGTGTTGCTTTTGTTAGCAAAAAAGGAATTCTCTTTCAATGATAACAGGGTTGTTGAAAAGGTGAAATCATTCCAATTACACGGGTCAAGAACGGAGTTGGGTTTTCACTTCCGGAGATGTCTGATAACCGTGAGGCATAACAGAAACTCATCTCAAGATTATATATATATATATATATATATATATATATATATATATATATATATATATATATATAATATATATATATTATATATATATATATATAATATATATATTATATATATATATATATATATATATATATATATATATATATTATGAATGTGTCAAAAGTTTGGCTTTTACCATAGTTTAATAGTTGTCATAAATCGTTTTGACGTATTCATATATCTACTGTTAAAACAGTTATGATGTTGAGTATATATATATATATATATATATATATATATATATATATATATATATATATATATATATATATATATATATATATATATACCTATTTACTATGCCTCCCCACGGGACAGAGTTAGACACCAGGGTCGTTTTTCAACGTGGAGAAAAGGTACAAAAATAAAAATTGTCTCAGTCGTGAAGGATTTCTCCTCCACCGAAAGAGAACAAGAAATAGAAGTGTAGCATCTGAAGAACAGATGGTATTTATTTGCTCCCCCACCGAGCAAATTAGGCACAAGGCCGATGTTTAATGTGAGGAGTGAAGGGAGGGGGAAGGGAAAAAGGGGACCAGCTCCCGAGAGGTGGGAAATGGGAGCTGGTTAATGGTCAGGCATGTGGGGTTGCCCCCACATCTGGTCTTTGCTAGTCATAGCTAGTCATAGCTTGCATCATCTGCCGGAACAGATGGTATTTATTTGCTCCCCCACTGAGCAAATTAGGCACAAGGCCGTTTTTAATGTGAGGTAAAAACCAGCTCCCCTAAAAGTAGACAAAAAGGGGCACTCTGGTTACCAAAAATAATAATTGTCCCAGTATAGAGGGTTTCCCCTCCATTGACTGGTACAAATTATCTTAAGTGCAGCATCTGCCGGAACAGATGGTATTTATTTGCTCCCCAACTGAGCAAATTAGGCACAAGGCCTTTTTTAATGTGAGGTAAAAACCAGCTCCCCAAAAAGGGGGCACTCTGGTTACCAAAAATAATAATTGTCCCAGTATAGAGGGTTTCCCCTCCATTGACTGGTACAAATTATCTTAAGTGCAGCATCTGCCGGAACAGATGCTGCACTTAAGATAATTTGTACCAGTCAATGGAGGGGAAACCCTCTATACTGGGAACCGCCTGGGTAATACCTAGGAGGTCCACCCTCCCAGGCCTTGCCACCGGGCTTTCCGGTGGGGCAAGTTTATTGCTTGCTGCCTGAGGCGCCCCGACCGGGGAATGCCGACGGGGTTACTCAGGCAATTTTTAAATTGCAGGAGTGCCCCTCCTTTAGGGGAGCCTGCGGGGTTCCCACTTTCCGGCCTTGTGCCACATAATGCTGATGTGGGCAGCATTTAAATAAAAACAGATACTACACTTTGATCTTGTCCCGAAGGCCGTTGAACATATATATATATATATATATATATATATATATATATATATATATAAGTAAACGTGTCTCTGTGTGTGCATGTGTGTATACATTTCTCTACGAAATAACTCTGTCAATTTTCAGTCTACAGACTCGAAATTTGATATACAGGGTACTGAGACTTGGAAAAATCTTTGTAATCCGTTTTCCGTTAAGGGGTCAAAGATAAACGATTTGATCTTTTAGAACTCTACCAAACCCCTCCGCCAATTTTGGGTCTAAACACTTGAAATTTTAAAACAATTGACCGCTTTTTTTTCTTTTTCTTTTTTTTTTTTTTGCTCAATATGCACCTCCAAACACTCGGACAACGCCGGGGTGAAATGCTAGTATATATATATATATATATATATATATATATATATATATATATATATATATATATATATATATATATGTATCTGATGCTACTTATTTGGCTATAATCCGAGGCTCGCTGTTTGTTTGTAAATAAAGCAGATCGAGCCTTGTAAAAGAGGTGTGCGAGTGTTTATTTAAATAGGCATTTATTGAGGTCATTTGCGAGCACTGATTCCATGGGCCAATAGGTAGAACAGCCGACTACCAACGTGTTGGTTGTAGGTTCAATCTCCGTCAAGGGACAGATGTTAGTCTAGCCGCACTGATGAGTTGTGATACAACGAAACAGTAATATATGTGGATTACTATATATATATATATATATATATATATATATATATATATATATATATATATATATTGATTGTTAATCCTCTTTAAATCCTGAGCAACGTCGGGTCGCTCTGCTAGTTATGTGTGTGTCTGTGTGCGTGTACGTATGTTTATGCTTTTGTTTTTGTTTTTTGTTTGTTTTTTACTCGATTTAAATGGTTGCTAACTCATTGAAAAGCGGATCAAAATTGAAAGAAATTAGCACTAACTCAAACCGCTATTAGTTGAATGCAAAGAGGACTGAAGCCTTGGGGAAGCTTATTAACAACCAAATTTCTGTAAAGACAAATAGTCTTTGTCAGCGAGAAGCCAATGGCAAGCGGCTGTTGTGATAACGCAAATTCATTTGCGTTTTCAGAACAGTCGCTGGCCACAACAAAGAAGTGTAGAGGACTTGAAATCTGTGGAGACTTGTTGTCATCCAGACTCCAGGGAGCATCACAGTTTATCGTGAATGAATAATCTTTGATTATAACCTGTGTGAAAACTCCTAGTGAGTACAAAAATAATTGTATGGATTTGGTTGCAAATGTAAAAATAGACATTTGAGTTGGTTTGTAATTGCAAAAGTTGTTTTTACATTCAAATTTTTCGCTTGTTTGTCTTACTGTTATTTCTTATCTTACAAATTTGCTTCATGTTCAGTGGTGAAAAACGCGAAACAGACGATATATTTATGTGTTTATTGCTCCAAATGTTAAAAAAAAAAAATGGCTATAGTGAGAATTTAGCTAACGGGCGCATAATTTTCAAAACGCAATTTTATATTCGGTGAACCTTGTATTGTTTCGAGGTTATCTAGTAGACTAGGATACCGCAGGCGTAAACAAATAAAAATAAGAATCGCACATGAAATTTGAGAGAAAAAGATTTAAAATGGAAATTAAAATGCATAAATGATCTAGGAAAATCTTATCTAAACGGATAGAATTATAGATATATATATATATATATATATATATATATATATATATATATATATATAGTCATCCACATACAGTACAGTTTTGCTGTTCCACAGCTCATCAATGCGGCTAGACAAGCAACTACCTCAAGCCAGGATCGAAACCCAACCGCGCAAATGACAGTCAGGGTTTCTAACCGTTGCGCTATAAAAGGCTACATGTCTATCTGTTTGTCTCCATATTTTCAAACTCTATCTCCTCCGAAACTAAAAGTCGCAGAGTGACGTTAAGGGCCTCAAATAATTGGATTTTTTACGGATCATTCTTTTATGGGTCTTTAACTGGTTAAAATAGTTTTAAGGGGTCAAAAATGTGTCAAAATTTAAAAAAATCGTTATACATTTTGTACATCATCTTAGTTTTTTTTAATTTTCAATTAGTTTATGGGCGTGTCACGTTGGTACAGTGGTAACGTCATCAACTTTGAATGCTACAATTTCGATTTTGCAGCATCTGTTGTCGCTATACGGTTCGAAACTGAAGTTGTTTCTCCGGGTGCAGGCCTGGACGAGTAAGAAGGAGGCCTAGTGACCAGAGTCCTTCTCTTGGCGTTGCAAAGTCCAACTGAAAGGCAAACCAATAGGTCGGAGCCAGCACAACTGCAAGTTGTTCAGGACTTCAGACCAGTTTTTTGTCCGTGTTTAATACTTTAACCTTTGCCTTTTTTTTTTTTTTTTTACACAGTGATCACCACTTATCAAGGCCCGGAAGCCACTCAGGGATAAGGGTTATTGCAAGTACATTACGTTAGTGTGGAGATTTGATGAAGTGTTTAATTAAGGGGCGGTTCATTAGGAATTTGTTAACATTGGACTTGAAGACATCCAAGTTGTAGTCCGGAGGGAAACAGGCAGACGGAACAGAGTTCCACAGGCGTGCAATGTATCTACAAAGCAGTGGAGTAATTTACTCATAGCTGGTGAAAATTTGAAAACATTTCCAATTTTGACAAAAATAACATAAATCCTCATCGTAGTTTTTTTTTTGTTTGTTTGTTTCTTGTTTGTTTTTTTACTCATGTTCACTCTTTACAAAGCATATCGCTACTATTTGAGACCATGTCTAGGAAAGATTAACAAGATATTTGTTTATGTTACATTTAAACTTCTGCATATAAGTACAGCCAGGAAAGCAGGCAGCAGGAAGGGAATTCCAATGTCTAGCTGTTCGATGGAAGAAACTATTCGAATAGAAAGCTTTCTGGCATTTAGGGACATCAACAGTGAAGGGGTGAGATCTTATTGCTAAGAGGGTTTGTCGGGAATATGTACGTCGAGGGGGTATAAGTGAAACGAGTTCATCAGAAAACATTCCATTAAAATATTTGTAAAACAGACACAGTGATGCAAGATTGCGGTGATGGGACAGGGGCTGGAGCTTAGTTGATAAAGTGGGACTGATTAGATTGACAACTATTTTTGGAACCTATCTAAAAGGGAGAGTCTAGTGTTAGATGCACCAGCCCAGATGTGGCAACAATACTCCATCCATGGGCGAATGGTGGCCTTGTAGAGGTACAGGATAATCTCAGGTGTGAGTAGTCTTCTAGCTCGATAGAGGGAACCCACTATCGAGCTAGAAGACTACTTTTATGTTTGTATCAAAATGAAAGCGAAATCCTTAAGTGATTCTTCTTCAAAAGTGTCGGCGATAAAAATGCGAATTCCGTAACGGTGAAAATTTAGAAAATATTTCTAATTTTGATGAAAATAACGGAAATCTTCATTGTTGTTACGATTGTCTCAACAAGAAATCTATAATATAAATCTCACCTGTCTGTTTGAATGTATGTATGTATCTATGTATGTATCTATGCATGTATGTATGTCTAAAACTTTCGACAGAGGCGACGGATTTTCACGTGATTGATATCGTTCTGAAGCCTGATCCTTCGGACGACAAATATCGAAAAAATTGGCTAAAAACATTAATCACTTCACCCTCAACAGGGAACTTTTCTACAAGGAGAGGTCACTTTTTTCGCCGATATTTTCGAAAGTCATCCCCTCTTTTCGATTGACTAGCCTTAATTTAAACCTTCGTCACTTCCGATTTGGCAATGGACACATGAGAAAAGACGTCACGTTTTTTTTTTTTTTTTCTATTTTCTTTTTCTCCTTCAAATAATTCCATTATTGATCTTACAGTATCAGGAAAAAAAAATTTATGAATTTAAAGAAAAAATGAGGGATCGGATAACATTAAGGTACTTTGTGTTATTCTGAATCCTTCTTTTTACTCACATTGTTTTTACTGGCAAATATATTAAAATTCAAATTGAAAGAACGCTCGCATCGAGAAAACAATCACTGATTAATTTCACACGTGCTCTTGATTAAAAAATCATTTGAAAAAAAATCACCGTTGTAAGAACAGATGGCCTTTACTTTTCTATTGGCACCATGCTACAAAAAAGAAAACAAAAAAAAACGCAAACTTATATTTCTGATGAAGACGTTATATCATCGAAACTTAGTATATTTTAGACAAATAAATGGCTATTAAAAATAGATTCTGCGCTGTATTGTTTCTTTTTAAATTATCAATCTCAATTAAAATTTAAACAATGCTTACACCGAGGAAAAAAATTATATTTAGATATATTATATTAATTTATTTTTCTATATGTGATCAGCTATCTCTTTATAAACATGTTGCAAGGAAGGTGGTCTCTCTCTCTCTCTCTCTCTCTCTCTCTCTCTCTCTCTCTCTCTCTCTCTCTCTCTCTACCGTGCTAAAAGGCTAATCACACCTAAGAGTAGCGTTAGGTGTCAGAAATTTCGTGAAAAATATTGAATAATTCCACCCCGTCTTTTCAAGCTTATAACTCCTCGAAAAATGTAATTCAAGCCCGAATTATTTTTTTTTTAATTAAAGGAGCAAGGACCAAGGTTTAATTAAAATAAAAGGTTTTAAACTTCGGACTTTACATGTAAATTTCTAAAAAAACACTACTTTTTTGTTTTAAATTTTAATATATTATTTATTGATCTTTTATCTTCAATTTGTGATATATAACACTTTGGTGAGTAAATTAATTATTTACTTTTTAATAGACATTTCAAAATGGGAGGCGTGAATTATTCGACACCCTGTCTTTCCAAGCTTATAATTACTCGAAAAATGTAATTCAAGCCCTAATTTTTTTTTCAATTAAAGGAGCAACGACCAAGGTTTCATTAAAGAAAAACAAAAGAAAAAACAAACAACGTGGTTTAAAAAAAAGGTTTTAAACTTCGGACTTTACAGGTAAATTTCTAAAAAACACTACTTTTTATTGTTTTAAATTTGAATATATTATTTATTGACCTTTTCTCTTCAATTTGTGATATATAAAACTTTGGTGAGTAAATTAATTATTTACTTTTTAATAGACACTTGAAAATGGGGGGCCGTGAATTAAAAAAAAACGTTTGTCTAAAATATTATATTCAGTTTATTGGAAAGAGCATAACATTTCACATTGACCCTGAAAATATCATAAAAATAGAATCAATAGAAAAATTTTGATAGATTTTTAAAGTTTAAAAATTGAAAAATATTGAGTTCGTAAAATTCATTACTGTTTGTTTTTTTAAATAAAAATAATATTTCTATTACTTTTAAAACAACTTTAATAGTTTATTTTTGAAGTATAATCCATAAAGAAAATAAACAACCAACTTTTAAAAGAGAAATTACGAGTTTTTTTATATTTTATTCGCAGTTTCGTGTTAGGGGTGTCAAAAATTCCTACAAAAATTCTGATACACCTAGAGTAGCGTGTATCTCTACAAAGCCACAGTTCGCCCATGCATGGAGTATTGTTGTCACATCTGACACTAGTGCATCTGACACTAGTCTCTCGCTCCTAGACAGGGTTAAAAAAAAAAGAGTCGCCAACCTTACAGGTCTTGAACTATCAACTAAACTCCAACCTCTGTCCCATCCCCGAAACGTGGCATTATTGTCTATGTTTTATAAGTATTTCAATGGCAAGTGCTGTGACGAACTCCGAGCACTAATACTCATCGACGGCAACACCCTCTACACACCCGACAAGCAGAAAAATCCCAACTCTATACTGTGGAGATCTCTTGATGCCTTCTACTCGAGTACCCTTTTTTCTCGGACTGCTGCACTTTGGAATTCCTCCTGGGTACCTGCTTCCTTCACTATACTGGTATGCAGAAATTCAAGTGTAATGTGAGAACATTACGCTGCCTAACTCCATTAATTATATTCATGCAAATCTCGTCCTTAATAGTACGACACAATCACGTTGACACACAGGTTTTCGCCAGATCACTGAAGTTAAGCAACGTTGAGCCTGGCCAGTAACAGATGGGTGACCATTTGGGAAGGCTAGCTGCTGTATGTACCTTCTGGGAAGGTTGGACGTGGGGCCAGCATCCTCACCCTGTAAAAAGAACTCCTCGCTACAAAAAGCATCTACAAAAAGTTGTAGATGGCCTATCCCCCTCAAGGGCTATGGAAATCTCGTCCTTAATAGTCGCCCGTCACGACTAAGTTACCCTGTGATTTGTTTGGGATGAAACATCAATAAAATAAAAATAATTAGCGAGAATTCGTTGAGGGTTATGATGACTGGGTGGTTAACTACATTGACTGAAAACCTGGGCGTTCGAATCCAGTTCGTTCCACCGAAACAATTTCATCGGACACACATAACCTTGTGTCTAACTTCCTAAAAAGGAGGTAAATTAAAATAATTAGCAACGCTTCTCATGAAACTTAAATCCTATGGTATTTCTGGACGAATACTTAACACAATCAGATCCTTTCGAGACAAGACAAAAATCCAGGTTGTCCTCGATGGCCGTGCGTTAAAACAACATGATATAAATGTGGGCATGTTTCAGGATTCGATTCCCGGGTCTTTATAATTCCTAATATCATAAACGGCCTCCCTGATTAAATTGTGTCCGAGATAGGTATATGACACCACGCTCTATAATAGACATGAGAGACAAATGAATTTACACATAAACAGGGCAATGTCAAAAACCTTAGAAAATGACCTTCAATCGGAAATGAAATAAGGCTGTAAATAGATAGTAACATTTAATGCTACTAAGACTGAGCTTCTTTCCTTTAACAATTATAAAATACATCCTCAACCACCAATTGCCATGACAAAGAACACTGCCTGAGAGCTCATCCTTCAAACTCATGGACTTAATATTAAAAAAACACATGGATTGAGATAAACACATTGAGGATATTGCCAAGGCTGCTGAAAATAAAATGGACTCCATATCTTTAGAATGCCTCTATTCGCCCGTGCATAGAGCGTCATTGCCACATCAGTTGTTGCATCTACCACTAGTCTCTTACTCTTAGACAGAGTCTCAAATCTACAACCACTGGCTCATCGCCGCAATGTTGCATCCCTATGCCTGTTTTACAAGTACTTTAATGGTCTGATGAACTCACAGCACTTGTGCCCTCTTAATGTACCTGCTACTGACTAATCCGACCAGCAGCAAAATCCCGCATCTTCCTTGTTGAAGTCCCCAGATACCAGGAAACCTTTTACTCTAATAGTTTCTTTCTCTCAAACTGCTAAACTGTGTAATTCCTTACATGTTTCCAGCTTCCCTGATTTTATTAACCTGCATAAGTTTAAATTACTGTAGACAGTGGTCTCACTGTTCAACTTCCAACAGCTCCCTCTTAGACACGATCCCAAATAGATCTTAATAGTTCATAATGTTGAAATAGAAATTTAATGGTTCCATTTTTATATATTCGTAAAAATATATAAAACATGAATGGAGAATCAAAAAAAATAATGTAGGAATGTGTGTTGGAAGAAAATCTATATAAATAAAACACTATGTGTGTTTGAAAATATTTAACCGATGAATCCGTAAACTCTTAGTCATATGACACTAAAATCAATAGGAAAAAGCAATCATATATCAAGGATGGTCTATAGCGATTAAAATCTCTATTTGGATGAAGAAATAATTCGGAAAGTTGAAGCTACATCCTTCATTTAAAATTGCCGATATATTTCTATTACTTTTGCGCATGCGCAAATTCAATCGCAGCTTCAAGGGTTTTCATTTTAAATCTTTCTTATATTTCTCTCCATAGCACAAACGGTAGGGAACGCGACTGGAGCACTAAATATTTTGGTTTCTGTTTTGGTTTCGATTCTAGCTGCTGTCATTCCCCCCCACACACTTTTCACATCAGTATTATATATTAGGTACAATATAATATTCATTATAGAAATAGCTTTCTAATAATAAATAGGAAATCTCCATGAATTGAAACATATTTAAATGTATTTTTCGACCGGGTAAGGCCGGGTGATCCCCGCTAGTTATAAGATAAATGAAAAAGTGTTGTCTCTCGCTTGAAAGCTAAATAAAATTAGACATTTTATTTCAAAGGCAAGCAAATGGTATTGTTAAAATATATTCTTCATTTCTCTCTATGTGTACGTATGTATGCATGTATTTATGTATGTATGTATGTATGTATACATGCAGAGTTTCTTTCTATGTGTATGTATGTATGTATGTATGTATGTATGTATGTATGTATACATGCAGATTTTCTCTCTGTGTGTACATATATATTTGACAATCTGTCTATTTATCTATTTATGTGCAACAAACTTCAGATTAAAAAGTACATGCCATATAAGATTTCTTTCTGCGTAAAAAAATATCCTGATATAAAATCTTACTGTCATTTCTCAAGATTAGGCACCATATTCATGTACCATAAATCCTATTATATATATACTAGCAAAAGTACCCGTCGTTGACTGGGCTCAAAAACAGCCTACAGAAAATGGACTCTGATTTATAAAAGTATGATTGGTTATGAAAAGGAAGGGTTGTAAAGAGATAGCTTCGAATTTGAGGATATCGAAACCAAAGCAAAATATGATGAAAGTAAAAATGAAATAGATAAACCCCATAATTTATTATGCCATACCTGTTCACACTGAAACACTTATCACAATATTCTGTGGATCTATATTAAAAAACCTTGTTAAACTTTGTGACATATTTCCATTCTATGGAGGCCAGGCGCGAACGAACACCCCATAATTTTATTATACCATATTTCTTCAAACTGAAACATAATTATCAAAGCATACATACGCAGATAGATATGAAAAGTTTTTATTAAAGTTTGTGCCTATTTCCATTCTATGGAGGACAGGCGCGAACGCAGACCCCATAATTTTATCATACCATCCCTATTTAAGTTAAAACATACTTATCAAAGTATTATTATGTACGTCTATATCAAAAAAATACTTGTATACGTTTTTTAAATTTTTAAATTTTTTATTTCCATACTTTGTGGACCAGGCGCGTACGCAGACCCCACAATTTTAATGAATCATCATTATGCCAGATCAAATGTACCCATTACTGTGTCTCGATACATCTTCTATCATTATATGTGATCAGTTTTCTATAATAGTCAACTATATAAGAGCCTATTCGTGATCAGACAGACACACAGACGTTCAGCTTTATATTATATATATATATATATATATATATATATATATATATATATATAACTACTGCATATAATCACATAATAATATACGAAAGCATAAATTTATGCGTAAACTTTAAGTATTTACTTCAACAGTGCTCAATACGTAGGTAGAGCTAGGTAGTAAGTTATAAAATATATATGGCGATTAAGCTACACAGAATATTCTATTAGCTTTATCGCCATATATATTTTATAACTTACTATATATATATATATATATTGAAAGTTATGAATCGTTACGATTCATAATTTTAAATTAAAAATCAGTTTCAAAAGGAAAACAAATAAAATCCACTAAATTGTACGATCGTTTAAGAAAACATGTTAATTTTATTTAAAATGACAATAAATATTGACAATAATTTGACAAAATAAAACAGCATGCCAAAAGATAGACATACTCAAACTGAAACGGATTTTATAATTGAGATAAAAAGGAATACCTACCGTACACACGACTAAAATGCTAGTTTTATTTTGGTGTCTTTTACTGCTTCCCCTATTTTTGCTGATGATGAGACTTTGTTTTTAAAGGACAAAACTTTTGTCAAATTATTGTCAATATTCATTATCAATTTCAATAAAACGAACATCGTTTCTGGAACGATCGTACAATCTAATGGATTTTGTTTGTTTTTCCTTTTCAAATTGGTTTTTAATTCACAATTATGAATCGTTTTACTCAATATTATATATATATATATATATATATATATATATATATATATATATGCCTATTGAGCTTATTATATATCTCCACGATAACGAGCACTGTTTTATTACATTTACTAGTACATTAAAATAAATCTGCTCTTTAGACTCCAGGTCTAATTCCCTTAATAATATAAAATAATATATATATATATATATATATATATATATATATATATATATATATATATATATATATATATATGTGTGTGTGTGTGTGTGTGTGAACATGTCTGTCTGTCTGACTGTCTGTTTGTCTGTGTGTCGTTGCACATTTCCTTACGTAATAACTCTGTCAATTTTAAGTCTACAGACTCGAAATTTGATATACAGGGTACTGAGATTTGGGTAAATCTTTGTAATCCGTTTTCGGTCAGAAATTTGGCTGTTAATTTAACTTTTGAGAACTCTCCCAAACTCCTCCGCCAATTTCGGGTCTAAACAATTGAAATTTTAGATATTGGTTCCTTGGACATGGATCTAACTTAATAACTTGATTTGAGCCCAAAACAGTAAATGTTAAGGAGGTCATAATACACACACACACACACACACACATATATATATATATATATATACATATATATATATATATATATACAGACATTAATATATATATACATATATAAAGAGCAATAAAGACAGAGAGATAGAGACAGACAGACAGACAGACAGACAAACAATTGTGGAGGTGTTACGTACTAAATATACAAGCAGTCTTCTCTTATAATTTATTATATCAAAAGAAAGAGAAAATATATTCTTTTATTTCATATAATTATATTTTTTTCATTAAAGGAGAAAGCGAAACCGGACACTCGATGTTTTCAGTCCGATATTTTCCCAAGTCTTATTCACTGTTTTGCCTTCACTTGGACCTTCCGTAGTAGTTGTTGGGACAGTACAACTAATACTTCTGAAGGGGCTAGAGTTGCATGTGTATATTATCAATAAAAGTGCCCTTACCAAAAAGTCTTGAACTTTATTGAAGGCACATTGTATATATATATATATATATATATATATATATAGAGAGAGAGAGAGAGAGAGAGAGAGATACATATATATATATATATATATATCTGTCTCAAGATGAAAACAAAATTATATATATATATATATAGAGAGAGAGAGAGATATATAGATATAGATATATATATATAGATATAGATATATATATATATATCTGTCTCAAGATGAAAACAAAATGCAACAAAATTTCTGAATCTCTTTATTGACGCTCTATGGCTGATTAGGACAGCCGCAGATACATACGACTTGGAACCGCTTGTGAATTTCATATTCCCTAGAAACTTCTTCCTTCAGAGGAAGTCGCTTCAACCCATCTAGTTGAACACCGTTCTTTAAACTCATACCTGACAAGTCGGTCATCGGACCAACTTCCTAATGGGCAGACAAAACCTTTTTAGATGTGCGAAGACTTAAAATAATACAGGTAAAAAAAAATCATAACTTTTATGAGCAAGCATCGCTGTGCACTGCCCCTCCCACATCTTGTGCAACCCTATCACCGTACAAATGCATCTAGTCATTCGGTGCGTGCACATGCAGTATTTCCTGAAATAGCATTCGGGATCGCCGAAGCGTGAATCATTTAGGGTTTCTAGTTCCTTTTCGTGCCGTTCACAGACGTGTCAATTGCAAGTTGCAGCTACCGCACCTGCAGTGAACCTTCGCCAACGCGTAGCAAAACATGCCTGCCCGCTAGAATGTGTTAGCGTCGTTAGCAACCAGGCATAAACAATGCTACAATGCCGTAGATATGCAGCCACACAATGCGATGTGCGTGCAAAGAAGTACATATCTGAGGCGTATCTCCGTCACGAACCAATCGGATATCGTTGACATTCCGAGCATGATCTCAGCAAGGTCAACTATAAAGCAAGTTGCACTGAAAATAAAAATAACAAAGAGCTGCAAAAAATTGTGTATATTACATAGAAACGGCATATA
>NC_136509.1:15517020-15572020 GCF_053919585.1 Euprymna scolopes | reverse complement strand
GTTATTGGACAACTGTGCGATGATGAAATATCTAGGATCGGAATTCTTCTGAGTCAGATCTTGCAGTCGATATATTTTAGTGTTAGCAAACTGTCGGATCTTTTTAAAATAAAATTCGCGTAATATTGTACCGATATATGTCGCAGTGGCACAAAATATGAATTTTTTATGGTCGATGCGTCAACGAAAATAAAGTAGAAGTTTGGGAAAATAAATCTATTATTTTTCTCAATTTTTCAAATGATCATGCATCATTTTTATTAAATTATTCCGACTACTCTTCTCATTGTGGATGTCATTTTCTCGACGTTTTAGTCGATGTAACCTCCGACCTTCTTCAAGTGTATCTTGTCGAGTTAGGGTATTTTGCGCAAGAATCCGTGGCATAACTGATAAACTCAAGAATCTTTCTATCGAACTCGGGAATCTGTACAGGTAGCATGTTCTTGTTCCGTCAGCCTTGACCGCGTGAACGTCTCAATTCGCGATTCTATTCTTATCATTGTTCACACTGAGGATTCAATCTTAAACCTTAAGAAGATTATCACTGGCGGCTTAATTTTACTTAGTATTTTATCGACTCGTGAGACGATAATGTAGTAAGTGTTCTATTGTCATGAGATCATCCCCCAAGGCATTACCTTCTCCGTTTGGAGGGTAGTATGTGTTCGTCTATCATGATTCTGTCTTCTTGCGGTTTTCGATTTTAACAAAATATTTGTTTCTGATTTTTTTAGATGTCCATTGATAATTCATTTCACTCAGACGTCTATTCTTATCCGAGTGTTATTTTTATAACGTTTCGGTCGATGTAATATACGACCTTCTTCAGATTCTCTTTTGGAACTCGGGAAGCCTGCACAGTGACCCATAACGATAAAGTACTTATTCGGTTGAAAATGGCACTCTTTTGTAGGTTGAAGGTTCAATCATTAATGCTGGCGATACTCGGGATAACATTCAGAGTACAATTGCGAATTATTTAGGACTTTTACCCAGTTATGGCTGACAAAACGAAAGCATGTTACCCCAATAGATTAAATAATTGGTTCCGTTCGAAATTCCGTGCAAATCCTCAAGTTCGACAGAAAGATTACTGGTTTCGGCAAGAAAAACCTGAAGAAGGTCTAAGATTACATCGGTCGAAACATTGTGAAAATAAGACTTAAGATCTGAACAGTAATTCGAATTATCCAAATAAAACGAATTATCAATCTTCATCTAAAAAATGTAGAAATATATAAATATACATTTTATGTTTTGGGAAATAAAGTATGCAAAAATATGCAACCGGAAGTAACACTAATCTATGAAAATGATACTTAACATTTTTCTATTCATAAAAATTGCTTTTTTTTTTGTTTTTTTTTTGTTTTTTTTTTTTTGTTTTTTTTTTTGTCCACAGCATTGAAATTATTACATCATATATTGTGTGCGACCGATAAATTTCACAATTGACTGCTTTGTTGATTCACTTTGCGTTAGAGAAGAAAATATCAAATACAGATTCGTATATGAGAATAGTTCCAAGAGTAAAGACTCCAATTTTTTTAATCAGAAGGTTAAAGAGCTTCGTAGATGGAAGTAGTGCCATTAAAACAAGCGACTTTTTTTATTTTTCTACATAGTCATCAGTATTCTCAATAAATTTTGCCGGCGTAAACGATGCCTGTGCATGGTGTCCGAGGTACGCTTTGTTATACGAGGGTCGTTCCATATTTTTTAATTCAAAAGTTGAAGAGCTACAAAGCAGGAGTGGTATCATTGAAACGAGCGACGTTTTATGCTCTAGGAATTAATTTTCTACATAATCACCACCATTCTCAATGAACTTTGCCAAGAAATTAATAGTGCATCTCTGCGAGAGAGCCAGCTGTGTCTGGTGCCGTGTATTGACAACCAGCTGTTTCTGGTGTAGTATATTGGAAGCCAGTTGTGTCTATTGCCGTGCATTTAGAGCCAGTTATGTCGGGTACCGTGTATTGAGAGCCAGCTATGCACTGTGCCATGTATTGAGAGTTAACTGTGTTTGGTTCCCTGTATTGGGAGACAACTGTGTCTGATGCCATGTAGTGGGAACCGGTGATCAGTAAGAGAAAACGACAACGTTACATGATGCTATATAATTTAATGAATACTCCAAGCACTTAATATCAACAATTAATCTGTGTACGATCGTTTCTGAGACAATGCAATTTTTTATTGAAATAAAGTCTCTTTATCAACAGAGGAATTGGACACCAACTAGGAACCTGAAACATAGGATAAAAAACTAAATTGAAGATAAGCAACTTTGATACGGAACATTATGAAATTTATAGATTATACAAAGATAAATACAATTTAGCTAGAAAAATTTGTTTAAAAGTCGTATCAAGGTAAGTAAACATATTAGATAAACAAAGGAGCATATTGAGAGGAATTAAGGTACAAAAACAAATTGAAGAGCTACGAAGACAGGAGTGGTATCATTAAAACAAGCGACTTTTTTGTGCTCCAGCATTTAGTTTTTTTATATAGTCACTGCCATTTCTAATGCACTTTTGCCAGGAAATCCATGGTGGATCTCTGTTTGTGACGCATTCGTGCGGAATGAAAAGTAGAAGGCATTATTTTTAAACCCCCCCCCCCATTATATATGGAGTAGGACTAGAATAGATAGATAGATAGATAGATAGATAGATAGATAGATAGATAGATAGATAGATGGTCGTTCTAAAAGTAAAGATTTTTAACTCAAAAAGTAGATACTGGAGTGATACAATTAAAAAGTGCGCTGACGAGAGTGGTATTATTAAAACGAGGCATTACTTTTGAAACGCCCCTCATATATATGGAATAGGACTAGGATACATGCATACATACATACATACATACATACATACATACATACATAGACATTGTAATACTGTAGGCACGACCAAAACATATCAAAATAAAAAAGTAGTTTTTTTTTTACGAATTATAATCTATTATTCTTGAGCAACTTTTTTTCCAGAAAGATGAAGGCCTGACTTTTATCAAATACAAAAGCAGATTAATATAAAACTTTTTCGAGTATTTTTGATAGAATTTTTTATTAAAAATTTTCCAAAATAACACCATTCACCGCCATTTTGTTTTCTCGCTCGATAAAACATTTAAATATTTTTAAAAGAATTTTGAACCAATTATTTTTTTTGTCTAAATAAGATTTAGTATGAATTGTTATAAGAATATGCAAAAATATTATAAGTACCTGAATTTCAAATGATTCCAACTTTTTATATCACTCTATAGATTTGTTAAGCGAAATTAATAAAAGGAAAATTTAATGATAGTTTAAAATAGACTACGGAGGGCTTGATAGGACTAAATAGATTTCATTTATCCATTTTGATTTTACGATTAAGTGAAGGATTTTTTTATAAGCGATAAATATATATATATGTGTGTGTGTGTGTGTGTATGTGTGTGTGTGTGTGTGTGTGTGTGTGTGTGTGTGTGTTGCCTACATGACCCCCGAAGTAAAGCAACAATGTGCCTGGCCAGTACCAGATGAGTAATCATTTTGGCAATGCTAGGCGTCGTATGTGTTGGAAACAACTGCTGCATCTAGTATTATGTTTGGTCCACCATAGGTGAATTGACAAGAAATGGCCGAAAAAAAAATATCATATATTTGGCAAAATACGCAGTTATTTATCGATTTTTTTGTTCTTTTTTGGTATCGATTCTTCAAAGCATTTCCTATTTAATTGCATATTATCAATATTGGGCTCACCAAAAGAAAAACTATTAATTTTTTTCTAAGATTTCAAAGTAGTGTTTTTCGTAAAAATAATGAAAATACAAACTTTTTTTTGAAAGATAATAATTATTATTAACATATTCAACGAATTTCACATTTGAAAACACAAAAGATGAAAAATTAAACACATTCAAAATTCGGATTTTCAACCGTAAAATCTGATACGTGCGCAGTTGTTGCTTTGTTTTGTTTGTTTGTTTTATCTACAATCCCTACTCTTCCCACTATACAATATATTTCGTTCAGTTTCGTCTGATTATTTTAAGCATATGGGTGCCCACAAAAAAAGAGGGATGGCTTTATAGACATATATATATATATATATATATATATATATATATATATATATATATAATAACTCGAACGGTTACTCGAAAAATAAATAATTTTGCCGAAAAAGTTAAAAAAGAATGAACACATATTCGTCCCTGCTGATAAGACAAAAAATTAATATAAACTTTACTATCCTACGTATAAAAGACTTTTGTATGAATAACTTAATAAATCTTAAAAAATAGTCCCTCCTAAGACTTTAGATTCCATTAATTCTGAAGCTAAACTTTTACTGACTTCTATAAATATTCAGAACTTCACTGAAATAATTTCTCCGGGTACCCCTAGATTCACCCTCAAAGATTATAAACCTAATTTCTATGACAACCCCTCCATCAGATTGATCTGCCCATCTAACTCTGACTTAGGCGCTGTAAGTAAAAATATTTTCAATAGAATCATCCCTTCTATTTAAAAACAAGTAAGTTTCCCTCTTTGGCTAAATTCAGATTCCGTAATTAATTGGTTTGTCTCCCTTAAAAATAAGCATCTCCTTAACTTCATAATCTTTGACATCCAAAATTATTATCAATCAATATCTCCGATCCTTTAAATAAGGCTCTAATCCTTGCTAAAAAAAATTCGGACTTAACTAATTTAGAAATTAAATTAATTCTCCTAGCGAGAAAGTCCCTTATACAATTTAACAATAAGATTTGGACTAGAAAGGACACCCCTGATAATTTTGACATCTTGATGAGTCCTTCTGACTCTGCAGAAGTTACCGATTTAGTGGGACTCTTCTTACTGAAAGAATTTAGATAACACTTCAAACATATCCAAGGGGGCTTTTATAGATATGATGCCCTTTTTACTACAACAGCCAGGCCAAGAGAGTACAACAAAATAATTTAAAAATTACATAAATTCTTTAATAACTTTGGCCTTTCTATAATTATCGAACCAAACAAAAACAACTTCAAATTTTCTAGATGTTACACTTAATCTTAACACCGAAACTCATAGCCCCTATCATAAACCTAACCTTACGCTTTTATACGTCCATAAATCCTCTAACCACCCAAACTCAATTATAAAATCTATAGTACCATCCGTCTCTAGAAGGATTTCTGCTCTTTCTGCTGATAAAAAACTTTTAATCAAAATGCTACTTTCTTCAATAATGCCTTAAAGAATTCAGAACACAAGGAAAAGATTAAATACAACCATTATGCTCCTCCAGCAGGCCGCCTTAAATCTGTAATCACACAGAATATGACTCGTAAGAAACCAGTTCAAATAACAAGATCTGCTGCTATCAATAACAATGAATCAGTCTACATATATAATCCAAACCAAAATACTAATCGCAATACATCTAACCCACCCAGTCGCATCAGGAGAAAGAAAAATATTTGGTTTAATCCTCCATTTAGCGTAAATGTCAAAACTAATATACCTAAGGAATTCTTCAACATCGTACAAAACTCTTTCAAATACCCACACAGATATAGTTCTATTTTCAATAAAAACTCAATCAGGATTTTTTATTCAGCAATGCCTAATTTAGCACAAAGAATCTTAACATCTAATAACAAAAAAATTAAATCAGCCCAAAAAATCCCTTTCCCAATTAAACCCAAAATTAACTGTGATTGTAATAACAAACATCTTTGCCCACTCAATGATGATTGCATCCATAAAGATGTTATATATTCATGCACAATTACTGAGCTCCCACGTAATCCTCCCATAATAGACACTAATATTTCCTCTTCAAGTTATTCTTCTTCCCATACCCCATCTGATATAGTTACTAATCCAATATACCACTCGAGCAGCCCCTCCATCTACAATCATACAACTAGCAATAATAATAATAATAATAATAATAATAATAATAATAATAATAATAATTAGAATAATAATATTTCTCCTAACAGCCTAACACTAACAACACTCATTATCCCCTCCAAAATAGTCTTCATACAATCATTGTCCCACAATTTGTTGAACACTATGAACAAAATTGAAACTATTTAACTCATAAAAATCAGCAAATTAATATTAATATCAGACTTCGATCGTTTAATAAAGTACATACATATATCGGCGCTACTTCAACATTAATTAAGAAAAGAATATAAAACCACATTTCTTCTTTTAACAACCATAATTCTAATAATAACCAAGGAACTTCTCTAACCACTTTAATTTAAAAACTTAACTCTAACAATACCTCCTTCTCAATTAAATGGACTATCATAAAAAAGTAAAGTCTTATACTCCAGGCTCTAAGTCGTGTCGCCTCTGCACAACTGAAGCTATAACTATAATTACTTCCCCTCAAAGTAACAATATAATAAATTCTAAAAACGAACTGACCTCTTTCTGTAACCATAAGTCCAAATTTAATTATAGTAATTTTGAAATTACATTGTTATTACTTTAACCTTTCAGATAGATATATAATTTTTCTTTAACTTTATCGTTTTTTCTACATACTTTCTTAAATCTTTATAACTTAATAATCCTTTATTTTACTTCTTTATTTCTTTTTTGTTTGGCCGGTTTTTTATCTGCAATTTCCGTGTTAATCTTAAAATATTCCTATCTACCCACACATCTATATCCTGCATGTATGTTTACTTATATTTTACTATATGCATTTACTTAAATACTTACTTGCTTTATCCGGAATTTTCAGATACCGGCCATCCTCTCCCTTTAAAAAATTTTTTATTTTTTTATTCTTATATTTTATTATTTATTTATTTATTTTTTATTTATTTATTTATTTATTTATTTATTCCATTTAGTGTCTTTTAACAACTCTTGCTGACATTTTCTTAAGTAATTCCTGTACATTTCAGTTGACCTATTTTTTTGCCCTATATTTTTTTCGCGCCTTTTAACATCCTTTTTGTCTGGGTTATCTTGATATTTGCGTTTCTATCTTATATTTAATTCTATCACCATTTAATTTTTTCCTCTTCTTCTTCCCTGATCTTTCTTATTATATTTCGGCAGTCGTGTGAAAAGCATATCTTATTTTTCTTTTAACAGTATTATTGGAATTTCCCCCTTTTCTTTTCTTTGTACATATTTGTGAATTATTCCATGGATTTCGGCCTTTTGGATTATTTTGGACCATCTTCCAATTACGTGATTTCCTTGGATTTTACTTGTGCAAATGGAAACTCAATTAACTTTCTTGGAGTTATATTTTTGGATTTTACCGTAATTGGATTATTTACCTTTCGCCAGACTATCCATTCCCGTGCTTCACTTTTTGTTATCAAGTAAGATCTTGAACTCAATTGCAGTTTCATCAAATACTTTTGTATGCAAAATCCGATCCTGCATTTTGTTAATTCCTACCCTCTGATGAGAAGGAAAGTATTTCTTCGAAACTCCGCCGATTAAGGACTATCCACTTACCAAGTGTTTCCTTTTCAGATTAAATATGTTTTTAACTCTTTTTCAAAGTGTTTTTAATGCATATATATATATATATATATATATATATATATATATATATATATATAATTTAAAAAGTACACCATTATAAAGTATATTCTTCATTTTTAATAATCGGTGAGAATTTCGATTGGATACTTACTTGATTTTTGATAGATTTTCAAAGAGATTTCGTCAAAAAATACCCCCTCTTCCGTTTTTGGCCCTATAATACTGCAAGAGACAGAAAAGAGAGTTTACATATGGTTAGGCTTAAGCATAAAGATAAATGAATAAGTGCGATATATGTATATGAAGATATGTAGATAAATTTAGTGCTGGAGAATTAAAAAAAAGAAAAAGATGAAGTATAAGCGAACAAAATAGT
Organism: Euprymna scolopes; assembly: GCF_053919585.1. Taxonomy (NCBI): domain Eukaryota; kingdom Metazoa; phylum Mollusca; class Cephalopoda; order Sepiida; family Sepiolidae; genus Euprymna; species Euprymna scolopes. The sequence continues at coordinate 15,564,110 of NC_136509.1, read as the reverse complement.
CGCTCACATTGCAAATTATTCTTGGCCTGGGCGGTTACTCATCGCGCATGAAATAGAATTAGTGTCGTTCAGTGCACCTCTATTATGAAGTCGAATCAATTTTTAACCTTTTCGCTAACAAAAGTCTAACTTTATTAGTGAAACATGAACTACTCTTCCAGGAAGTCGGCCACAATTCTTTTGCGTTTTTATTTAGAATAACAGTAAAACCAAAACCGACACTGAAGTGATGATTCATGATATATATATATATATATATATATATATATATATATATATATATATATATATATATATATATATAAGCAAACAGTTAATAAAACATGTTAAAAAACACTTTGAAACAGAGTTAAAAACATATTTAATCTGAAAAGGAAACACTTGGTAAGTGGATAGTCCTTAATCCGCGGAGTTTCGAAGAAATACTTTCCTTCTCATCAGAGGGTAGGAATTAGCAAAATACGGGATCGGATTTTGCATACAAAAGTATTTGATGAAGAAACAAGTAAGTCAAAGATCTTACTTGATAAGATTGAGATTACTTTATAAATATTAATTCTTTAATATTTATAATATACTTTAGTTTTACCATCTTGGATCATTTTGGTAAATTTAATTGTAATTATTATTTTATTTTTATTTTATTATATATATATATATATATATATATATATATATATATATACATACATATATACATATATATATATATATATATTGTATATAGTATTGGCTTACGAGAACTTGATATGGATATCTAAAACGGTGCTAATTATCGGATTTGAAACCGACGGTACCAATGACTTGTCCCATCTAAAAACTTTCTGTAAATATAAATACGTTCTTATTTTCGGATTTTCCTTATAATTGAGTACTCTGCTGGATTTCTATTTAAAAAAAAAGTTATATATATATATATATATATATATATATATATATACATATATATATATACATATATATATATATATATATAACTTTTTTCAAAAAAAGTTATACATATATTATTGAGTATATATATATATATATATATATAGTATTGAGTATATATATATTATGTATTGAGTAATTATATAGTATGTATTGAGTATATATATATATATATATATATATATATATATATATATATATACCGTACTTTTGGGTAATTGCGCCAAGTCCGGGGTAATTGCGCCAACTAGCTAAAGATGCTTTTTTTGCAACCACGCATATAAAGAGCACTTTTTTGTTGTTGGCAGAATATCTGCGTGAACTTATAAGGAATTAATTAAAATGAATGCTTAGAAGAATATGCAAATTAGCTAGATTTTTTGCAGATGAATGCAATTCCACGACCCATATATAACAAAGTTGTATTTTCTTTTTAATAAATAGAAAAAAAAAAGGTTTTTAATATGAATATCAATACAAAAAAAAATATAGGAGTACCGTACTTTGGGGTAATTGCGCCAAATCCGGGGGTAATTGCGCCAACTAAAAAAAGCTCTTTATATGCGTGGTTGCTAAAAGAGCACGTTTAGCTAGTTGGCGCAATTACTCCGGACTTGGCGCAATTACCCCAAAGTACGGTATAGATAAATATACAAGAACACTGATGAGTCTTACCGAAGAAAAATATATGTATGAATTGTAAACATTGAAAATATCAAAGCCGAAACAATTGAAAATACTGCAAAAAAATAAAAGATTTTTTACAACGTTTAAGAAGGTCTATATAGTAATAAGATCTGTTGTTATTTTTAGTGATATAAGCAGTTTCTTATTTGTATTTAATTTTCGCCTTCCTGAGCTGTGAACATTTTCATTTATTTATTTTCTGACCCTGAACCTTTTCCTGACCCTGAACCTTTTCATTTATTCATTTTTTTTTTTTCTTTTTTTTCTTGCGTTGCCCCTATTTTTAACGGGGCGTACTTTTTATAATTCAAATATTTTATTTTATTTAAATTTTTTTTTTTTTTTTAATTCTTACGCGCATAAAAGTCTATGGGCATGTGTTTCTGGGGATCACCTGTCATCAGTCTGGTTAGACTTTTTAGCACGGCAAAGAACGCACGACTACGCAATTAGCAGTGTAGCGTTTTACCATTTGGCCACGAGTATAAAATCTACCAAGGATTTAATACTCAATTTTATCGCTTTTAAATATAAGACTTGTTGCTGTTGTTTTAAGCGATATAATCAATTGTTTGTACTACTTGAATCGATCGGATTAATGCTCTCATCTTGGGTGTTATTTGTGCAACGTTTAAGTCGGTGTAGCCTCCGTGCTTCGTCAGGCATGTTGATTGCCATCTTGGAAAAGAAAAGAAGAAAAGTTACTGGCTTCGTAAATGGTTTCGTATTCTTGGAGTTGTTTTGTTTTTTTTGCCGTGGTTTCATATGTGTGAAAACATTTTTTATTTAAAGAGGAGATAAATAAAGTTTGACGGGATTATCTCCCTTTTACCAAGAACGAATTTTTAATTAATTTTTTTAAGTTATTAAATGTTCAAATATTATATTTTATTTAATTTTTTCATGCATAAATATATAGTACGTTATAAAGAGTACATAGAAGAATGACGTATATTTTAATCCGTCTATATATCTATGGAAGTGGTGTGTATGTCTATGCGTGTGTGTGTGTGTGTCTATGTGTGTGTCTGTGTGTGTGTCTGTGTACATTTCCCTGCGCAATAACTCTGTCAATTTTCAGTTTACAGACTCGAAATTTGATATACAGGGTACTGAGATTTGGAAAAATCTTTGTGATCGGTTTTCGGCCAGAAATTTGAGAACTCTACCAAACTCCTCCGACAATTTTGGGTCTACGCACTTGAAAGTTTAGATATTGGTCCCTTGGACATGGATCTAACTTAATAACTTCATTTGTGCCAAAAACAATCAATGTTAAGGGGTCATAATAGGGGTAAAGATTTAAAAAAATTGACCTTTTCTTCTTTTTTTCTTTTTTTTTTTTTTTTTTTTGCTCAACATACACCTCCAAACACCCGAGCAACGCCGGGGTGAAATGCTAGTATATCTATAAAAGTAAAATTGTCTCTGCGTGTATTTGTGTGTGTACATTTCCCTACCAAACTATTCTGTCAATTTTCAGTCTACAGACTCGAGATTTGACATAAGGGAGATTGATATTTGGGCCAGAAAATTGATTATCAAGGGGTCAAAGTTCAACGATTTGGCCTTTGAAAAACTACCAAACTCCTCCGACAATTTGGAGTTTAAACACTTGAAATTTAAGATATAGGTTACTTGGACATGGGTCAAAGTTTTTTAATTTGATTTGAGATCAAAACAACGAATGTTAAGGAGTCAAAATTAGGTGAAAGTTTTAAATATTTGACCCCTGCGGTCTCTACTAAATTACTCAACCAATCTTTGGTCCTAACATTTGCAATTTTACATAAAGGGTATTCAGAAATATGGCAAGTTTTTTAATCGGTTGGCATCGAAAATTTGAGCTATCAATGGGTTTAAGTTCAAAAGATTTTACCATTGCGGTCTCTAGGAAACTACTCAGCCAATTTTTTGTTTAAACATTTGAAATTTTACATAACGGATATTCAGATCTATGGCAAGCATGTTAATCAGTTTGGGGGCCAAATTTTCGCTGTCAAAAGGTCAAAGTTGAAGAAGTTGACCCTTGCAGACTCTTCCAAACTCCTTCGCCAATTTTGTGTCTAAACACTTGAAATTTTAGATGTAGGTAACTTGGACATGGGTTAAACTTTTTATTTTGGTTTGAGCCCAGGTAAAGCAGGGAATCAGATAATTCTAAAGAACGCACGCTATAATAGTATTTATAAAAGACTGTGACTGGCACTACATCAGTGAGAAAGGGAGAGAGAGAGTGCTGTGTGTGCGTGTATGTGTGTTTCCTCCTCGACGTAACTTACCCCGACAAGAAGCAAAATTTCACCCGTTCATTGAAGAGATCCCTGGTTGCCGGAAAGCCATTCTACTTTAAAAGTGTCGTCCCTCGAACTGCTACACTAGAATTCCCTCCCGGTATCCTGCTTTCCTGACCGTACTGACGTGCAGAAGTTCAACTGTAATGTGAACAAACGTCTCGCTGCCCGACTCTCTAGGATCTCCGTTAATATAGTCCCAAACAGTTGCCCCTTACGGCTAAGTGGCACTGGGCCTTTTTTGGGACAAATTAAAGTTTTTAAAACCGAGCTGAAAATTCCGACAGGGATATGGAAATTATTCTGGTGCGAAATTTCGTTTCGGGTGAGCATAATTGACTCCATGTAGCTGTCAGAAATAGCAAAGTCGTTAACATGCGATACGCGTATCTACTAAGTCGAAAAGCAATATGGCGGAAAAGGAGGAGGGTGTTTTTTGTTTTTGTTTTTTTGTTTTTTTGCTTCTTCCCATGAGTCTTCACTTTCAGTGTAAATGACAGCATAGCGATGATTGTTTTTAGCAGCCCCGGGCGCGTGCGTAAGTTTTTTTTTATTTTATTTTTTTTTTAAGGATGGAGATTTAAAGCGTACACACCCAACAAAGACCCTGAAACATTTTCTCGTTTACGCTAAAAAGATATTTTTATGACAACTCTAACAAAGTAAACGAAACAATAAACAGGGAATACCTTCCTATATATATATATATATATATATATATATATATATATATATATATATATATGTATGATATATATATATATATATATATAATATATATATATATATATATATATATTATATATATATATATATATATCATACATATATATATATATATCATATATATTAATATATATATATATATTAATATTAATATATATATATATTAATATTAATACGATATCGTGTATGTTATTTTGTGTGTCACGCTTACATCTTTTTTCTTCCGAGTGACTGTCGTTTAATTGTTATGACGTTCCATTTCTTGCAATAAATAATTTTACCAAGAATTGTTCATAAGTTTTGGTTTCGGTTTCAATTCAAGCTGATGTACCCAAGTTATATATATATATATATATATATATATATATATATATATATATATATATATATATATATATATATATATGTATGTATTTGTAGTCATCGACATACAGTCCTGTTTCGTTGTATCACAACTCGTCAGTGCCGCTAGACTAGCATCTCTCCCAAGCCAAGGATTGAATCTAGAACCGTCGTGTTGACAGTCGGCAGTTCTCCCACTCGACCATGGAATCGACGCCCGTAAATAATTCGTCGTAATGTCTATTTAAATAGATACCCGCCACCACATTTATAGTGCTCAAATCGAAAGAGAAATTAAAAGAAATGTGTATATTGCGATTAAGATTTTTTGTCCATCACGTGATAACAGCGGTCGTCGATTTCGGTTGTCGAAATATTTATACTCAAAGCGAATTGACAAAACTTCTGAGTTTTAAACTTTCACTTCCAACAGAGAATGGTTACGACACGCTATATTAAAATATTCTTGGACTAAAAGAGTTATTCAGTGTTGTCCGGGTCTGTGAAATTACACAGTAGATGAAGAATCGTGTTTTAGAAAAATCAATTGGATTGAAATGCAGTATAAGCTGCTTGCTCCGTCAATCGAAGAGGCAATAAAAAAAATCTCGGCAATGTCGTCATCAAAAAGCAGTTCTAAAAAGCGTTGTTCAGTGTTTAACATTGCCAGTTATTAAAGTCAGATTTATTTATTTTACCAAAATGGCATAATTTTTTTTTTTTAAATACAGGTTATGGGTATTTTGTATATTTAAAGACGAAAATTTTCGTCATTTTTAAGTTAACAATCCTATTTTAAACTAGCAGGAAACCCAACGTTGCTCGGTATTGAATGATGATCAACGAATATTTCACACTGCCATATTTTTATTGTCATCGAAATCGGTGGAACCGCTCCTTTTTCAATCAATTTGATTGATTGTCTGCTTTAGTTGGATCCCTATTGCAGTGCACCGGAAGGAAACTTCACATGCCCCTCGCAATGAATTGTCCACAATACATTGTAGTCTACAGTTCACTATGGAAAACCTACTGTCGATTTTATAAAATTATTTTTATATATAATGGCTTGCATTAGAGTTTAACATGCAAAAGACAAGTATCATGCTTCAATTGTTTTTTAAACGGAAGCATTCATTTCGAATGCACCTCTGTTATATCAAAGAACCTAATGTTAATTTTATACGCCTGACCTTGCTGGTTATGTGGTGATAATGGCAGAAGTTTAAGTTTAAAATGAAAAAGTTAAGTACCATGGTTCAATTGTCCTTTAAACAAAAACATTAATTTCGAACGCGCCCGTGTCATACCAAAAAACCTGCTGTTGATTTTATATGTCGGGCTTTTCTGCTTGTGCGGTGATAAAACTTTTTTAATGCACTTGAGATATTAACTGTTAACTATGGTCAAAATCGCTCGTTCCTTCTTTCATCGGATTATTTCAATTATCGATTATCGATACTTATTTCGATACAACCTCTATCTAAGGACACTGCCAGACACATAAAGTACCTTTGTGTGAAATTTCATAAAAATCGGCCCGGCCGTTTTCGAGTCCACAGAGAAAAACTCACACACACACACACACACACACACACATACACAAAGAAACACACACAGACACTCACACACAGAAACACACACACACACACAGAAACATACACACACAGAAACACACACACACACACACAGAAACACACACACAGAAACAGAAACACACAGAAACACACACAGAGAGAAACGCACACACACACACACAGAAACACACACGCACACACAGAAACACACAGAAACACACACACACTCAGAAACACATATACAGAAACACACACACGCAGAAACATACACACACAGAAACAGAAAACACACACACAGAAACACACACACACAGAAACAGAAAACACACACACACACACACAAACCCACACAGACACAGAAAACACACACACACACACAGAAAACACACACACAGAAACACACACACACAGAAACAGACACACACACAGAAACACACACACACAGAAACACACACACACACACAGAAACACTCACACAAAAAAACACACACACACACACAGAAACACACACACACACACACACACAGAAACACACACACAGAAACACGCACACACATACACACACACAAAGTTCCTGTTATATAATAGTAAAGATAGAGATAGATATAATGTTAGCAACTAGCAAACAGTCCGGCGTTGTCCGGTCTTAAAATACGCTTAAATATCATAAAGGTATTAATGTATATTTCGTATGCGGAAAAGTAAAACTTTTAGTCGACTTAGGCGAACCAGGTTCTAATTGTTTTCAATTTTGAACCATTAGAAGATATTTTTATTGGTTAAAGACCAAATCTAATTTGTTCTCCAGATCCAAAATTCCTATATATAAAGTATCAAGTCTTTTTACCAGAAATTGAGAGAGAAGTTTGGTAGAGACCGTGTCTCAAATACACAGACAAGATCACTTACATGTGTATATTTATATATATATATATATATATATATATATATATATATATATATATATATATATATATATATATTAGCTGGCCACCCAATGGAAAATACACTTAAATACGATATTTTAATTCATGCAGATTTTGTATTTATTATAGATCCAATTCTGCATTTATTGTTATAGTGCACCCAAGATGTAGTAGTGCAAACCACCGGCCTGGTCCAGTCATAAAATACGCTTATATATCATTTTTTTAGTCATGCAAATTTCTGTGTTGATTATTATATTGTACTCAATGGTAGTGATTCCAAAAGTTAAATAAAAAATTATTCAAAACCAAAACAATAAAGTCCTTACAACTTGATCTATCGTTATATGAATAAGAAAATGTTTACATTTTTCTATATTTAATATATATATATATATATATATATATATATATATATATATATATTTGTGCATGCGTAGAAGAGCACTTTAAGTACGTGTACCAAGTTCATTTTTTATTTTTACCTCTTAGCACTAAAACCCCATGTTGAACTTGTTCCTCGAGTCCAATTCACCAATGTACTAAGTTTCAAGACCAAAACTTAGCAGAGGAGTTTGGTAGAGACCGTTCTGCACACAGAGTGACTAATCACTATATATATATATATATATATATATATATATATATATATATATATATATATAGTCATCCACATACAATACTGTTTCGCTATTTCACAGCTTATCAGTGCGGCCAGACAAACAACTACCTCAAGCCTGGGTCGAAACCCGACTGCCCAAATGACAGTTTGAGCTTCTAACCGCATGAAACACTAGTGTCTGTAGGTATTTAATTATTATAGTAAAAAAATAATTATGACAGCCCCTTTAAGAAATTCGTTTCGTATCGTTGAGCACTTTCAGTTGAATTGAAAGTCGGTCAATTTAGTTCTTATGCGTAGATCATCGTATAACGATTTGATCACTGTCTGTCTGACGTAATGAACATTTAAATTAAAATGTTTAAAATTCAACGCTATTCCACACGGTTAATGGTAGCCGAATGGATACGGCTCCCGCTAATCGAGCCAGAGATGTCTCGTGTCGCGGGGTTCGAATCGTTCGACTGGTAGTAATCGTGACACCCTGCACTGAAGAATCCCGAAAGGATGAAGCACTAGTGTCTGTAGGTATTTAATCATTATAGTAAAAAAATAATTATATAAATATATATATATATATATATTTCCTATATATATATATATCTGTATATATATATATATATATATATATATATATATATAATACAAAATTAAAAATAAATTGAGATCCTAAATTTTAAATGAAGAATAAGAATAAACTACGTATAGAGTAATGTTAAACTTTCTTTCCTTATTGAATAAGTTTTAAACAAAAACCGTTTTTTTAATCACATAAATAGCTTAGCCGATATTTTTTGCAAATAAACAAAGCAAATTCCAGATACGAAACTAACAATGAATCGCAACAATATAACTTAGTTGATTATTCCGGATTAGAAAAATAATTTAAATTAAATAAAGAAATAAAGAAATTTAATTTAAGAAATCAATGAATAGTATTAATAAAACATATTAAATGGACATAGTTAATTAGTTGTTACGTTGTATGATAATTCTTTTTTAAATGGAGATACGAAAATAGGTAAATATATAAATATTTAAAAAGCTTTGCAAGGATGAGATATAGGTAAAATATTTTCGCTTGTTTTCTTTTCCTTATAAGGGAAATATAATGTTTGTATTTGCCCGAATAGTCTTGAAACAATTGTAACTAACGTTGAAATACAATATCTGTTGCTATCAACCCATTCTTTGTTGTCTTTGTTTTTGTAAAAACAATATATGAATTCTCAACTATGAAATATGATAATTTTGTAGCTTACAGTTTAAGACGTCTCTTTTTTTTTTACTTAAAACTTTGTAGTATATGAACGATTAATGCATTTTCAATTACATAAAACCAATAAAATACGGACTACTTTAGATAATATATATATATATATATATATATATATATATATATATAAAATTAAATTGTAATTCAATGAATTTCAAAAAACTCTCATTGAAATGAAATGAAGTGGTTGAGTTTCATATCAAAGAATTTTTATTATTCTAAGCAAGACAAAGAATGTTTTAGAAAGTTTATCTCCTTAACCTATAGGGTTTCGATGTCTACCATCTCATCAGAGGAGTGAAAATATTAGCAAATAGTTATAAAGGTATGCACCCTATTTGCTAAAGTCAGTGAGACATGGAAAGTCAAAGTGAAAATAATATATTTATCAGAAGTTCTGTAGCAGGAGTATTTGTAGAAAAAGGATATGAATGTTTTTGTTGATCCAATAATATGGATTTTACCAAACAAGTTGGATCAACAAAAACATTCATATCCTTTTTCTACAAATACTCCTGCTACAGAACTTCTGATAAATATATTATTTTCATTTTGACTTTCTTTGTCTCACTGACTTTAGCAAATAGGGTGCATACCTTTATAACTATTTGCTAATATTTTCACTCCTCTGATGAGATGGTAGACATCGAAACCCTATAGGTTAAGGAGATAAACTTTCTAAAACATTCTTTGTCTTGCTTAGAATAATAAAAATTCTTTGATATGAAACTCAACCACTTCATTTCATTTCAATGAGAGTTTTTTGAAATTCATTGAATTACAATTTAATTTATTTGCTCTATCTTGAATATCGAGCAATTCTCGTTTAGATGGGATAACTTATAGAATATTACTGCCAGTAATATTTTGTAAACCTACAATCTCACGTTTACATAACCACTGATTGTTAAATAAAAACTACTCCGAAGTATATATATATATATATATATATATATATATATATATATATATATATATATATATATATACCAGCAACAGTACCTGTCGTTGACTGGGTTCAAAAACAGACTACAGAAAATGGACTCTGATTTATGAAAGTATGATAGGTTATGAAAAGGAAGGGTTGTAAAGAGATAGCTTCGAATTTGGGAGTATCAAAACCAAAGCAAAATATGATGAAAGTAAAAATAAAATAGATAAACCCCATAATTTATTATACCATAACTGTTTACACTGAAACATTTATCACAATATTTTGTGGATCTATATTTAAAACCCTTGTTTAACTTTGTGACATTTCCATTCTATGGATGTCAGGCGCGAACGAACACCCCATAATTTTATTATACCATATTCCTTCAAACTGAAACATAATTATCAAAGTATACTTACGCAGATAGATATGAAAAGTCTTTATTAAATTTTGTGCCTATTTCCATTCTATGGAGGCCAGGCGCGAACGCAGACCCCATAATTTTATTATACCATCCCTATTTAAGTTAAAACATACTTATCAAAGTATTATTATGTACATCTATATCAAAAACACTTGTAAACCTTTTTTTTTTTTAATTTTTTAATTTTTTAATTCCATACTTTGTGGACCAGGCGCGTACGTAGACCCCACAATTTTAATGAATCATCATTATGCCAGATCAAACATACCCATTCCTGTGTCTCGATACATCTTCTTCATTATATGTAATCAGTTTTCTATAATAGTCAACCGTGACCAGACACACACACACAGACGTTCAGCTTTATTTTATATTATATATATATATATATATGTAATGGACTCTCCCGTCGATTTCGTAATTACTGTCTTCCATCGGTTTACCACGTTTTGGCCATCCTCTGGCTGGTTTTGAGTAAGATTGAAACCGCTTTCTTCAGATAATGCTCACCTGAAACCATAGAAATCCAATGGCTCTATCCACTGCGCCACGGACCCCGAAGGGCAATCAAGGTTGGGTTTTTTGGTCTTCCATAATTGAGGATACAGTAAAGACTCAGCATCTCTATCCCGTCCCAGTTAACCACCTGACGAAGGCCAACGGTATAGATGGCCGAAAAGTCGTGAAACAACAACTATGAAAATGAGAATAACAGTCAGCAAACAAACAAACAAATAAACAAACAAACAAACAAATAAACAAACAAACAAATAAACAAATAAACAAACAAATAAACAAACAAATTAACAAATAAAAATTAATCTTGTTGTAAGGTTTTGTTATTTAGCGATTGCGTGTATTTTACGTCTTATTCGTTTTATTCTTGGAATAGGATGTCCGTATGAGGCGAACGAGTACATTAAATGCAATATTATCTTATCACGTCATGATTTTAATTCCAGTTTATTCATTTCTGCTGAAGTTGTTCAAACGTATAAACGATTTGCGTATTTACCTGAAATGATTTCTTTTAAAAATAAAATCACCTTTCTCTTCATTTTATTTGTTAGATTTTAATTTTAAAAAACCTTTGAGGTTGCGTGTGTATATATATATATATATATATATATATATATATATATATATATATATATATATATATATACACACACACACACACGTACAAACACATAAAATCTGACAAATGTTACCACACTTACCCTCTACAACCTGTCTATAGGTATGTGTCCTCTCTCTCTTTCTCTCTCTCTCTCACACACACACACACACACTCTCTCTCTCTCTCTCTCTCTCTCTCTCTCTCTCTCTCTCTCTCTCTCTCTCTTCTTTAATATTTATTTATTATTTTGTTTTTGTTTTACAAAATTGAGCACTCTGCTAGGGGTTATCTCCTATGATCCTTACGCTGGTATATATATATATATATATATATATATATATATATATATATATATATATATATATATATATATATATATATATATTAAATTTATTTATACAAACATTAATGGCTACATATATGCATACATGTTTCTGTAATCACCCGCGTTGGGGGATTACGTCTTCAGGCCAAGAATTACAGTCGAAAACTGATATTTCAACCAAATAACTAATAAATAAATTTAATATACCTTCTCTGTTCACTCATTGAGCACTCTTTGGTAGACACATGTTGTTTCATTGGATGTACTTCTAGGGAACTAAACTCTACTGGCTATATATATATATATATATATATATATATATATATATATATATATATATATATATATATATATATACATACATATATATAGCCAGTAGAGTTTAGTTTCCTAGAAGTACATCCAATGAAACAACATGTGTCTACCAAATATATATATATATAAGTCTAGCAAATATATATATATATATATATATATATATATATATATATATATATATATATATATATATATATATATATATATAAGTCTATCAAATGGTACTACAATTACAGGGGCATATTATACTTCGCTTTTGAGGAAATTAAGAGATGCTATCAAACCCAAGAGGCGGGGCAAATCAGTAAAGCTAATCTTCTCTGCAAGACAATAATCAGATCCACAACACTCATGTCTCCTGATCAGAAGTACAAGCATGTAGCTATGAAATCTTACCCTATTCCCATGACTTTGCACCCTTTAACGTTTACCTCTTCTTAGTCATGAAGTTGTATTTTTTTAAGGAAAGCGTTTCCTTTATTTCTGAAGTCACATCGTGGTTGAAGGGCCAATCCGGGAGTGTTCTATAATAACAGTCTCCAGAGCTGCATTAAACGATAGGAGAAATAGGTAACTCTGGATGTTTTTGTTTGTAGAGAAAGACTAATAACTGTGGCAATTTTCGTTGCTCTACTGCTATGAGTAGTGGGTCAGAGAGATTACTTATTGAATATTCTTGGTAACAGCAGAATTACGAAGAAAAATCCAAGCAGTTAGAAAAGTGCTCGGCGTCTTATACATGGATCACATCAGAAACTAAACAGTTCATACGACTGTCATCTTACACACGAAAAGTTTTTGGGAAAATTGCTTACTGCCGTCAAAAATAAAATATAAAACTTAGATGACATGTATATGTGCCGATAAATAGTAATCTATCGAAGACTTGCAATATTTTTGACTAATGAGGGTAGATATTTAATTGCTGTCCACCACAGGAATCTTTAGCACAAGGCCGAAAGGTGGGGATCAAAGCAGGCTCCCCTAAAGGAGGGGCACTCCTGCAATTGCAAAAGTTGCCTGACTAACCCCGTCGGCATTCCCCGGTCGGGGCGCCTCAGGCAGTAAGCCATGAACTTACTCCACCGGAAAGCCTGGTGCCAAGGCCTGGGGGGTGGACCTCCTAGGTATTACCCAGGCGGTGTACCTCAGTCCGACAGGTGCTGGGCCAGTTCCCGGACCCTCACCTGTCGAGCTGAGTGGCAAGAACGAATCCTTAACGAGTACTCTACCCTGTCTCCCTGCAGCCGAAGCCGCTAGGAGAGCTTCCCCATTACGAGTAATGGGGGTAGATATTTATTTGCTGTGCACCGCAGCAAAATGTGCACAAGGCCAGAAGGTGGAGAACAGGCGAGCTCCCCTAAAGAAGGGGCACTCTCGCCTCAAAAAAAATTGCCTGGGCACACCCGTCGTCATTCCCCGGTAGGGGCGCCTCAGGCGGCAAGCAATTACCTTGCCCCACCGGAAAGCCCGGTGGCAAGGCCTGGGAGAGTGGACCTCCTAGGTATTACCACAGCGGTGTACCTCAGTCCGATAGGTTCTGGACCAGTTCCCGGCCCCTCACCTGTCGGGCTCAGTGTCAAGAACGGATCCTTGACGAGTACTGTCTCCTTGTCTCCCTGCAGCCAAAGCCGCTAAGAGAGCTTCCCCATCACGAGTAATGGGGGTAGACATTTAATTTCTGCCCACCACAGCAAAATGTGGCACAAGGTCGGAAAGTGGGGATCCAAGTAGGCTCCCCTAGAGGAGGGCACTCCTGCAATTGCAAAAATTGCCTGACTAACCCCGTCGGCATTCCCCAGTCGGGGCGCCTCAGGCAGTAAGCGATAAACTTACTCCACTGGAAAGCCGCTGGCAAGGTCTGGGAGGGTGGACCTCCTAGGTATTACCCAGGCGGTGTACCTCAGTCTAACAGGTGCTGGATCGGTTCTCGGCCCCTCACCTGTCGTGCTGAGTGTCAAATAACGAATCCTTGACGTGTACTCTACCCTGTCTTCCTGCAGCTGAAGCCGCTAGGAGACCTTCCCCATCAGACGCAGTAATGGGGGTAGTTATTTAATTGCTGCCCAAATTAGCAATATTTGGCACAAGGCCTGGAAAGTGGGAACCCCGACGGCTCCCCTAAAGGAGGGGCACTCCTGCAATTTATAAATTGTCTGATTAACCCCGTCGGCATTCACCAGTCGGACCGCCTCAGGCAGCAAGCAATAAACTTGCCCCACCGGAAAGCCCGGTGGCAAGGCCTGGGAGGGTAGACCTCCTAGGTATTACCTAGGCGGTGTACCTCAGTCCAACAGGTGCTGAGCCAGTTCCCGGCCCCTCACCTGTCGGGCTGAGTGTCAAGTGATGAATCCTTGACGTGTATTACCCTGTCTCCCTGCAGCCGAAGCCGCTAGGAGACACATCCCATCACAACAGACGCAGTAATGGATGTATGGTGTCTGACAGTCGGAAGATTCTATTTATAAACGATGCTGCTAGGGACTGACGAATCAAATTAATTCACGTTCTGCTACCATCCAATCAGAAACCAGAATTGCTCCATAAAAATTAAACCTTTTCTATAGCAACTATGTACATGTTTTCTTCGTGTCAACGCGGAAAGAATCTTTTTACTCTGTGGCTTCCAACTCAGGCCTTGTCTACTGAGAACCAGTCACCTCCAGGACTTGTATAGAACAACTAACCATCGGAAAGAAAGACAGTTATCCAGCAATGTAGTACCTCCACGACTCCGGAAAGTTAATAGAATATTGAATCGTGAAAAATAGGAGTCCGCCGCCCCCGCTTCACTTTATTTAGGTTTTACTTACTATTAGGTTGGTGTAAAGACTATATCGTTTTTTCACATATCTTACTTTTATATATGATGTCTGAATTAATTCATTGATATATATAGCCATTTTATACATCATTTTGAAGCGCGCTTTTCGCTCTATCGAATCGTTTTATTCGTTTCCGTTCGCAATCTCTTCATTCATTTTTGTAGGTTTTTCGACATCATGGACAAAATTCAAAACTGCACGATTTTCTTGTTCCAGTTCAAAATAAGCCGAAAAGCTACAGAGAGACAGCTCGTGATATCAATGATGCGTTTGGCCCAGGAACCACTAATGAATGTGTGGTTCAAGAAATTTCGCAATAGTGACGAGATTCTCGAAGATGAAGACGGTCGCGGCTGGCCGACTGAGCTTGAAAACGAACATTTGAAAGCCTTAATTGAAGCCGATCCTCGCAAAACCACACGAGAAGTTGATGTTGAACTCCAGGTCCACCAATCAATAGTCGTTCACCATTTAAAGCAAATGGGGAAGTCAAAAATGTTAGATAAATGGGTACGGCGTCAATTGAACGATAATAAAAAATCGTCATTTTGAGGTGTTTTCTACGCTCCTTCTGTGCAACAAAAACAACCCATTTCACGAGCGGATTGTGACGTGTGATGAGAAGTGGATCCTCTGCGACGTTCAGCAAAGTGGTTGGATGCCGGAGAAGCTCCACAACACTTCCCAAAGCCGAAATTGCACCAAAAGAAGGTTGTGGTGGCTGTTTAGTGGTCTGCGGTCGGTCTCATCCATCACAGCTTCTTGAATCCAGGCGAAACGATTATGGCGGAGAGGTACTGCAGACAAATTGACGGAATGCACCAGAAGCTCCAATGTATGTGCCCGAGATTGGTCAATGAACGAACCAATTCTCCTCCAATAACAACGCTCGTCCACAAGTTGCTCAGCTGACCCTGCAGAAGCTGAACGAATTGAGCTACGAGACTGCCTCATATCCGCCATATTCATCGGACCTCTCGCCCACCGATTATCGCTTGTTCAAGCATCTCGACAACTTCCTGCGTAAAAAATGCTTCAAAAGCCGAGATGATGTCGAATCGGCCTCCAATGACTTAATCGCTTCCAGAACTCCGGATTTCTATGCTAACGGGATAAATAAACGTGTTTCTCGTTGGCAAAAATGTGTCGATTCTAATGGTTCTTATTTCGATTAATAACGTTTATTATGAAAGGATTTCTGATCTTTCGAAATGTAACGTCAAAAGACGACATTATTTTTGAACCAACCTAATAGCAAACAGTTTAACTAGTATACATAATATAAGCGTGGAGTTTGCTAATAAACAAACTATTGTGAAAATTCCTTTCCACTACTCTCCAAAGAAGATGTAATGCCTGGGAGGAAGGTCTCATAATATTAGAAAAGGCACTATACGACCTTATTCACCAAAAACGAGAATAGAATGTTTGAAAGGATTGTATTGTGACAACAAAATATTAACTTGACTACTCAAATCCCAAAGAAAGTGAGGAGGTAATGCCTTGGATGACGGTCTCATGACAATAGAATAGACACTATACGACCTCCTCTACCTAAACTATAAAACGGAATGCATGGGAGGATGGCACTATGGTCACAGAATAATATTACACTATCCCACACCACAAAACGAGGTGATAATGCCTAGGCAGAAATTATAACAATCAAACACTCTATGACTTCCTCTCCCAAGAAAGGAAGAAGTAATGTCTTGGAAGGTGGTTTCATAACCACAGAACAAATATTATAGTATGTTTATAGGAGAACGTAATAGCATAGCGGATAGTCTCATGAGAAATGAACAGATACTATACCACCCCCACATTGAATAGAGCATTGAAAGATAGTATAGTAGTACATTAATAGTTGTAATAGTTTAGTTCCGGCTTCAGACAGACAGATACCAAATCTTATTTAGTAATCGACGTCTGCGACAAATAAACTCGGAAAAAATATCAAATCGTATTTAACAATAGTAAACTGAAATAAGAAATACGCGCATCCGCGTTGACCTTGTCAAACCTTAGATTCTGTTAAACTTTCAGTGTTTTCAACATAGCTTGATTGTTAAATTTGAAAACTTATATTCCTTACAAATTTATGTCACTCAATATCTCTACACATTCATAACCATGTTTCGGTCTATCAATTACAAGTAACTAGAGATTTTTTCAGGCGATGTTGCTTATACAAAAGTCCGTGATATATATATATATATATATATATATATATATATATATATATATATATATATATATATATATATATATATAAACAATTAAACCATGGTGTAAACCATTATAACTATTTGCTAATATTTTCTCCTCTGAAGAGATGGTAGTCATCGAAATCCTATAGGATAAGGAGTTATAATATTTCAAATATATTCTTTGTCTTATATAGATAATAAAAATCTTTTGATTTGAAATTTAAACATTTCACGTCATAAATTTTTAAATCTATTGAATGACTAAAATTATATATATATATATATATATATATATATATATATATATATATATATATAAATATATATATATATATATATATATATATATATATATATATATAGCGGACTCCTCCAGAAACCATTTACAGATTTTGGAGTCTGTCCCTATTGCGGTGCGGAAACCTTCTTTGTGCCGGGAGAAAGAAACATCTAACACATTGTTTCTCTTTGGGGAACTGTGAATCTTTTCTCCCGTTTTTTTTGTTTTTGTTTTTGTCCCCCCCCCTCGTTGTGCCATTATTTTAATCGTTTTCTAAACGTTAATAAACTTTATTTTAGTGTCCCCGTAATTTTTGGCACATTCAATAGTTCCCCATCAGAATTTTTTACTTTCGACATAGTATTATTTTTACCCTATCGATTTTCTCCTGATGAGATGGTATTTATTTGCTCCCCCACTGAGCAAATTAGGCACAAGGCCGTTTTTAATGTGAGGTAAAAACCAGCTCCCCTAAAAGGGGTCACTCTGGTTACCAAAAATAATAATTGTCCCAGTATAGAGGGTTTCCCCTCCATTGACTGGTACAAATTATCTTAAGTGCAGCATCTGCCGGAACAGATACTACACTTTCATCTTGACCAAAAGATTTTCTCCTGATGAGATGATAGCTGAAAGAGCTCTCGAGAGACTTCCGCCCATTATATTTAATATATATATATATATATATATATATATATATATATATATATAATATATATATATATATATATATATATATATATAGAGAGAGAGAGAGAGAGAGAGAGAGAGAGAGAGAGAGATAGTATTTAAAGTTTTTCAATTTTTAGAAGCATATGAAGACGGAAAAACTGTTATTCCTAAGTTCTTTTTTGGAAGAACTCCTCTGCTTGTAAGCAAATAAATCTCTTGCAATCACTGTATTAGTTTACATTCGAAGAATTCACACTAGTCCTAGTATAAATGTATATGTGCGTATGTCGGTGTATGTATGTGTTGTGGCTCCGTACGTAAAGGGAAATTTCCTCAAACTTATCAACGGATCATAGATTTTGGAATATATATTCTGGGCCACACGGTGAGTAAGATGGGCACATTCTTTTTTGCAAATCTTAACAATGAAAGGATTGTATAATGTTGGAGTTCTATTTTTTTGAAAATGTTAATATTGAAAGAATTTTATAATGATAACGTGTCATTTTTATGGACGGATCATTTTTTATTTTGGAATATACGAGTATTGTAAGAACGACATATCACTTTTTGTAAGGTTTACCATTTTAGGAGTTCACCTATTCTTTCAAAACACCTTTTTTTAATAATACAAAAATTTAATAGACAAAAATAATTTTATCTCTATAAAATTTGGAGGTCTATTAAGTTAATACATTCTTAAAAGGATCAATGCGCGCGCGAACATCAATTCTAAACTATTGAATTAATCATTATGAATTATGGAATATATATTCTAAGGAATAATATGGGGAAAATTATTTATTAAATGTAAATTGTTATTTTTTTATAGAAATCGCTCGAGACAAGGCATGAAGCCACTTGATATAAGGATCTAACAAGAACGAAAGCTGATTATTGCAAGGACCGGAAATGCCTATAGACTTTCTTCTTGAAAAGACCATACCTGTAGGTAGAAGGAGAACAGTGAGCAGGAAAATAGTTCCACAACCTTGCAGTTCTTGGAAAGAAGATACTGGAATAGGAAGCTGTATTGCAATGAGGCATTAAAACAAAGAATTGGTTGGGACCACTAGATCGAATCAATCGAACTGGAATAGAGAAAACAGGGAATAGATCAGACAATTCTGAGGAATTTTAATAATAAGGTGTAGCGAACTAAGGATTATGGTATAGTTAAAAGAGTAAGTAACGTGATCATATTATTTATGTTCCGTGTAAACTTTAACATTAAGAAGATGCCACCGAATATGTACCTATACCACCAAAGAATGCAAAACATTAACATTTAAAACTAATGCTATATTTATGGCTTATACCTGTCCTGGGGCGGAAATTCTACTTTTTCTTTATAAAATCTATAAAATCTAAGATACAAACGACTGTATGTCTGTCTCCATATTTTTAAACTATATCTCCCCCGAAATTAAAAGTCGCAGAGCGGCGCTAGACAACTCAAATAATTGTATTTTTACGGGCAGTCCTTTTATGGGTCTTCAGCTGTTTAAAATTGTACTTAAGAGGTTAAAATGGGTTAAAATTTAAAAAAAAATCGTTGTACATTTTGAATATTCGTCTTAGATTATTTTTATTTTTACATGTTAATCAGTGCATCTGCGCGTCACGTTGGTACAGTGGTAACGTCACCAGCTTTGAATGCTGCAGTTTCGATTTCGATTCTAGCTGATGGCACCTAAATACCTTTTTTTTTTACTTTTAAAATCACGACTGCATAATTATATATACAAAATCTAGACAAATTAAAATATCGTATTTAAGCGTATTTTTACGACCGGGCAAAGGCGGCCCTCCCACCGCTAATAAAATATAAAATTAATTAATTATATGCTAAAAATATATTATAAATGGAAAAGTCTCAGTTGATTTTCAGATTCAAAACAAAACTAATTGCTTTCTTACAGAGAATAGCCTCCTCATTCATGTCATAAATTGTGGATGATAAGCTATTTTTTTCTGCGTAAAAGAAACGGTTTTCACATTATCAGAATTTTAAAGTAAACGGCCTACTAAATGTTTCGCTTTATTCGATATTTTAAGACAGAACTGAAATAAATAGAAGCAGTTTTTTGGCATGTGCTTGGGCGTGTCGCTAAATACAGGTAAATTAATCTCCAGCGGAAAAAAAATCCTACAAATCGACTTCTGTGTGTTTATAACATTTCATGGTTGGAAAATATTCTAGTACATCTTTTAATCTCAAATTTATCTTAAAGCAATATATATATCTATATCTATATCCATATCTATCTATATATATATATATATATATATATATATAATTATATATATATATATATATATATATATATATATATATATATATAATGAATAGTCATACAAGCCGTCAAATCTAAGCTAGTCCCTTTCTGCTTAACGATGGGTGTGCGTGGACGTCCAGGGCGTGCCTTATCAGACGTAGGTCGTTCCAATAGAACAAAAAATTTCCTATTTTTTTCAAAATGTGGCAGAGCTATGAAAACGGAAGTTTTACTATTAAAACAAGCTATCTTTTGTGCTCCAAAATATTTTTTGTTATATATATATAGTTTCCATTAAGTTGAAAGGGGGTGTAAACCAGATAATTATTTCGCTTTTTTTTAGGAGTAACACTTTAAGGAAGAGATTCAATGTAGTCTAGTTGTGTGTTTATGTAACGACTATCCTTTAGTGCTGTATTGTAAAAGGCTTTGTGTAAGTGAAAAATATTTTTGTTTGAGAAGTTATTACTTATTCTTTCATTAATAGATGTAAGGATATGTTGTATGACAGATTGTGGGTGGTTAGATAATGGGTAAACATAAATCCGATTGCATTTGTTTCCCTATATATATATATATATATATATATATATATATATATATATATATATATATATATATATATATATATATATGAAGGACAAATTCTGTGTATTTGTATATCTGTATGTATAGCTAAAAGTCAAAAACTACAAAACAAAAACTCAGAAAGTTTATGTATTCTTGATCAGCGTTGATCTTGATGAATTATATCTAAAATTTAAAAAAAAATGCTTTTTGAGGGTTAACTGGACCTGGTTTTGTCATACGAAGTCGGTTTCCACTGTTACATATTAATTTGAAAAGAAAATGCCTACTCATTCTTAGGAGAATATATTATATAAAGGGGAGTGTCGTATGTGTGTGTGTGTGTGTGTGTGTGTGTGTGTGTGTGTGTGTGTGTGTGTGTGTGTGTGTGTGTGTGTGTGTCCCCTACTAGAGAGTAATGAGCTTAGCGGAATAAAAAGTTATATAAATATAGATGCGGTAAGGAATAATTTTCATATGAATATGTTATATTATTTCCCCTGGGCAACTCCTGGTAACCCTACTTATATATATATATATATATATATATATATATATATATATATATATATATATATATATATATTCGCATGGTACACCAGACCCGTTTGGGGACTATTTTACCATATTTGTCCAAAATTTTCTGTGTATGTCTATTTAGCAGTTTTGCATGGTGCTGAACTAAAATTTATATATGTTAACGCCTTGAGGACTTTTGGGGGAAAATAAGGAGGAGGTAAATGATGAACTTGGTCATTTCTTTTCTTGCACGGTGCAGAATTCAAAATTATATATATTAAGGTCTAAAACTTCACCGTTTGTTCATTTTCATCTGGAGTTGATGTCCCCTGGGGATTTTGGGGGCAAAATTGGAGGGGGGGGGAGACAATGCTGAACTTAGTCATTTTTTATGCCTCGTTCACTGTGCATTCACGGGGGACCATGCATGCTTCACTTGTTTTTTTTTATATAAAATTTATACGTGTACATAGATAACTTATTTACAAATAAAATAAATAAATAATATAAGTATATGTGAGCGTTGCTTGTACGTGTGTGTTTGTTTGAGACATTTCATTAACTTGTTCCTAAGTAAATATATATATATATATATATATATATATATATATATATATATACATATATATATAATAGCAGAGAGACCCGACGTTGCCCGGTATTGGATGATGATCAACGAATGTTTCACACTCCCATATTTTTATTGACATCGAAATTAGTGAAATCGACCATTTTTCAATCAAATCGATTGATTACATGCTTTTGTTAAGGACCCATCGCAGGGCATCGGGAGCAAGCTTCACATACCTTCCCGCAGTCATTTAGTCCATAGTACATTGTAGCCTACATTGCACTGTAGAGAACTTATTGTTTATTTTATAAATCATTTTTATATATAATGACTTGCATTAAAGTTTAAAATGCAAAAATCAAGAATCATGGTTTAATTGTGCTCTAAACAGAAACATTCATTTCGAACGCGCCCCTGTCATATCAAAGAACCTACTGTTGATTGTATATGCCAAGCCTTACTATTTGTGCGGTGATAATGGTTTGAATTAAAGTTTGAAAGGAAAAGTCAAATACAATGTTTCGATTGTTTTCAACAAAAACATTCATTTTGAGCGTACCCTTGTCATATCAAAGAATATACTGTTGATTTTATGTCAGGCCTTTCGGCTTGTGTAGATATGAAACTTTTCTAACGCACTTTCGAGGTTAGGCTATATAAGGTGCAAACTTTGTTCATAATCGTCTGTTCTTTCTTTCAACGGAATTTTTCGATTATCGATTATCGATATTTATCAAAGACATTCCTATACAAAACATTGGCCGGCACATAAAGTATCTTCCTGTTAAATGTCATAAAAATCGGCCCAGCCGTTTTTTCGAGTCCATAAGGAACGGACTCATAAACACACGCGAGCGCACGCACACACAAACGCACGCACACACAGACGCACGCACACACAGAGGCAAATTTCCTTTTATTTAATAGATAGATGCAGAGATTTTCGTTTATAGAAGAAAATTTATTTTTGTAAAAGTATGTTTTTCGGTTTTTGTGTTCGTTCGCTCATTTAATTTTTTTTTTTTTTTGTATAATTTTGTTTTTACTTTTTTTCTATTTCTTTCTTGTTTCCCTTATTTGAACTTTATCTGTCGCCATAATGTCGTTACAACGCCATTTTTGCTGATAGTAGTAGTAGTAGTAGTAGTAGTAGTAGTAGTAGTCTTAAAGGCGCGAAATATCTTACTTAACCTATATCCTTGTGTCACCACGCCAACAGCTGTTGTGACTGTCATCGAGCCCCTGTCTGTGGGATAGTTTTATCGGCAAAGATATGCGCAGCCTCCAATCCCTGAGCAGAGAATTTTCATCGCAGACTTTTTTACGCCCATCTCGTAATAACGATAAAGACAATCTCCTTAATAAAGTCGTACATAAATTTTGTTTCTATTTGAGTACGTCCAAATCCGACGGACAATTAAGACAGTTATCCAGTAAGGATGATGTATTTTTATGAGGCGTGTGGCTTATGTACCTCCGTCATAGGGCATCAACAAAATTAGACCGAAAAGTCTATCTTTGCAATGAGTATCTGCTAATCGCTCACTGATTATTGAAGAGAAAAGCGACTGGAGAAGAAGGGTCAATAAGATTGGCAGAGTATCAGTTTCAACGATAAAGAAGATAAGGCGACTAAACTTTTTTAACTCATCAAAACAGGCAAAAGTTATGGTCTGTTGATTTAGAATGAATGCTTTATGCCAAATTGATTGTTAAATATGGTTAAACTTGTGCTCATTTAGAGGGGGGGGTTAACTACTAATCTTTATCAACCCGTGATACTTAGTTCGCTGCACCTTATCATAACAAAGATCCATGCAAAATTACAGCCAGATCGATCAAGTAGTTTCCGAGAAAAAAGTAGAACTTAAATACTAATCCCTATTAATTCCTATCTGCGTATTAAATGGATTCCATAATTCTTAGTTCTCTGCACGTTATTATAACAAAGACCCATACAAATTTCAGTCAGATCAGCCCGAGAAAATTGGAACGGACAGACAGGCAAACAGAGGGACAAGAAGCCTAGGAGAAATATAATATAGAAAATTGAAAATGATGAATAAAATTTGAAGAAGGAAGTTTTGTAGCTCACGAGGAATCAATCCCGTTGTAACGTGCTCCGCGGATATGAGAATCTTTGGAAAACCACTCTGTTCATGAGATTTTTGTTTGATGTTATGCGCCCGGAGGTGAGTGAGAAAGGAAAGTTTTTCTTTAATCTCAATTGGATGTCTTCCGATTTTTAGCAAAATGTTTGAGTTCGAGTCAAGCGTCAAGCATCAATAAGGTATCAAAAATATCGAAAAATCGATACAATCGATATAAAATAATCAAAATAATTCCCTGGACATTTTGTGAAGTGGAAAGTATTTGATAAACAGTTCGTTTATGCAGTAGCGAATTATTCTTAGGGTCAAAGGAACTATGTGCACTCTTAAAGATGGTGACCCTCATATTCTAGGAAAAGCATTCGGTCGATATTAATGAGAATACGATGGTAAACGGATGGTGCAATAACATCAAGTAGCTTTTAAGAATCTTGGAAAAAAGAGGTGAGAATACTGGAAATTCGATGATAGTCACTCCGACGCCAGGAAACAATTACTGTTTTGCCAGTGATCGATCAAAGAAATGTCTCCAAATCAATATTAATAAAAATCGTGGTTTTATTCAAAACTCGAAGAGATGGATTCCTTGAACTACTGTTCTCATCTTGAGTTTTATTCGTACAACGTTTCGGCCGATCTTCTTCAGCTGTATTATGCCGAACTCAAGAATCTTTCTGTTGAACTCGGGAATTTATACGGAATTTGGAACGGAATCATCCTGAGTCGCATCTTCCCCTTGGTAGGGATTGCGAACCCACGTGACTTATTTTTCGCCATTCTTTCCAATACAAGGCAAGTTGGTTAATGGACGACCAACTGTTGAGATATGTCCAATCAAGAACTTCTCCTCTCCACCTTCTCTGTGTCTTTTATTTGCCTCTTCTGCCTTCTAACATACCCTCAAAGCATAACTTTGACAGGCAAGTGGCTGATCGTTTGATATGGCCAAAAAGTTTAAAGTTTTTACTTTGGATTTTATCAAATAGAGGAGGTAGGGAAGTAGTTTGACGGAGGGTGGATACTTTTTTTGTTTTGTTTTTTGTTTTTTTGTTGTTTTTTTTTTGTTTTTGTTTTTTTTTGATCAAGCGCTGTCCTGTAATGAAACGCATTCTGTGATTTTGAAACACCTCAATGCGATTACCTAGTTGTTTAGTCCATGTGATACAATCAAGGCCATATAAAACTACTGTGAGGACTTAAATTAAATGAACTTTTGCTTTAATAATTATCGGCACCCTTTTTGATTTTGGAACGGAAACCTTTATTTAATCAGCAGTCCTAACATGATATTCTCGTTCTGACAATATTAATCAGTAGAGACGTTCCTAGTTCTTCCAAGTAAAAAACCTAAAAAAAACAAACGTTTTAGCACTGTACAAATCAAAGATATATCAAATTTCCTACAAACAATTGAACTGTGCTGGAAAATCTAAAAATAGAATAATAATTACCACTATTCTACAAGACAAAACGGTTTCACAAACCAGAAATGCATCTACAATCTTCTCGTCTCTTATTCGTCTCAGAATAAATATGGCACCAGTGATCCTTAGCCCTAGAATAAAACTAAACTGCATTTCATATATGATGATTTTTAAAAAATGTTTGACCTTGAAATGATTCTTTAGTGTTTAATGATGCCGTTAAACGAAAAAAAAAACTATAGTGATAAGTAAAAAGATTGTACATTTAAAAACAAAAAAGAGGTTTAAGGCTTCCAACGTTCATACTAGAATTGCAAGTGCCCGTGACGTAAGGGATAATTCATTTGTAAGTGACACTCTTCTGGAACCTGAAGGATACGAAGAATGCAATTGCGAATGACTTTACACTTATACCTCGTTATGGCTGACAGAACGAGAGCATGCTACCCACATTGATTAATAAAGGGTTCCGTTCTAAATTCTGTGCAGACTTCTTGTTCGACAAAAAGATACTAAGTAGATCCAGTAGAAAGATTCAACAAGATATACCTGACGAAGGTCGGATTTTACATCGGCCGAAACGTTGTTCGAATAACACTCAAGATGAAAACAGTAGTTCGAATGATCCAAATAAGACGATCGAAATTATAAACTTTATAGTTTTGCAATCAGCAAATGATCACACTCGAATAACAGGGTTCCGTTCAAAATTTACGAGCAGATTCCCAAGTTTGACCTAAAAGGTTCTCGAGTTCGACAAAAATATTCCCGAGTTCGACAAAAAGATCCCCGTAAATTAAACAAACAGTTCCGCTCGAAATACGATGCAGATTTCCGAGTTTGACAGAAAGGTTCTCCAAGTAGTCCGAATAATCCAAATAATCGAAGGAAACATAAGTCTACCATATATTTAGCACTTGACACAAGAGATAATAAAAAATGGCTGACGGAACAAGAGCATGCTACCACTAGGGATTAATAAATGGTTTCTTTATAAATTTCTTTAATCTTGCAATTATCAAAATAATCACAGGATTTGTTTGAAATTCCTCGCAGATTCACGAGTTCGACAAAAAGATTTCCGAGTTCGATCCCCATAAATGAAATGACTCCTCTCGAAATACGATGCAGATTCCTGAGTTCTTCGGAAAGGTTCACTGAGTAGTCCGAATAATTCAAATAATCGAAATTTTCACAACCCCAGACACATACGTCTACTATATATTTAACACTTGGCACAAGAGGCTCTTAGAAAAACAACTCTGCAAGTCTGTGGAGAGCGAAATAGACGCCCAGCCACGAAGACAAACTATCAGATAAGAATATTAAAAAGAGCAAATTTACAAACATACCCCCTTCCGAGTTGAATGTTTTGAATAAACAAACATCCAATAAGAATTTATTCGTCATGATCTGCTTCAATAACAACATAATAAAAATAAATAAAACGGATAAAGTTGCCTTGGGATTAATTTCTGACCTAAGGATGGGCGGAAAAATATTAGGCGCATGTTCTGCTAATTTTACAAGGGAATTCGAAACCGAAATTTGATTAAAATAGCTGCATGGTTCCATTTGAGCAAGAATCCACCATTTCACATCAGCTAAGGGTAAAATAGTGACTTTAGTTCAACTAATGATGGCAAGATTCCAATAATTTTACTGATTCCGATAAAATTACCGATTCTGTTCTAAATTCTCGATTTTGATATAACGACTGATTTTGGTTCCGATTCTTTTTAATTCTTTTTTAATTCCTTAATATTATATATACTAGCAGGGGTGCCCGGCGTTGCTCGGGTGTTTGGAGGTGTATGCTGTGCAAAAAAAGCAAAAAAACAAAAAAAATGGTTAATTTTTTAAAACTTTGACCCCTATTATGACCCCTTAAAATTTATTGTTTCGGGCTCAAATCACTTTATTAAGTTAGATCCAGGTTCAAGGAACCTATATCTAAAATTTCAAGTGTCTAGACCCAAAATTGTCGGAGGAGTTTGGTAGAGTTCTTAAAGGTCAAATCGTTGAAATTTGACCCCTTAACAGCCAAATTTCTGGCTGACACCCGTCACATCGATTTTCCCAAATCTCAGTACCCGGTATTTCAAATTTCGAGTCTATAGACTAAAAATTGACAGAGTTATTGCGTAGGGAAATGTACACAGACAGACAGACACACAGACACACAGACAGACAGACAGACAGACACATTCACTTTTATAGATATATATATATATATACATATATATATGTGTGTGTGTATATATATATATGTGTATGTATATATATATATATATATATATATATATATATATATATATATATATATATATATGTATATATATACATATATATATACGTATATATATATATATATATATTTATTTATTTATCTTCAAAGTGCACTTTATAAATTTTACAAAATACGGTATAAAAATTTACTACCTTACTTTGTAAAAGTTATACGAATTTTTGATCATTAATGTCCAAGCGAGAAGTAAATTGTAAACTAAACGTTTTGGTTTCGATTCTCGATGGTGGTGCAAGAGTCATTTTTAAAACTTTTAAAATCATTACTATATATTGAGTCCAATATAATATACTAATAAATACAAACTCTGTATTAATCAAAATATCATATTTAAGTGTATTTTATGACCAGGTAATACCGGGTTGCATACTAATAAATACATTACTATACGGATTACTCATCTCAAAGGATTCCAATAATAAAATAACAATTTGTTTGTTTGATATCGGACGAAATCGGTTAATAGACATTTACAACAGACAGACGAAACAAACTGATTTATTAACAGCAACGATGTATATATTAATCAGTCAAAACTTACTAACGTCAAATATCACGTTAGGATAAGGGTTAAAATTGCCAATTGAATAATGACTATTACTAATTACCCTAGGCGAGTTTAACTGAGTTCCTCCTTAGGAGGAAGTTTCATGGCAGTATGAAACTCACGGGCGATCCCCAGTCGCATGCATATCCCTTTAGGAGATATGACAATGTGAGGTTTTTGCAGCTCTTGCAAGAACGTGTCGACATCATCCTACATACAGCGCCTGGCATTTCCAAATTAATTGCCCATCTTGTACTGACCAGACTCAACGTTGCTTAACTTCCGTGACCTAACGAGAACCGGTAAGGCAACGTGGTGATGATGATCAATATTACTAGAGGACTGGAAAACAAGAGTAGAATGCGCAGTGTTTAATTATGAAGAGGACGGCTCAACAAGTAGTTGGTAACTTTTTACTTGGAAATTACCATTTTGCAGTCGGCCGGGAAGCACTCCCGCGGTATTGTATTCCCCAGATGGAATGTTGTTAAAAATAAATTATGTTTATAGGCGTTTTTTTGTTTTGTTTTTTTTGTATGGATGAACTATCGTTTATCAAAACCCAAAGGCCACTCGAGGATAAGTGTTAATGCGTTGGTCAGATGCACGGTGAACCAAAACTGATATACCTTTCGTGATTTTACATGTTTTGTGTTTAACTCATTGGAAGTGTTTTATTTATTTACTAGCAAGGAGAACCGACATTGCCCGGAATTAAATGATGATCAACGGATGTTTCACATTCCCATAATTTTATTGCCATCGATATTGGTGAAACCGCCCATTTTTTTTTTTTTTCAATTTATGATTCCCTGCTCTAATTGGGGACCCATCGTAGTGCACCAGAAGGAAGCTTCACATGCCTCCCTGCAATGACTTAGGTCACAATATATTATATTGTGCATTGCACTGTAGAGAACCTAATGTTGATTCTATAAATTTTTTGTTTATATTTAATGGCTTGAATTAAAGTTTAAAATGCAAAAGTCAAATAGCAGGTTTCAGTTGTGCACTAAAGTGTCGTATAAAAGAACACACTGTTGATTTAATATGACTGGCCTTGAATTTAAGTTCAAAATGTGAAATTCAAGTACTATGGTTCAATTGTGCTCTAAACAGAAACATTCATTTCGAATGCACCCTT
This sequence comes from Euprymna scolopes, assembly GCF_053919585.1. NCBI lineage: Eukaryota > Metazoa > Mollusca > Cephalopoda > Sepiida > Sepiolidae > Euprymna > Euprymna scolopes. The sequence continues at coordinate 15,534,152 of NC_136509.1, read as the reverse complement.
GTCATATCAAACTACTATTGATTTTATATGCAGAGCCTTTCTGCTTCTCTTGTAATAAAACTTCTCAAATGAACTTGTGCTTAGGCTGTATACGGTGTTAACTTTTGTCAAAATCCCCTATTCCTTCTTTTATCGATTCTTTTCGATTATCGATCATCGATACTTAATAAAGACATTCCGATACAAAATCTATCTAAGAACACTGTCACATATATAAAGTACATTTGTGCAGTATTACATAAAAATCGGCCCAGTCGTTTCGAAGTCCATATCGAGAGAACATACACACACAAATTTCCTATTATATGATAGATAGATAGATAGATAGATAGATAGATAGATAGATAGATAGATATTAATGAGTCGGCGTTTATAAAGCCCTCCTACACACAAAAAAAACTCTTTTAATTTAGGTTCCGTTTAGCCCCAGTTATACGTAAGAAAAAAGGAAAATTATTTACAATTTTTGAAGCTAGACGAGTTTTACAGCTCGAGGATTGCAAATAAACACTAAACACTACGGAATTGAGTTATTTTGACCTTCGAAGCGTATAGACGTAACCATTATCGGACTAATGCAGTTTTACTCCATGAAGCATTAAATTTTCCCAATTTTTACGAAGCATCCTCAATTAATTTCACTAAGCAGCCAATTACCAAAATACTGCACGGACTGAATCTAATATCGACACAGAGAAAATGACTGGCATTCGTAATAGTAAAAAAAAAAAATAGCAATTAACAAGGAAGACTAGTATTTTTCACTGAAATGCACGCATAATTCTATGATTACAAAAGTGTCTATCCCAAAACATTTAATTCCGTATTTTGTTTGTGTGCATAATTCATTCTCACGTAGACTGAACATTATATTTAATTATTAGTTTTTTGTAGTTATTTATTTATTTTTTTTTTTTTGTAGTTTTTTTTTTTTTTTCACTTTTGGAACGACACTCGTACGAACACATTTCCGATTGAAATTGAGCTTAAAATAACGAACTAGTTTTTACATATATTTCTATAAACTTAGGATTGAAATGTTAGTTTGGGCGTTTCTGCATACAAATCTGATTCAAATTCATCTGAATTTTACACATTTAATCTCCCGTTCTCTCTCTCTCTCTCTCTCTCTCTCTCTCTCTCTCTCTCTCTCTCTCTCTCTCTCTCATACACACACACAAACACTCGTTCTTTCCTTTTTTTCTCTTTCCCTTTCTTTCTCTCTCTCTCTCTCTTTCTCTCTCTCTCTCTCTCTCTCTCTCTCTCTCTTTGGTTTTCTTCTTTTCTATCTTTCTCCATTTTACTCTATCTTTATCTTTGTTTATTTCTCTCGTTATATATATATATGTATATATATATGTATATCGTTATATATATAAAATATATATATAAATATATATAAATATATATAAATATAATTTATTATATTTTTTTATTTTTCTTTGTGTAAATATAGTCATATCTTGCTACGAGGTACAGACTGTTTCGATCATTGTTGATCTCATCAGGCAAGAAAATTAAAAATTATAAAGGTTTAAGAGTATTTTTTAATTTTAGAGGAGAAAAATATATTTTGCCATGTCTGAGCTTAGGCATGTTTAATGTTCTTATGAATTTCAATTAAAATTTAAAATTGGAGTTCAAAATCCTAACTTCTGTTAAAGAGCGAGGGGTGGTTAAAAGTATGGCTTTGAGGGAGGATGTATAAAAAATTAGAGAGAGTTATAAGAAAGGAAAAGATAAATATAGATATAAACGGAGGGGAAATATCTCATTTACGGAGAGACAGAAATATGCGTGCTCACCTCATGGCGGTCCCGACAGAAAGAGGTCGATAAAAAAAAGGGAATTATGGGGTTGCATTTCTGTGTATTCCTCCGCCTACGGCCAAATCACCGCCATGTAGGGGGAGGGTGCTAATAACTCCTAAAATCAGGGCACAATGATATAGTGCCACACAGCTAGCGCCTCTGAATAATGTGTATTAGTCTCCACATTCAAGTGTTTGCCTTAATATTTCAGCCGTTTTCATTATTGTTACCTGTTGTATCTTCTCGGCCTTCACTCTGATTTCAATCTCTCCCATTATTTTTTTCAAAGGTTTTCGGTATTGTTCCTAGTACTTCTACTATCATTAGTGTTATATTGACTTTCTTCATCTTCCATATACCCTTGGACTCTCTGGCCAGTTCCATGTATTTGCTCCGCTTCTCTATCTCCTTGATCTTCAACGCTAAAATCTACAACCTGGTGGGACTTTTCCTTCTTGTTAACTAATATGACACCCGGACTTCTTATTTGGATGGGTTTATCCATTTGTGTATCATGTCCCATAGAATTTCTAAACTTTCATTTTCAAGTACCGCTGCCAGCTTGTGCTGGTCTTGGTATTCAAGATGAAGATATCTGCATTATTCCTAATGTACTGCCTTCCCCATTTGATCGTGTCTATTTTTATATTATTTTTTGGATAGTTTATAATGTGATTCATTGTGTTGTCTCTTTGTTAACAGAATCTGCATTTGCTGTTTCTCCTGTGTTGTCTATCTTTGTTTCGATGTGGTTGGTTCTAATTGCACTATTTTGTGCGGCTATTATTAGTGATTCTGTTGCTCTCTTTGGTTTCCTTTTTGTAGCTATGTTCAAGTGTTTTCGTTAGTCTCATCTTTTGTCACCCTTATGAATTGTCTGTATATTATTATTATTATTATTATTATTATTATTATTATTATTATTATTATTATTACTATTATTATTATTATTATGTGTCTGGCTATTGTTATTGCCGATTTTATGCTGATAGGCGGATAATAACAAATGACCATCGGCTATCAGCATCTTCTTTTCTCGGGTCTCCAGTATTTTTGCAAGATTATAGCGGTTCTCAACAAGGCAGTATTCTGAAGCACTCCAATATTGCAAGGGATCCCAATTTTCTCAATCCACTTGTTAAATATTTTTGTCACACCCTCCAGGACTCCCATCACAACAGATACAACTTCTACTTCAACTTTCACAATCTTTTTATCTCTCTTTTCAAGTCATGGTACTTTTCGACCTTCTCTGTTTCGTTTTTCTTCCTCGTCCCCATCGTATTACTATTATATCAAGGATTATTGCCTTATCTTCCTTTTTTTCTAAAAAAATTAAACCTGATCTTCTTGCTTCAATCACATTTCATAGTGTCACTTTTCACAACTCCAGAACATGACTGTAATATTTTTCACTGCATTCCAACCATCCCAATGAGCCTTTCTCGCAATGCTTTCATAGCGCCCCCTACACTTATTTTGAGCTAACTTCCATCAAATCATGGCGATGTATCGTACATTCTCACCTTTCTGGTCACACAGTCAACACAATGAAGTTGCAACCGTTTTATTTAATGTGATACTTCATATAATTTTCCTTAAGCAATTGCTCCTGTGTGGCACATATTAGGGCTACTGCCTCAACCTTCAAGTTATATTTTGACAACCATCGTGAGATTTTTTCCTTGTCCTTGCTTCTGGTATATTCCTACTAAATTTACCGCGTATTTTCTTTCGTATTTTATTCATTTCTTATCTTTGCTCCCTACTAATTTGCTTACTTGCAATTTTTCAAATTTCGACACACTCTTACAGAAAACGAAAAGGATACATACTAAAAACAAACAACAATGGCGACAAGCTGTATCGCTGAAAATTCCCTCTTTTAAAAGGAAGATCTTCTCCATTTGATGTGAATGACATCTTCTATTGAATCATAATCCTTTCAAAGAAATCTTGCACATTTATCGCTATTTCAATATTTCAAATATTTCCACATATTTCTTAGTCCCACTATATGGAACCAGATCCTATACTTTACGGGAATCTATCCACAACACCCATAGATTTATAAATTTTCTCTTACAATCCCCGGGTGTTGTCTTATCAATAAGCGATTGACCTTTGGTACCTCTACTGCCTCGTCTACATCCCTTTTGTTCTTCCGGTAAGATCTTTTGCTGTCGCAAATATTGGCAAATCTCATTTATAAAAATGCCTGTCAAAAGTTTGATATTAACGGAAAGCAGGTGATAAGCCGATAGTTATCGACGCAGTGCCCTTTGGTGTATTTTTCTGGCAGAGCACTGTTCACGTGCTGTGTACTCCATTGAGGAATTACATCACTAGTCCAAATCCAGTCGATTTGAGATGCAATCCTTTTAAGCAAATTGGTAAGGTTTTATTCAATATCTCTGGACACCATCTGATTTGGAAGTTTTGATCAAATTTAGAAGTTTCTTACTTTTTTCTTGCTTTCTCTTTCTTCAATTTCACCACATCTTCAGTTTCTATTTCATTGTTCAAATCTTTCAGCCACAAAGCACTTCCGGTATGTTTTTTACATTCAGAAAATAATTCCAAACTTTGTGCATTCTTCAGAATTATTATTATTGTTATTATTATTGTTATTATTATTATTATTATTATTATTATTATTATTATTATTATTATTATTATTATTATTATTATTATTATTTTTGTTGTTGCTATTATTTATAATTATTACTATTTTTATTATTTTTATTTTTCCATTATTCTCATAATTGTTTATTATCATTATTAACTATCAGGACCTGTGGAAATTCCACAGGGGGCTGATTCATATGTAATATGTTAAGGTTGGGATTCTGTAGATATTCAGCATAAATGGAGACGCTATTGTAGCTATTTTGTTAAAACTGCAAAAGTATTTATTCAAGCTAGCAGGGACGCCCGGCATAGCCCGGTCATAAAATATGCTAAAATATTTTAATTCTTGCAGATTTCGTATATATTATTATAGATATAAATGTTCGATCGATTTTATATATTATAAAGTTGTGATTTAAAAAATAAAATATATATCTATATGACTTGGGTTCATCAGCTTGAATCGAAACCGAATCCCGAACTTATATATATATATATATATATATATATATATATATATATATATATATATATATATAACTTTAGTTCCTTCAGCTATAATGAAAACCGAAACCGAAATTTATGAAGAATTCTTGATAAAATTATTTATAAAAAAAATAGATTACTAAGGTGTCATCAGCTAAAATCGAAACCGAAACCAAGACTTTTGAAGAATTCTTGATTAAGTTATTTAAAAAAAAAATAAATAGATTATTGGAGTGTCATTAGCTATAATCGAAACCGAAACCAAATTTATGAATAATTTTTGGTAAAATTATTTATTAGAAGAAATGAAAGTGCATAATTAAATGACCCGGTTGTAAGCGTGACACACAAAAGAACACACACGTTATCGTATTAATATATGAATATTTTCATGGTTATGACTATTATTATCATTAGTATTTTATTATCATCATTATTATTATCATTATCATTATTATTATTGACATTATTGTTATTAATATTATTATTATTATTATTATTATTATTATTATTATTATCATTATTATTATTGGCATTATTATTATTACTATTGTCGTTATTATTATTATTATTGTCATTATTATTATTGTCATCATCATCATCATCATCATTATTATTATTATTATTATTATTATTTTATCATTATTATTAGTAGTAGTATTTTATTATCATCATTATTATTATTATTATCAGTATTATTATTGGCATTATTATAATTAATATTATTATTTTTATTGTTATTATTATTATTATTATTATTATTATATCATTATTATTGTCATCATCATCATCATTATTATTATTATTTTATCATTATTATTATTAGTAATATTTTATTATAATCATTATTATTATTATTATTATTTTATCATTATTATTGTCATCATCATCATCATTATTATTATTATTTTATCATTATTATTATTAGTAATATTTTATTATAATCATTATTATTATTATTATTTTATCATTATTATTGTCATCATCATCATCATCATTATTATTATTATTTTATCATTATTATTATTAGTAATATTTTATTATAATCATTATTATTATTATTATTTTATCATTATTATTGTCATCATCATCATCATCATTATTATTATTATTTTATCATTATTATTATTAGTAATATTTTATTATAATCATTATTATTATTATTATTTTATCATTATTATTGTCATCATCATCATCATCATTATTATTATTATTTTATCATTATTATTGTCATCATGATCATCATCATCATCATTATTATTATTATTATTATTATTATTATTATTATTATTATATCAATATTATTATTATCTACTCACTAGGAGTAGTCATACAGGCTATCATCAAAGATTTCTCTTAAAGAACAACTTGTGGTGTTCTCTGGAGTCTGAGTGACAAGTTCTTCCCAGATTTCCATTACTCTCCACCTCTTTCGATAACCTTTGCAGATGAGTTTGCGTTATCGGAGCAGCCGCTTACACTTAATTCCTCATTGGCAACGACCATTGGTTTTCACTAGAATTTGCATGGCAACACGTCTTTCCATAGTCCCAGTTTTCTTTGCACTCATCCAGTGGAGGTCTGGTTAGTGCTCTTTCAATTCTCCTTGATCCTCATTTATTTGGTGTGGTGCCTGGGCTTAACTTACAATTATACAATTTCATTTTTCAAGATTCCTGGGGATGTTCCTTTGTGTTTTGCTTTTGTATCTCAAGTTTGTTCCTGTTGTTCATGTGTAGTAGTCGCTACATTCAAGAATTTTCTTTAATATTTCAGCCGCTTCCATTATTGTTATTTATTGTATCTTATCAGCCATCACTTTAATTCCAATCTCTCGCATTTTTTTTTCAAAGTTGTTTGGTATTGTTCCTAGTGCTTCTGCTATTATTGGTGTTATATTCACTTTCTTCATCTTCCATACACCTTTGAGCTCCCTAGTCAGTTTTGTGTATTTGCTCCGCTTCTCTGTCTCCTTGATCTGTGTGGCCCTGTCGGTGGGACATTAGAATACGCCGACTGCCCCCCTGCAGAGGGTAAAAGTCCCTCAATGGGGGTCCTGGATATGACCTTAAACTATATCCAGTGGTGAGGCCCCAGTTTGTGGGCTTTGGGGAGTGTGGAGCCACCCTTTAATTGCCATTGCTCCCAGGTTCATTCTGACCCGGAGTGGTAGTACCTGTTAGGGTCCGAACTATGGGTTAAATAGAAACTGATGTGAAAACAACAAATATATTCCATTAAAAAAAAAAAAATCTTCAAAATCTTTGGATTCGGCATTAAATAACCCGAAAAGGGTTGATATGCCGTAAAACAACCAACCAACCAACCAACCAACCTTGATCTGTGTTCTGCTGGAACGGCAACATCTACAATCTGGCGGGACTATTCCTTCTTGTTAATTAATATGACATCTGGTCTTCTTGCTTGGATGGGTTTATTCGTGTGTGTATTCATGTCCCATAGAATTTTGTGACTTTCATTTTTACGTACCGCTATCAATTTGGGATTGTATCAATTGTCTGGGTTTTCAAGATTCAGTTGTCTGCATAATTGCCAACGTGATGCCTTCTCCACTTTATCGTGTCTATTTTTATATTCTTTTGGGGCTAATTTGCTGCATTTGCTTATAATGTGATTTATTATTTTGTCTCTTTGTCCACATAGTCTGCATTTGCTGTTTTCTTGGGTCTTGTTTTTGTTTTGATGTGGTTGTTTCTAATTGCATTATCTTGTGCGGTTGTTATTAGGGATTCGGTTTCTCTCTTTACATTTCCTTTTTTGTAGTCACGTCCAGGTGTTTTCGTAGGTCTCATATTTTTTTTTTCATTCTTATGACTCGTCCGTGCAGCAATTTCTCTTCCCATTTTTTCCTCGTCTTATGTCTTGTCTCTTCGTTTTCTCTTTGTTTCTGCAGTGTCTCTGGCTGTGGTAATCATTTTTTCGGTCTTTTTGTGTATTTTTCTCGTGGACGGTGTTATTGAAACAGTCTTCTATACAAACCAGCTCTTACCTACAACTTTCCTTTTCACATAGAATCCGTCAGTATCACTCTTTGATTATTTTTAGTAGTAGTATTAGTATTAGTAGTAGTATTAGTAGTAGTAGTAGTAGTAGTAGTAGTAGTGGCTCTTTTCAGTCTCATTTTCTATTGCCAACCATTGTACATTGTCATTTTTATGGTGTCTATATTTTAATTAAGAAACTTTATCACGTCTTCGAAAAATTATTACGTACGTTTTATTTCGTTATAAAAGAGAGAAACACCACCAACGAAATGAAGAGGAAAACAAAACACTTAATCCTCTCATATGAATGTGTTATTTTTACAAGGAAAGATTCAGAAAAAAATGCTTTTAATCATTTAATAAAAAGAAAAAAATATAACATTATACGGTTTTCTAAAATTTCACATTATTATTATTATTATTATTATTATTATTATTAAAAAGCTTAAACTACATTTTGGAATAATTTGAATTCGAAAGGCTGGTTAAATATAATATCATTTGTCATATGACGGAGGTTTTCCCTCTCCGAGCGCGGCGTCTTTCTTTTTTGTTTGTTTGTTCATTTGTCTTCTCATTTTTTTTTTTTTTTTTTGGTACATTAAATTATTCTGCGCATTTCCTTTTCTATCAGCTCAATTTCCCGCTCAACAACATTTCAGCGGTAATTTAACGGCATCTTTGCTGACTGCCTCCAAAAACAAACAGACGTTTGCCTCATGCAAAAAGCAAGAAGGAATAATAATCTGAGAAGACAGCGCGTATATGAAACCATAGGAAAGTGATAAAACGCATCTCGTGTTCTCTCTGAATAAACGTTGTCTTCTCGTGTTACTATGTGTATTTTTTCTTACTTCCTCGTCCGCTGTGCAATCAAGTCACGCTGTTTGAAGATACTGGCTTCCTTACCTAAAATACTCCTGTGACAGAGCGTGGACGCGCGTATACAAATGTATTCCAAATGACGTCACCGGTAAAGAAAGAATATAAAAAAGGAGGAAAAGCACGTTAGAGAGGACGATCACGTTAGAGACGTGAATGACGTTCGAGAGCACGTTCGAGAAGATGATCACGTGAGGTACGTCATAGTAGAAACGAGAGAATGAGGGCATAAATGTCGTTTTACAACAAAAAAACGAGTTGAAGTTCTTTTCTATATTGTGTTTACTTTGTGACTGGGGCTACGACGTGTTGGTTCTCAGACAAAGTTATATACCAACATTAATGTCATTGCTTTACTTTTTCCCTTTTCCTTTAAAAAAAACTCAATAATGTTCTGTAAAGCCAAAATCAAAAACAACAGTTTTTCTCTACAAAACAACCAAACCAAACATCATGAATAAATATTTGAAGATATCGAGAACTGAAGATAATCAACTACTTAATTAGAAATGTAAATGATTAAATAAATGAGTTCCTCAATTTTATCTGCTGCGTGAGGGATAATACTTCTGGACGTTACAAACCGAAAATCTAATTTTTATTTGTTGGTCATTTTTTTCTGTCATTTATTTCTTCGTGCCATCCCCTTTAATCCGAAAAATAATTTGTGATTGGTAAAATGTTACTGGCTGCCATGTGGCCATGCTCACAATACACGTTACAAGACACATCTGGCTCAATATACTGCACCAGATACCGATGGCTCTCAATATACTGTCCCAGACACAGCTAACTCCCAATAAATTGCACAAGACATAGCTGGCTCTCAATTTACTGGACCGACCACATCTGGCTCTCAATACACGGCACCAGCCACAGTGGATTTCGATGCGTAGTACCAGACACAACTGGCGCTCAATACACTACACCAGACACAACTGGCTTTCAATACACGGCACTAGACACAACTGGATCCCAATATATTACACTAGACACAGTTGGCTCTCAATACACGGAACCAGGCAGCTAGCTCTCAATACACAGTAACAGATATAGCTAGCTCAATATACTGCACCAGACACAGCTATCAGGCCGGCTCGCTTTCTAAGGGATAAAAGGAATATTCCCGCCTGCCTGTCGAACGTAACTTTCAAATCGCAACACGTCATTTTTTTCATTTTTTTTCTCGCTTCTCTTTCCCTTCCTTCAGATTTTTATGTCTACACATGCATTCCATTCCGTGACATCACACCAACGTCACAGCTTAAAATACTGACTTGGCACATGAGTCGTCATTTAATGGCGGAGTCAGACTACATTACATGTATGCCTTTATATATATATATATATATATATATATATATATATATATAATTTTGCCTGTTCTTACCTGCCTATCTTAGTATCTGTTAGCTTAGCTTGAGTTTGTCTTTAAGATTGCATTAATAACTAATATCCATGTCATATATATATATATATATATATATATATATATGTATATGTATATATATATATATATATATATATATATATATATATATATACACTAGACTACCTGTGACTCGTTGGGTCAGTATGTTATATTAGCTATGGAATTCCTGTATGAGCGTGACACTTGTGACGTAAAGAGAAAAGTTTGGGGGGGGTGACATAACAGAAACATTTCTATGAAAGTATATTAAAATGAAAAATCACGGACGGATCACTCAAACATGAAAAAAAATCCTCCCTATTCGCGTAAAGTTACCTATTTTTCCGAATAATCGCTCAAAAATCGAAAATTAAACATTATTTTCCTACGAATCGAACGCCGACGAAAGTCATTTAGCAGCAAAAACGCACATGAACCTACCGATGAGAAATATAAGAATGAAAACCCCATATTGGAATCCTTCAACCAAGTTAGAGAAACTTAAAATCAAAAAAAAAATAATTAATAAAACCTGAAGCAAAGAAATAAAACCTAAAAATAACTACGTATTTAAATATTAAGAGATTTATAAAGAATCGGAATCGGAATCGGTAATTGTATCGGAATCAGAAATTTAGTACGGAATCAGTAATTGTATTGAAATCGGGAAAAATATTGGAATCGTCCCATCACTAATATATATATATATATATATATATATATATATATATATATATGTTGTTTGTTTTTGTTTTAGCGATATGTTTTGAATGAATTCAATTATTTACAAAAGTGCATTTTTACCTAAATGCGAGTTGGGAATGATTTTCCCTTTAACCAATTTGGTACCCCCACATGGGGAGCGGTATATATATTATTTTTAAAATATAATTATCCACTGACAGGTGTTTCGTCGCCTACGACTCATCAGAGTGGCTGAATCTAGTGAGATTCGAAATTTGGACTCCACGGTAATGAGCCTAACCCCCTACCGCTCACCCATCTCGCACGTCTGTCTGGATATATCGCGATTTAGTTAGATGTTTGTTTTTGTTTTACCGATATGTTTTGAATGAATTATATTTTAAAAAATAATATATATATATATATATATATATATATATATATATATATTATTTTTAAAATATAATTCATTTAAAACATATATATATATATATATATATATATATATATATATATATATATATATTTTTTTTTTACATGTTTGCTATTAGATCTCGAAACGCTAGTGCAATGGTATTATGTGCTGTTTTACAGGAGCTTCTATATGTAAATTAATATAATTTGGCTATACGCACTTAAGATGGTTTGCGCAGTATTGTGCACTGTTCTCCAAACCATTCACGCACTTTTGTTTGACCATCAATGGGATACTATTTTCTTTGTGGCGGTCGAGAAGAAACTGACTTTTCTAACAGCGCATGTTTGAGAGTCAGCATCAGCAATTACGTGCAAGAGTTTGAGTCCAATGGTTTAAACACTAACAAATAACACGGGTCATTATAAACAGAGATAATTACTCGGGCAGCTTCTAAAACAAGGACGGGCTGATGTGTCATTCTTGCAGACGAATGCTCCCTTTCCATAGTTGGACTAGCAATTAGTCTGAAGTTAGAAAGAGGGATCCATTACCAAATTATACAGGGGTTGTTCCAAAAGTATAGCCTTCTAATTTTTAACTAAAAAACATAAAATGTTGAAGATCTACGAAGACGAATGTGGTGCCAAGAAAACGAGCGACCTGTTTTGTTTTTTGTTTTTTGCTGCAGAATTTATTTTTCTATACAGGTACCACCATTATGAACGCATTTTCCCTTTTTTGATACATTTTGAAAAGTCCAGAGCAGGCTTTGTCATTCACGTCTCTTTCACCACTTGAAAAAAAACCGCACCCATCTACTGCACTGATATCAACTGTATCGGTTTCGTTAACGATCCACATGCGACGGTAAATGTTAATCGGTTCAATTTTTTCTGCATGGAGAAATTCAGTGACGCAACTCCGCTTCTGACGCACCTCATGACAGGCGTTGGTTTTTTAGAGTCTCGGACCGTCAATATCTGCAACAGAGAGATAAAAATTTCAGTTTATTAATGCATAAGTTTAGTCACCATTACAGTGTAACTTGCAATCATTTATGAATCTTTCGGGTGAAATTAAAAAAATAGGAGGCATTACTTCTTGAACGTCTCTCTATGTATATCTTTAATAAATTCTTCAGAACTTTCAACAAACTTTAGAGTCAACATGTCTAAGATTTATGAAATTCACTATATATATAAAGCTGAATGTGTGTGTGTGTGTGTGTGTGTGTGTGTGTGTGTGTGTGTGTGTGTGTGTGTGTGTGTGTGTGTGTGTGTGTGTGTGTGTGGGCACGAATAGGCTCCTATATGGTTGACTATTTTAAAAAACTGATCACATATAATGATAGAAGATGTATCGGGACACAGGAATGGGTATGTTTGATCTGGCAGAACGGTGGTTCATTAAAATTGTGGGGTTTGCGTTCGCGCTTGGTCCACAAAGTATGGAAATACAAAATTGAAAAATTAAAAAAGAAAGTTTACAAGTGTTTTTGATATAGATGTGCATAATAATACTTTGATAAGTATGTTTTAACTTAAATAGGGATGGTACAATAAAATTGTGGGGTATGCGTTCGCGCCTGCCCGACATAGAATGAAAATAGGCACAAACTTTAATAAAGGCTTTTCATATCTATCTGCGTAAGTATACTTTGATAATTATGTTTCAGTTTGAAGAAATATGATATAATAAAAGTATGGGGTGTTCGTTCGCACCTGACCTCCATAGAATGGAAATATGTCACAAAGTTTAACAAGGTTTTTTAATATAGATCCACGGAATATTGTGATAAGTGTTTCAGTGTGAACAGGTATGGTATAATAAATGATGGGGTTTATCTATTTTATTTTTACTTTCATCATATTTTGCTTTTGTTTTGATACCCCCGAATTCGAAGCTATCTCTTTATAACCCTTCCTTTTCATAACCTATCATACTTTCATAAATCAGAGTCCATTCTCTGTAGGCTGTTTTTGAACCCAGTCAACGACGGGTACTTTTGCTAGTATATATATATAAAAGTAAAAATTTCTTTATCAGTTGTCAAACCAATATTTTTTCAATACATTCCCCGGTGTATATAATAGTAATTGCTTTTTTATTTATATGCGGCCCAATTCTTTAAGGAAAACAGTTTGGGAAAGAATTTCTTAAACCGAGAAAATGTAGGTTTCCGCGTCCTCGCATTCTTAAAATTATGGTAAAAAAATCTCATTTCTTCTGTTATAATTCTTTGTATGGTCACGATTCCATAAAGCAAACACATAAATATACGCATATGCATGTGTGTGTGTGTGTGTGCGCGCGCGCGTGTGCGTATGCTACTGCTGCTGCGTCTGCTGCTGCTTAGGTTAAACTTATACTGAAAACTCAAATATAGGTCATAATAACAGAGTAGACAGCTCGCTATTATCCATCCAAGATTGGTCGATGCATTAAACACGAATAACATGCAAATACAATAAATATCTTGTGCGAACAACGCACTTGTTTTGCACATACGAACGCCTGTATATATGTTTTTCGAATCTTCTTATCATTTTATTCTAGCTGGGGATGGGGCATCCTACCGGATATCAGATATTCACCCGCTATCTCAAACATTCCAACTCAAAGATCATTTTAAGATTATAACTGTCTCTTGAACTGCAATTACTTGTATCTCCCTTGCACTTGGTTTACCGGGTATATTCGCCAAGTAGTTTTTTTTTAAATTTCTTTCTCGGGAGTCTGGTTGTTCCTATAATTACAGGAATAATGGCGATCTCATGATTCTGTTGAACGGTTGCAGTTAATGTCATCACAATTAAGAGATGGGCTCGTCGATTTCAGAATTGCGACAGATATATGAGTGGCAAAGCGCGCTACGGACTTTTATGACCGAGGCATCAAAAAGAGGTAGGAAAAGGGCACTCAGAATGGTGGTAACTATGTAGAGAAAAAAAATCTGAAGCACAATAGGTGCTAGTTTTAATGGTACCACTCACGCCTTCGTAGCTATTCAACGTTTTATTTTATGAGTAAAAAAAATAGGAATCTTTACTTTTGGAACGACTCTCATGCATTAGTTTTATGCATATTATCATGCCGATATACTTTTGGTCGACAGAGAACAATAATTCGTGTATTGTAAATATGCAACTTGGATATCGCGATCAGAATGTTCTCTCATATACAATCAAATTCTTAGTTTTAAAACATGTTTAATCTATATATTTATTTTAGTCTGTCTATCTGTCAATCTCTTGGAAAATACTAGGCCGATTTGGCTGAACTACTTTCTTTTATATATATATATATATATATATATATATATATATATATATATATATATATATATATATATAGTAAATTATAAAATATATATCGCATATATATTTTATCACTTACTACCTAGCTCTACCTACGTATTGAGCACTGTTAAAGTAAATACTTAAAGTTTACGCATAAATTTATACTTTCGTATATTAATTTATGTGATTAAATGAAGTAGTCATATATATATATATATATATATATATATATATATATATATATACTAGAAAGCTACGCGGCGGTGCCCGGTCGTAAGGTACGTTTAAATATGATATTTTAATTCATGCAGATTTCGTATTTATTATTTTAGAGCCAATTCACTATTGATTATTATATTGCACCCAATATTGAGTAGTACCTCCCTTCCGAAGTGATCCGGTCGTAAAATACGCTTAAATATATTTTAATTCATGCAGATTTCGTATTTGTTATTATAGAGCTAATACTCCAGTGATTATTATATTGTACCCACTGAATAGTAGTGAGTTCAAAAGTTAGAAAAATGACTTGCGTGAAATCAGCTAGAGTCGAAATTAAAACATATAGCGTTCCAGCCTTAGTCGTTAAGTTGAAAGTTTGTTATGTAGCTATTTTGTTAAAACTGCAAAAGTATTTATCTAAGCTAGCGTAGTGCGGTCGTAAAATACGCTTAAATATATTTTAATTTATGAAGATTTGAAATACATTATTATAGAGTGAACTTATATCCATTGTTATATTTTATAAAGTTGTGATTTAAAAAAAAAAACATATCCATACAACCTGGGTGCATTAGCTTGAATCGAAACCAAAAAAAAACGCATTTAATAAGAATAAATGCTTAAATTTCAACTGTATTTCTCACGGTTGACGATAGCTGAATGGTTCGGGTCCTTGCTAATGAAGCCAGGCATAACTTCTGTTGCCGGGGTTCGAATCTCTCAACTGGCGTTAATCATGACCCCTGCACTGATGACTCCCGAAAGGATGAAACACTAGTGTCTGTAGATATTTAATAATTATTATAGTAAATAATATATATATATATATATATATATAATTTGAGTTCCTTCAGCTATAAACGAAACCAAAACCTATGAAGAATTCTTGATAAAATTATTTATTACAAAAAAATTGAAGGTCATAAGAAATAAAAATTTGAGACAGTGATGAGCAAAGTCAGAGTTTTAGCATTATATAATAACCAGCAGTACCCGCTAACCGGCGTTGACCGGTGGAAGCGTGCCACCCACCCCCCTCCCACCCCTCGGAAAAAATTAAAGTACGGTTGTTGTTGTTGTTGTTGTTGTTGTTGTTGGCCAACGCCCAACCTCGAACAGCCGTCGGAATAGACACACGCAACTCCTCATGGTAAGAACGGCTAATGTCAAGAACGGGTGGAGACAGGTGGTAAGCAACTCAAAGCCTTAAAAAAAAAAAGTTAAATAGCAGCGAAGGGAAAAAGAAAAAAATTAGACGCAGTAAGCAGCCCTGGTGGAGAGAGGTGAAAAAAAAACATCCATTTAGCCGTTGAAGCTGTGATTATGTTGACTGGTTACTTACCGGCGTCCGCGACTAAAAATAGTTCGTCTCAAAGTTTTATTAAGAAGCAGAAATTTATTTAAGAACGAAAACATGGAATCCTATTCTAAGGAAATGAAACGAAACTTCGTCCGTGTATTTATCATTTATTTTTATTTTTATTAATTACTAAAATACCCGGTTTCAATTATTTCACTCATCACTGTAACAAAAAATAAAACCAAAATAAAAAATAAACCAAAAAAAAAAGACAAAAGAAAATATCCTAAAAACAAATGAAGGTTTTTCATTTCATTCGATAAAAAATTTTTTTTAAAAAAACGACAAATAAAACTGTTTGAATGCGATAATAAAAAACTGAGAAAAATGCAGAATAAAACACAGTTGTGATGGTCTGAATTCGTTGTGTTTTCAATAGTGAAAATAAGGAAACGCGTTATCTAGCGAGGGTACCCGGCGTTGTTCGGGTGTGTAGAGGTGGTGTAGTAGAGATACTGAAAAGGGTGAGTCGTAAAAAAATGTTGAATACTTTTATTGAGTTTATACATTATAAGTATGTATGTGTTTACAAACGTATATTATTATTATTATTATTATTATTATTATTATTATTATTATTATCATTATCATTATTGTTAGATTATATATTATATATTATATTTAATGAACAAATATGTTAAAATAATCTTGCACTTGTCTTGTCTTACAAAACTTTGAATTTAAATTACCTTATACACTACATATATATATATATATATATATATATATATATAGTTGAATATATATATAGTTGAATATATATATATATATATATATATATTCAACTATATATATATTCAACTATATATATATATATATATATATATATAGTTGAATATATATATAGTTGAATATATATATATATAGATATATATATACATATATATATATATATATATATATATATATATATATATATATAT
>NC_136509.1:15504520-15514520 GCF_053919585.1 Euprymna scolopes | reverse complement strand
TTAATTATATATATATCATAAGGGAAATCTTTTTGTCGATTTAAAAAATGAATGAACGTCTTTTCTTCTTTATTATTACCAGATATTATTAAAACCAAGCCTCTTCTTTGCTCATAAAATTGTAAATTTCGTTTTTCAATTTACATCATTGTTAACTCGTATTATACAGATTAAAGTTTCTAATTCTATCTGATTATATTGAACCCGTTATGGAACAGGTATGGTAGCTGGTAGAATATAATTTAATTTTGTTTCTACTCATGAAATCACTATTAACGTCGTGTGTAAGTGCGTGCCTGAAGAGGTGCGTGCATGGGAGGATGTTGACAGATTAAAGACATTGCACTTTCAAGATGCCAGAAGGAAATTTGTGCCATTCTCAGAACTCGTCTTAAGAATTGCTGACATTCATAAATGTCAACCTGACTGGAACGACGAAAATTTGCTGACGCAATGTCAAATATGCCAGGCTTGTGGATTGTAAATAGACATGCGATTAAATACTCACACACAAACACACACATACACACACACACACACACACACACACACACACATATATATATATATATATATATATATATATATATATATATATATATATATATATATATATAAGGATTTCTTTTTTTAACAAAAATTGCTTAACATCTTTTACAATTTTTTATATGCCGGTTAAAAACATCTCACTCATTCCATGCTATAAACGCTATCCAAATTTTGAATGCTAACGATTTTTTTCGTTCTGAAAAAGAACAAAACCATCCATTTTTCATTACAAACACAACAAATATATATTCTAATATTGTACTGTTATTTTATTTCTAAAAATAAATCATTCGGAGGAAGTTTTGAAATTAAAACGAAACATTAATAAACATATAATTTTGGTTTGTTCCTATTTCCTCTCTCCATCACGTCGTAATACTATTTTTATAATTTTCATCATATATATATATATATATATATATATATATATATATATATATATAGTCCGCACTTGTAATTTTTTTCAAAAAATGCAAATTTAAGCTAAATTTAATGTAACTATTTAAACAACCTATACCTCATTTGATTCGCCTTTTATTCTTCTATAATTTTACCTGTTCATATTTGACTTTTAATTGAAATATTCTAGTGTTCACGTAAATTTTAAAAAATAACTTCAAATTGAGGAGGCAAAAAGAAAGTCCGCAGCAACAAATTCGCTTAAAACCAGCTTGAATTATCGCCCCTAAATCAGTTTTAAATATCCACCAACAGGCAACAAAGCATTCCTAATCGTAATTGTTGTTGTTCCAGGTTATACAACGTAACATTTAGTCCATATGCCACGACTTTCTCTTAGTGGTCGTCAGGAGCTCATTAAATATCCACCTTTCTGGTTTATCCAATTGAGAAATCGGCCGCAGATTGAAATGTGGTGAGAAAACGGCACGAAAGACTGTGAAAAAGCACCAAAATATCGGCAGTGTTCGTGACAGTTTTCGTGATGCCCCTAAATCTGGTCGTACTATTGTTACTTCTAATAGGGAAGACAATGCTATCAAGATCCGCAGCCTAAGAAACAGATTTGGTATCCAATAACAGTGCAATCTTGTTAAAAAGTGCTCTCTTTCTACTGTCAAGAACAGATTAAAGGAATTTAATTTGTGAGGATATGTTGCAAGACGCAAGCCAATTTCTGTAAAGAACAGAAAGCGCCGTCTGGACTTCGTCAGATGCAATGAAAATCATGACTCTTGATATTGGTCAAAAGTGCTTTTTAGCTACGAAACCAAGTTCCATAGGCTAGGCAGTGATGGTAGGCAGTACGTCCGTCGGAGGAAAGAGGAAGAATTTAATCGTAGGTGCTCAGTTTCTACCCTGCAAGGTGGTGGAGGTTCAGTTTTGGCGTGGGGCAGAGCATATATAGTGCAGTATAATAATTCTCCAATTTATATTACAGCAGAACCTCGGGATACGTAGGCTCTAGGATACGTTTTTTTTATTCAGGTTATGATTCGGAATACGATGTTTTACGGCCCCTGGTTACGGTATTTGCGCCGCTTTGCAGTGTTATTTATAATGTTATTTGATTACATACATGTGTTATATATACTGTACTATATTTTGTTACTAATTTTTAATGCCGTATCCCGGGTTTCTGCAGTATTATTTTTTCAAACAATATTGTAATGGATACCTTTTGAAAAGTAATTAATGACCAACTTGATATTTGGCACTTGAAAAATTATAATATTACACTATATATATATATATATATATATATATATATATATATATATATATATATGTAGTAATTTATAAAATATATATGGCGATTAAGCTACACCAAAAGCGTAGTTTATCAGGCAACAATATTTGCGAAAGAAACCCCGAATAACAAGAAATATTACGTAAGCATGACTTCCTTAGATTTCAAAACCCGATACTATGACCACAAAAGTACATTAAAAAAAAAATCACCGTATATAAACAACACTAGCGAATAAATACTGGGAACTCAAAGAAAGCGGACATTCGCCGGTAGTCGAATGGAAAATAATAAGACAAGCTACCACCTGTAGGGGCCTAGACGACCCATGTAGATTATGCCTTCATGAAAAATTTGCTACCTGTACTTTAAAGAACCCCAACATCTATTAAACTGTAGAAGAGAAATAGCAAATAACTGTTCACAAGATAAAATTTACTCTAGGATAGCGATACAAAATAGTTTTAAAACTAACAAAAACAATAGAAAATAAACAAATAAATAAATTAAATACACATGAATATACATAAACGATCACACATATATGTATGTATATATATATATATATATATATATATATATATATATATATATATATATATATATGTATATGTGCATATATGTATGTACACATATATATATTTATATATAAACTAACAATAAAAAAAACACTAACCTAGTTTTAAAGCAGATCCTTTGTCCGATAAAATGCATGCCCATTGGCTGATAGGAAGGGCACGGTGGATACTAGAAAGCTGATTGGCTAACTAAAATCTCAATAGAAGAGAAGCATATAAAAACGATAAACAACCACAGAATTCGCGCATAAGCCTGAAGAGTCCTAAATGGATGAAACGCGGAATATTCAGTGTAGCTTAATCGCCATATATATTTTATAAATTACTAACTAGCTCTACCTAGGTATTGAGCACTTTTGAAGTAAATACTTAAAGTTTACGCATAAATCTATACTTTCGTATATTAATTTTATGTGAGTAAATTAAGTAGTTATATATATATATATGTATATATATATGTGTATATATATATATGTGCGTATATATGTGTGTATATATATATATGTGTATATATATGTATATATATGTGTATATATATGTATATATATATATATATATATATATATATATATATATATATATATATATATATATATGGCGGCGATCAGGCTAACTTTGGTATTATGGGAAGTCATGTTGGTGATGTTCTCGACGTATGACCAAATGAAGTAGTTCAGCGGGTTCGGGTTAGGGAAGGAGGGGCAGTGAAAGAAGGATACAAAGTTTAGCACTTCTGAACCAAGCCTGGGTAACTTTTTGGACTTGTAGGCCGGCGCCGAGTCCTTGCTCCCACGCCCAAGGTCTGCCAGCGTCCACCTTATTGCACCAGAATCATCACACTCTTCGGCATATCCAGGTATCCGTTGGTGTTAACTTTTAAGCCGACTTCGAAGATGTGAGGTTGTATGATGTGGCCCTCACTTGAAGCCACACCAACGACCACAGCCGGGGCCGGAAACTTCGTTGAGCTGTGCCCTCAAGAGTTGAACCATCCGGATTTGTATTTTGAGGGTGTTGGTAATAATCTTGTTGTCATAAATTAGATCGGTAGAGAGCGTGAGTTGTAGAGCGATCTCCGTTCTCGCTCGTTGAACATTGTGTCATTTTCAGAAAGCTCCTATCGCTCTCGGGATTTCTGCACAACTGGCCAACTAGTAGATGGTTTGCAACAAAAAATGAAAACCGGTTTTCATCAAACAGAAATGGAACCATGTCGTCTTTTCTAGG
The DNA here is from genome assembly GCF_053919585.1 of Euprymna scolopes. Lineage (NCBI taxonomy): Eukaryota > Metazoa > Mollusca > Cephalopoda > Sepiida > Sepiolidae > Euprymna > Euprymna scolopes. The sequence goes on along the minus strand of NC_136509.1, from coordinate 15,510,458 downwards.
GCGACAATTTTATCGTTCCACTATGTGCATATGCGAGGAGGGTTTAAAAAGTGATGCCTTCTATTTTCATATTCCGCCAAAATAGATCAAAGAAGGTTGCAATTGCCTTGTTATTATAACAGTTATACATTCATGACATGAAAGTTTAATCTTTTTGTTGGAGATATTGACGGTGTGAGACGATAAGAAAGCAACTTCTGCGTCAAAAAAGAGATGTGGCATTACATTCAGCCATGCAGAAACGATTGATCCGATCAACATTCACCGGCGCCTGTTGAACATTTATGAAGCTGATGCAGATAATGTCAGTACAGTTTAGAGATGGGTTCATCGATTTCAGAGTGTTAACATAGATGTGAGTGACAAAGTGCACTCTGGATATTTACGACTGAAGCATTAAAAAAGGCATAAGTGCATAGATAATGCTGGTGATTATATAACTCTTCAACGTTTCCATTTTTAAGTAAGTAAAAATAGGAGGCCTTACTTTTACAACAGCCCTCGTATTATTTATATCCAGGAAACACTTGAATAATTTTAATTTATTAACTCAATCACACACACACACACACACACACACACACACACATATATATATATATATATATATATATATATATATATATATATATATATATATATATACTAGCATGGGTGCCCGGTGTTAACTTTGACCCCTATTATGACCCCTTAACATTTATTGTTTTGGGCTCAAATCAAGTTATTATTAGATCTATGTCTAAGGAACCGATGTCTAAAATTATAAGTGTTTTGCCCCAAAATTGTCGGAGGAGTTTGGTAGAGTTCTCAAAGGTCAAATCGTTGAACTTTGACCCCTTAACAGTGAAATTTCTGGCCGAAAACCGATCACAAAGAATTTCCCAAATCTCAGTACCCTGTATATCAAATTTCGAGTCTGTAGACTAAAAACTGACAGAGTTATTGCGTAGGGAAATGTACACAGACAGACACACAGACAGACATACAGACAGACACACAGACACGTTCACTTTTATAGATATATAGATAGATAGACTAATAGATTAAAAAAAATATATATATATATACGTATACATAAATATATATGGAAACAATCTTTTGTTTACTGTAAAGATTTTACGCAAATATTATACAAGAATATATCTTGTTGAATATCTGCATGAATATAATTACACGTAATAGTTAACTAAAGATGATCATTCTCTAAGAAAACAAAAAAAAAATTAATAGGGAATTAATTAAAATGAATCTTTAAAAGAATATGCAAATTAGTTAGAACTTTTGCTCGTGAATGCATTTCCACAACCCATATATAAGAAAATTGTATTTTCTTTTTAAATAAATAGAAAAGAGGCTTTTTAATATGAATATCAATACACACAAAAGAAAAACTCTCTGTAGTGAAGCGAATTCGTCGAAGGTTCGAAGTCGAACGCTTGGTATAAGGGAAATCTGGATCTGGTCCCTCTAGAGCATCCACTTTGAAAGACGACCATAGGCTTAAAGTAACTGTTTTGAAGGATTGAAAGAAAACTTATGTTAACCAAAGCAAAGAATTCAAAACAAGGGCTGGAAATTCTCTTTCTAGATATACAATATCTAGACGAATGAAAGAAATTGGAATTTCTTTTAAAAGGCGTGCAAAGGAGCCATTTTTATCTAAGAAGAACATCAAAGATAGAAAAAGATTTTCCTCATGTTATGGTAAGAAAGATACAGACTGATTCAGGAATGTTTTCTGGTTAGATGAATCAAGATTTTGCCTTGTTAGTGATGCACCCGATGTTCCCGAACGATACAATCAAAGAACTGGAGAAAGATTTTCGCCAAGTTGCATAAAAACAACAGTTAAATACGGGAATGGAGGGATAATGGTATGGGGAACTTTTACTGCAGCAGGAGTTGGGGAACATATTAGATGTGAGAAGTTAATCAATGCAAAGAAATAAATTCGAATATTAGAAACAGGACTGTTACTAAGTATCCAAAAGCTGGTAATATCACAGAACATTATTTTTCAACATGATAATGCCTCTGCACACGCTGCTAAAGTCACAAAAAAATGGTTTTCTGATAATTCAATTAATGTGATATTTTGGCCAGGTGAAAGCCCCGATTTAAACCCAATCGAGAATATTTGGCCCATAATATCTCGTGCATTGTCTGGAAGAACTTTATCGAATTATGAAAAACTGTGGGAAGCTGTGCAAAGCGGATTGAATAGCATCTCCTCTTCACAGGGTTCCACTTTGGTTGAGAGCATGTCTAAAAGGATTGATATTTTAAAGAAATCAAAAGGGAATGCGATTCCATACTAAGCATTTATTAAAGTAAATGTCTTGTTCTGTGTTATTAGTCTTCTTTAAGTTTCCTTGTTCAATTGTTCTTTGTTCAATATAGCTTTTAGCGCAATAAAATGTATAAAAATTGTTTGGCCCATTTATTTTGCTCCCGAGTATATATATATATATATATATATATATATATATATATATATATATATATATATATATATATATATATATATATATATATATATATACCCTGCGTCGCCGGATATTAAGCGCTGCTTTCTCATAGGTTTGTCGGTTATGTTTGGATTTGAAATTTTTATTTTGTTTTGTTTTTACTATTATTTTTTTTAATTTATTTTTGTTTTTCTTGTTTTATTCTCGCTAAACGCACCGATTGAATAACCGTTCCTGCTAAATATCCGTAACATGTTAATGTCAACCGTGTCCGATCTCTTTTCCTTTTCTTTTATTAGGTCGATAGACGGTTTCATTTTTGTTTGCATTTTGTCGCCAGAGGGAGCCACCTAGGTTTTTTGTTGACATAAGTGGTGAAAAGCTAAATATAGAAAATGTAAGAAAACACACAACTGTCGCTATTCATGCTTCCATTTCTCGGTTAATGGATCCGGCGACTGCCTCATTGTTGTGTGGTCCAATGATTTTAAGGTTCTAATTATTGTCGTCTGTTTCCCAAAGAATAAAAAAAGACAATGTGTGTATGCGTATGGGAATACCTTGACTACGTGTAGAGACACATAGCTACTATACACACGCCGGCACATCCTGTAACAAGCTTCTTTTTTTATTATTATCTTGCTATCCCACGAGCTGGTCACCATACATCGACAGGAGTGTCGAAGAGAGTTGCCAGAAAAGTCATTGGGTTCACACTACAAATGGCGGAAGCATCATAGCATTTACAAAGTAGACAAATTCGAACAAAAGTAGAATATCAAAAAATGAACTCTCCCGTCGATTGCAACGTACGAGCCTCATATAATAACTAAGTTGTCCGACATCCAGAATCATCATCATCATCATCATCATCATCAGCATCATCATCATCATCATCATCATCATCATCATCATCATCGTATGAATCCGAAGAGTCTATTTCTGGCATTGGTTTCCCCGATATCTTTCTAGTCAGAATTCTTTTTTCTAACAAGACATGGGATATTACGAGATGGACCGTGTGAAGGTTGCCAACATCCTAACTGAAAATTATTTTTGTTGAACTTTGGAGACCCAGATCTTCATTGTATGTCGTCAGCGACTAGGCAACCGTCATCTCCCACTCGTTGCTCGGGACCGTATAAAACTATATAAAATTTTAATAACGCGTCTAGCATGTTCATATTAAAACTTCATCCATCTATTTATCTTTCAGTCTTTCTTTCACTTTCATTTTTTTCGTCATTCTCCTTAACCATTTCTGTATCCCCTCTACAACCTATTCCTCTCTCTTGTTTTTACGTGTTTAAATAATAATGCGATTAATATATTAGAGCTATCTTTTTTAAATTCTCAGGCTCATTGCTCCTGGACATCGCTGAGTAGACCAAAACACAAAGACATTCTTGTTTCTGGATAACTTTCTTCTTTGCACCTACTGCTACAATTATATGAAGAGAAATTATGTTGAAAACGAAAATAGTCCAAAGAGATAAAATGATATATTGTAATGAGAACAGAAATGGAATCATGTTTTCTAGGACGGCAATTTTATCGTTCCACTCGTCGATAAAGAAAGCACTGGCTAAAAAAGGATCGTTCAGTTATGATCAAGAAATGATTATAATGGCTATCCAAGATCAAGGCTAACTGACCAATGCCTTTAAGGTGAATGGTCTTAGCAATCACAACTAGGGTAAGTGCTACCACGCTAAAGTAGAGTGTCAGCCACCTCCCATCCAGATGTGATGTTCTATTGGGGGATGGCATTATACATACGACAAAGTAGATTGTGTAAATATTTCTACCGGACCATGTGTAAAAAACTTATATATAGAATGCAGCAGCAAGTCCTGGGAACATGTTTACCGGCAAAAACAGTTGGAAATAAGTCATACACCATACATTATGACTATGCATTTCCACCAGCTACGTACCTAGAAAACGGAGCAATTAAACCTGACATGTGACAAAAAGGAGAAAGAAGCAACCTTAGTAGGTGCCCTTTTCTCTACCCTACAACCTCTCTACCACAGAAGAGACGTTGCGAGCCTATCCTTGTTTTATCGTTATTTCCATGACAGGTGCTCGTCTGAACTCCAATCTCTGGTCCCCCCTCGCCAATCTTTCACGAAAAACACCCGTCTAGCTGAATCCACTGTGAAAAATTTCCCCCACTCTATATCTGTGCCTAAATCAGAACGCGGATTCCATGAACAAAGCTTCTTTCTTAGAACTGCACGCCTGTGGAACTCTGTTCCGTCTGCCTGCTTCCCACCGGACTACAACTTGGATGTCTTCAAGTTCCTAATGAACCGCCCCCTTAAGTAAACACTTCATCAAATCTCCACACTAACGTAATGTACTTGCAATAACCCTTATCCTTGAGTGGCTTCCGGGCCTTGATAAGTGGTGATCACTGTGTAAAAAAAAAAAAAAGTTAGTGTCCCCCAATGATGCCGAGTTAAACAAAAACTGAGAGGGAAAAGATAACGAAATGCCATGGTCTTATGTCTGACGTAAAAGAAATTGGAACCTTAGGAAGATTTCTATTATTTCAGTAATTATAGGGTCAACAGGGCCCTTGAAAAAGAATTTCAAAGTTATCTGGCAAATATACCCGGTGAACCAAATGCACGAGAGATACCAACAATTGCATTAAAAGGGACGGTCATAATCTTAAAAATATCTCTTGGTTGGAATGCATGAGATAGCGGGTGAATGTTCGGCATCCGGTAGGATGTCCCATGTCTAACTAGAAGAAAATGATAAGAATTGCTTTTTTACATCAAATATTCAAACTCATAAAAGGGGAAATGCAGTAATCTATATACATATGGGAGGACTGACTGTTGCGCTATTGACTGCACATATAATTTTCTAGTTTTACTTTTTAATGTTGGCGAAATTATATATTCACCTGATAATTCTTTCGTCGTTGTTCTCAAATCCAACACAGACGAATTTTCTCAACATACAAGTTTAATTACAATTCACTATTGGCCATTAGCCATATATATATATATATATATATATATATATATATATATATATATATATATATATATATATATATATATATAGAGAGAGAGAGAGAGAGAGAGAGAGAGAGAGAGAGATGAAACAGAACAACTGCGTTTAGCGGTAAGGATGCGTGCGTGCGTGCGTGCGTGTTTCAGGCGACGGCGGAATTTGTCACTCACGATGTACGATTGTCTGCTCTGCTCTCTTTACCTCTCTTTGTGTTGATGTTATCCGTGTCTTATAAAGACATCAACCGACATTAATGAAGCATAAATATTTAAAACATTTAATTATTCTTCTTTATTTTGCGTTACGCAATTCTAACTCTCCGACTTGGAATATAAGCCTGTCTTTGTTTTCGGTGATAATTACAATTCAGCTCATTTTTATAGAACACAAGAACGTAAATAACAGGCTATCTAGAATGTGTGTGTGAACCCCTCCGA
>NC_136509.1:15494520-15499520 GCF_053919585.1 Euprymna scolopes | reverse complement strand
GTTCTTTTCTTTTCCAGTTTTAACAACTATCCTTCACTTTTTCATGTTTAAGCTTAAGCATATTACTTTTCATGCTCGCGTTGTTCTATTGCAATCCATGATTTTTCCAGGTTCCCAGTAATTTCATTTGTTTGATTTCAATCTTATTTTTTGCCCCTATAAACATGCCATACACATATGTAATAACAATGTACGGCACTCGTCTGCTTTCAATAAAATCCACCAATTATCTCCCTTTCATTCTTTCATTCTCTCTGTTTCACTTGTTACTTCTCTTTTCACGAGAGCGGTTAATTGGTAGCAACAATAGCCGCTGAAGCGACGTGGTTGCTATGGAAACCAGTCATAAAAAACGTCGCTCATCATTTTACGTTCTTTTTTTTACGGTTTTGAATACGAGTAAATTTATCATTACTTTTGTTTTACTGAACGAAATCGATTTATTTTTTTCATAACATAGCTGAGAAGGTGATCTATAAATTGTAATAATTGTTTGAAATTTGGTCGAAAAATTAAGTCAGTGATGAGGATTTAAAGCAGCTCTAACTGACTAAAACTGCTATTTAACCATATATTACAAACATATATTACAAACATATATTACAACCATATATTACAAACATATATTACAAACATATATAACAACCATATATTACAAACATATATTACAAACATATATTACAAACATATATTACAACCATATATTACAAACATATATTACAAACATATATTACAAACATATATTACAACCATATATTACAAACATATATTACAAACATATATTACAACCATATATTACAAACATATATTACAAACATATATTACAACCATATATTACAAACATATATTACAAACATATATTACAAACATATATTACAACCATATATTACAAACATATATTACAAACATATATTACAAACATATATTACAAACATATATTACAAACATATATTACAAACATATATTACAAACATATATTACAACCATATATTACAAACATATATTACAAACATATATTACAAACATATATTACAACCATATATTACAAACATATATTACAAACATATATTACAAACATATATTACAAACATATATTACAAACATATATTACAAACATATATTACAACCATATATTACAAACATATATTACAAACATATATTACAAACATATATTACAACCATATATTACAAACATATATTACAAACATATATTACAACCATATATTACAAACATATATTACAACCATATATTACAATCATATATTACAATCATATATTACAAACATATATTACAAACACTACCGTGTTTTGAATGATAGACAACCCCTTTGTCTTTTAAGTGGCATAACTAAGATTTATGAAAAAACTGAATATAAACACATTTTCCATTTTTCTTATTTCTAATTAACTTTTAAGAATCTAGAAAATATTTCATTGGAAAAATAATTTTTTAAAAGAGATTTATCTATATTATATTTCTCTTTGTCTGTCTGTCCGTTCCATTTTTTCTCGAAAACTACTGAGAAGATCTGGTTAATATTTTGTATGAACCTTTGCTACGATAGCGTACAGCAAACTAAGAATTGTGATTAATAAGGACTAATAGGGATTAATAGGGAATGGTCACTACAATACGACATTTACTCTAGAAGTTTTCTCGGAAACTAATCAATCGATTTGGCTGAAATTTTGTATGGACCTTTCTTAGGATCCTTTATGACCTGTGTGAAAGCTCCCTGTGAGCCAATAATGATAATGAAGTTAACTACGCACCCCCCAAAAATGGTGATGTCTACATTGTGAAGAATTCGGGAGGACCGAGGAGGAAGAGCACTTACTAGACTTCCACTGGAAAAGTGCAGAGAAAACTGGGGCCTTGAGAGCGGGTATTCAATGGTCGGGGTCTTTTGACACCTAAACTTCAAAGAAATACCAATAGCCGATGCTAGCGAGAAATCGGTGGTAAATGACTGTTGAGATAACGTGAAATGCACTGGTTAGCGAGAGAGAACAAAGAATTATGATATCCTTTCGATGCAGAGTTAGGGATGAATATGGATTAATAAGGATTAATATTTAATCTACAAATGAGCACAATTTTAATTTAATCATATCCAACCATCAATTCGACGGAAGGAACTCATCATAAGTCAACAGGCTATAACTTTTTGCCCGTGTTTAACAAAAAGTCTAATTAATAATCAAATAGACTAAAAAAACTCATAAATGCACATGCATTGCAATCAAAATTACGATGAATTATATTTTCACAATAGAGAATTAAACCAATCAGTTTGTGTTCAAACTGATAAGCTTTATAAATACAGAGTGCGTCAGGTGTTTGGAAATATTTATTACATTTTTAAGGATATCAAAAATACAAACAAACACAAATATAATAAAATATAACGACATTGCAACATAAGCGACAGTTGTATTTAATAATTGCATTCAATAAAATCTCTCTCCGCTTTAATGACAGCTTCTATTCGAGACCTAAACCTTTGACATGCGCGTCGTCAATGTAGTCCATTACTCTGACTATGGATGCTTTTATAGAATATTTGGTGTTGTGAGGATGTTTATTAACATCTCCCTCAACAATGCCCAAGATATAATAATCCAACGGAGATCTTGGAGGTAGTCTTTTTCGTCTTGTTCAGCAGGATGTTTCAGTTAGTTTAAAAGTCTCTTGGATCTCACTAAACGATTGCCTTTCGTGGTTTCATGTCTGATACCACCAACGAAAATGTGATGAAGAGATGCCAGTTTCTACTGGCCTCTATTCATCACACAGGACTTGTATTAAAGAATCTTATGGACAGACCTTCGAATTGTGATTTCGGAGACACCGAGATCATTTGTAGTTGATCTCAGTGACTTCTAGGGGTTCTCGTCAATGATATTCTGAACTTGCTGCTGCTTTTGACGTTTTTGGCCATCATTATCTTCTAACTTTTTGCGAAATTTATAAACAAAACATCGGGCAACTTTAAGTAATTGTGCAATTTGCAAATCGCTGTATTCTGCCAATATTGCGACTATTACATCATGTCTTTTTATTTCCTGTGTTAGTTTATTATCTCCCATGATTGACAGTCTGTAAAAAAAAGTAACAGTTAATATACAGGAAAGAATTGGTAAAATAAGTGATGTTATAACAGTTAGGAGCACCGACCGTCTTCCAGTCAGTCGAGTTTCAAGCCTGGCTTGAGGTAGTTGCTAAATCTATTCCCACTGATGAGCTGTGATATAGCGAAACAGTACTTTATGTGGATGATTATAAATGCTCTCTACCTTGGGTTGAGCATAATGGGAAGTGATAAACAAACTGCCACTATCGTATTAAGCGATGCTCTTTGTGTAAATAAATGGAGCTTAGGCGTTTGGACAATGTTTGAACATTGTTAATTCACATACCCATCTTAGCAGCAACCGAATAGCCTAACGGTTAAAATCTTTGGGACTTTAATTAATCAAGCACTAGTTCACCACCTCGCAAAAGCAAATCTCTCTGACAAACAGTATGGATTCAGGCAATGTCGTTCTACTGCAGATATTTTAACAATCATCTCTAAACGCATTTACCATGTACTGGATAAGGCGGGCGAAGCCAGAGGTGTAGCTCTTGATATATCCAAAGCCTTTCACAAAGTCTGGCATAAAAGGCTACTAATGAAAAGTAAATCGTACGGTAGAACTGAACGTATACTAAATATAATTAGATCTTTCTTAGACAATAGAAGCATACAGGTTGTCATTGACAGACGTACATTCAAGCAGCGTAACATTAATGCGGGAGTGCCTCAGGGGTCGATCCTTGGACCATTATTATTCTTGATATTCATAAACGGCGTCCCTGATAATATTGTGTCCGAGATGGGTATATATGCTGATGATACAACGCTCTATAATATGCATGAGGGAAGAAGAGATGTACGTAAATCTAAGAGAATGGCAGAATTGTAAGAAAATGACCTCCACACCACTGTGGAATAGGACCGCAAGTGGATGGTAACATTTAATGCTAGTAAAACTAAGCTGCTTTCCTTTAACAATTACAAGACGCTTCTCCAACCACCGATATCCATGACTAATAACACCTTACTTGAGAATTCTTCCTTCAAACTCTTCGGCTTAACATTCACAGGCAATATGAACTGGAACAAATACATAGAGGACATTGCGAAAGCTGCTGCAAAGAAGGTGGGTTCCCTCTATCGAGCTAGAAGACGATTCACACTTGAAAGTATCCTGTATCTCTACAAGGCCACCATTCGCCCATGCATGCAGTATTGTTGCCATGATTGGGCTGGTGGATCTACCACTAGCCTCTCCCTGTTAGATAAAGTCCAAAAAAGAGTTGTCAATCTAATCGATTCCACTTTATCAACTAAGCTCCAGCCCCTGTCCCATCACCGCAATGTTGCATCACTGTGCCTGTTTTACAAATATTTTAATGGAATGTGTTCTGATGAACTCGTTTCACTTGTACCCTCTCGACGTACATATCCCCGACAAACCCACTTAGCAATAAGATCTCACCCCTCCACTGTTGATGTCCCTAACTGCCAGAAAGCTTTCTATTCTAATAGTTTCTTCCTTCGAACAGCTAAACTTTGGAATTCCCTTCCAGCTGCCTGCTTTCCTGGCTGTACTGATATTCAGAAGTTTAAATATAAATAAACAAATATCTTGTTCATCTTTCCTAGACATGACCCCAAATAAGTCGCCCCTTATGTTCAAGTGGAGATATGTTTTGTAAGGGGTGAACATGGGTAAAAAAAGATAGTTGCTAAGTTTAGCCACTATAGAAAGTTGTCTGTGTTAAGGTCAGAGGACTAAATTATATATAGAGAGAGAGGGAGTGTGTGTGTGTGTGTGTGTGTGTGTGTGTGTGTGTGAGAGCGAGAGAAAGATAGAGACAGAGGGGGGAGAGATGGGGGAGAGACATTTATAAAATATTACTTTTTTCTCGATCCTGACAACTTTCTATTTCT
>NC_136509.1:15314520-15487020 GCF_053919585.1 Euprymna scolopes | reverse complement strand
GCTTTTGGTCTACAAACATGAAACTTATTATATAGGGTATTCGAACCAAGGTAGAAAAAATCTGTAGGGGGAAATCGGTGCTAAAATGTGAAAATTAAAAAAATGGAATTTGCCAGATAAAGGTCGAACGACGGCATTACGAGTATGCATACGTAATGTTATAGATATTGGTTCATGTTTTAATTTTTAGCCTTGCAGTATATATATATATATATATATATATATATATATATATATATATATATATATATATATATATATATATGCTAGCAAAAGTACCCGTCGTTGACTGGGTTAAAAAACAGCCTACAGAAAATGGACTCTGATTTATGAAAGTATGATAGGTTATGAAAAGGAAGGGTTGCAATGAGATAGCTTCGAATTTTGGGGTATCAAAACTAAAGATAAACATGATGAAAGTAAAAATAAAATAGATAAACCCCATAATTTATTATACCGTACCTATTCACACTGAAACACTTATCACAATATTCTGTTGATCTATATTAAAAAACCTTGTTAAACTTTGTGACATATTTCCATTCTATGGAGGTCAGGTGCGAACGAACACCCCATACTTTTATTATACCATATTTCTACAAACTGAAACATAATTATTAAAGTATATTTACGCAGATAGATATGAAAAGTCTTTATTAAGCTTGTGCCTATTTCCATTCTTTGAAGGCCAGGCGCGACCACAGACCCCACAATTTTAGTATACCATCCCTATTTAAGTTAAAACATACTTATAAAAGTATTATTATGCGCATCTATATCAAAAACACTTGTAAACGTTTTTTTTTTTTTTTTTTTTTCAATTTTTTATTTCCATACTTTGTGGACCAGGCGCGTACGCAGACCCCACAATTTTAATGAATCATCATTATACCAGATCAAACATACCCATTCCTGTGTCTCGATACATCTTCTATCATTATATGTGATCAGTTTTCTATAATAGTCAACCACATAGGAGCCTATTCCTGACCAGACACACACACAGACTTTCAACTTTATATTATAGATATATTATACGGCACAATCACGTCGGCACACCGGTTCTCGCCAGTTCACCGAAGTTAAGCAACATTGAGCCTGGCCAGTACCAGATGGGTGGCCATTTGGGAAGGTTAGGCGCTATATGTATCGTTAAGACATACATGTCGGAGAAGGATATCTGATGTAAAAACCTGTAGTTTACTCTATACTCTGTCCTGTGGCAGTTATCTGCACCGACAGAGGTTAGCAGTATTACTCCAAAATGTGCATGGTTCTACACATAGCTTTCACTACTATAAACAAATTATCTGTGCGGATTTACGAGCAAGGTAGTTGTTGTGGCTGAACATCATACGTCGAAATCGACTGAGGAGGGTCTATTATATATATATATATATATATATATATATATATATATATATATATATATATATATATGTATGTATATATATATATATATATATATATATATATATATACATACATATATCCCTATATATAATAACAGAGGTGCAGTTTTCCCCCTCGAGACGAAAATAATTTAGGTTTACAAATGATGGCACATTCAAATTTATTATGCTCATACTATTAGCCATTACCTTATTTAACTGTTGAACGATATTTTAAGCACATTTATTCGTAATATTAAACCATTAAATTTATTCCGAAGAGCGCCATCATCATCATCTTCATAGTCTACAAAGGAAGTAGTTCTAATTTCACCCCCTGCTCCGTAAATACCCTTACGATCCTTATTCTTCACCGCATGAATTTATACCTTTTCCTGCTATCCCGAATCTACGCCGTCATTCAGTGGCTACTGAATTCATGCATAACGCATACTCTTACCATTTTCCATCTACACAACAAATAATTTCTCCTTTACCGACATCCGACCTATCTGATTGGGTGATAAGTAGACTTCACGAATTCCGCAATTCGCATTCCTAAATGACATGAACGGCTGACCGCCAATTTCTTTAGCTACAATAACTTTGCTTTTCTGGACTTTTTCTCCATTTAATTAACCCATTCATTATGCTTTTATGCTCCGTCATCATTAACAGACACCAGAGAAATTACACAAAAACTTCTGCACAAACTAAACAAAACCAGGAGATATATTTATAAATCACATATACGTTAATTCTCCATAAATAAACAGACATTTTTACATGACAGTTATTTTCTTCTTCTTTTTTTTTAGGAAACGTATATGTTATGACAGCGTTCGCTAAACAATAGCCTTCTACATTAAAAAAAATCGTCCCAGGTTTATTCTTGTAAGGATTTGAATTTACGTTTTACTTATTTATTTCCTTTAAGGATTTGATTTATTAATACAATTCAGGGATCAGTTTTCAATTATAACATTTTACTAAATTGAACATGTACAGTGTGACCATGACCGAGAAAAATAGTGTATTATTTTTTAATATGAAATCATAAAAATTGTTCAGTCATCTCATGGGATGTAATTTGCCCATTCATTATGCCATTATATTCCTTCGTCATCCAGCCAGCCACCCTCAATATTTTGTGGTTTAGTCTTTGCGGGTGGGTATGCTGGCAACATATATCAAGGTTCAACTTGGGCCACATACTTGGACAGTCCCCCCCTCACAAAATGGGGTGTCTATTCCAAAAGCCGTTCTTACCATGACGAGGTTGGTCGTGTCTATTACATACGACGTTCTTAACAAGAGGAGGTTAGGGGGTATCTATTCCGAAACTTGTTCTTAATATTAGGACGTCGGGGATTAGCCACCAACAACAACCGTAGTGTATTTTTAAGGAGGAAGGAGTGGGCGTCCACTGGGCAACACCGGTTAACGGGTCCTGCTAGTATATATATATATATATATATATATATATATATATATATATATATATGTGTGTGTGTGTGTGTGTGTGTGTGTGTGTGTGTGTGTGTGTGTGTGTGTGTGGAAAATTAGTGGGAGAGAACCTCAACAGAATGTTCGATTATTAAGTTTTTTCTTTAAATAAGACTAATATTTATTTATATGTGTTACAGAAGATCAGAACAACATCGGTACCGCCGGTTTCAAATCCAAATGAAGGGAACCTATATTTAGTCGCCTATGTCGGATTCTCTTCGGCGCTGTTTATGTCTGTCTCGGCGCCAATTTCGGAGAGAGAGATATAAACAGAGGTTGAAGAAAATCCGACAGGTGACCCAATATAGGTCCCTTTTGTTAGGACTGAAAATCGACAATACTGATGTCAGTCTGATCTTCTGTAATACATATATAAATCTCTCTCTCTCTCTCTCTCTCTCTATATATATATATATATATATATATATATATATAGAGAGAGAGAGAGAGAGAGAGGGAGGGATTGAGAGGTGGGGATAGCTTCAAAATATAAAGCTTTCTGGGGTCTGAGGACTCCAACAGTGAAGAGGGTAGATTTTGCTGATTGTCATATTGGTCGGGGGTATTTACGTTGAGGGAACACAAGTTCGACAAGTTCGTTGGAGAATATATTCTATTAACTTACTTGTGTAATAATCACAGAAAGATTCTTTATTAAGCATGAAAATATTTTACCTTTTAGTTCTAACAATTTTTTATCCTTAAACTTTCAATTTCTTTCGTTAGACATTTAGATTCAACTTCATACATACAAATACATATGCATCTGTTTTTTTTTTGTTGTTGTTTTTTGTTGTTGTTTTTTTTTTTTTTTGTTTTTTTGTTTTTGTCCAATCTCCTTTATCCATACTTTTTATTTGTTCGATTGGAAACTCAATTTACCGCATTCTGAAGTTGTTCGGATTAATTCGTGGTATTCAATTTTTTGTAATAAAACATTACATGTTTCCACTAAAAGTCCATCTGCGTTAGGAAAATCATTTGGTAGAAACAGTTTACTTAAATTCAATTTGCCGTTTATTTTTTTATTTCTGAAATTCGTTTTCTGTTTGTTGTTGCTTTTTTGTTTTTTGTTTGTATTTTTTTTTTTTTCTTGGCGGAAAATCTTACATCCCAGTTGTAAACGGAACCCTGTGATTATATTAATCAACCGAACTGGCATAAATCTGATTACGGAGACCTTGGTATTTATGGAACTAAAAAAAACATGTTTTCGTGTCTTTCTAATGGTCTATTATGTAGTACTTTATTGGGTCTAGGGATTTTGGTCGCACAGAATGTGGCGACGCTGGGTCTAGTTACTTTTCTCACCTTAGCTGGAACGCCAACGAAACAAGATGGCGCCCATCTTTACATAATGTATGCTTCTTTAACGTTGAATATCCGATTGTTATTACGGGTTGATTTTAGTTAGATCCCCCCCAAGCTGTGGTTATAAGCACCCTTATTTAGGATCTTACTTTTTCCTTTTACATTATTTCCTTTTACAAGTTATTTTTTTTTTTTACTTGTATTCACTCCAATCAAAGCAAATTGTCAGCGACGTAAAAAGTTACAATAAAATTGGGGGAGGGGGGGGATTTATACAGCATTCTTAATTGCGAGTTGCGCAGCGACATCTTTGTTCACATATCATTCAAAAGTTCTGCATGTTTTTACAGTCGGGGAAACAGGGAGCAAGGGAAAGAATTCCAAAGTCAAACAGTTCAAGGAAAGAAGCTATTAAAATATAAAGCTTTCTGGGGTCTGAGGACTCTAGCCGTGAAGAGGGTAGATTTTGCTGATTGTCATATTGGTCGGGGGTATTTACGTTGAGGGAACACAAGTTCGACAAGTTCGTTGGAGAATATATTCTATTAACTTACTTGTGTAATAATCACAGGGGTGCAACACTGAGGCCATGGGACGGGGGCTCGAGCTTGGTAGACAATATGTGATCTTTTAGAATAGAGACTCTTTTATGATGTTTAAGGCTTTTTTTCTCGAATTGAAATAAGATCTGTCCAGAGACGTAAGAAGTTGTTTGTTCACGTTACATTTAAATTTCTGCGTGTTGGTATAGTCGCGAAAATAGGGAGCAGGGAAGGGAATTCTCCATACAAGTTGTTCGCTGATATAAGTTCTTGGAAGATAAAACTTCCAGCATCTTGAGAAAACTACAGAGAATAGGGTGTAATATTCGTGATAGAAAAATTGGTTGGTGGTATTTATACGGAGGGGGCACAAGTACGGCAGGTTCATCGGGGCACATTCAATTGTGAAATGACGATGGCGAAGTAGCTAACAACACGAACTGACTACCTAGATGTGTCAAGTTCGAATCCAGTTCGTTCTATAGAAACACTTTCACAAGGATGTTGGCAACCTTCACGTGGTCTGTCCAGTAAGTACTCGATCACTTCCTAGAACAAAATTCAAACTAGAAAGATATCGGGGAAAGGAATACCAGCAAAAATCATCTGATTCATACGAAATAAGTTAGTGATACCCAACAACAATTACAGCGGCACATTCCATTGAAGTAATTGTGAAACAAGCATAAGGATGCAGTATTGCGGCGATGAGACAGGGGCTGAAGGTTGGTAGACTGTAAGGAACTTATTAAAACAGCAACTGACTTTTCTTATATCATTTTGGATCTTACAAGATAAAATCAATCGTTTTCTTCTGTCCGTTATTGATCGCTTTGGACAAAACAGTGTAAATATTAAAAATAAAAAATACAAAATATAAAAAAATCAAAATATAAAATACACATTAAGGTTCTCTCTCTCTCTCTCTCTCTCTCTCTCTCTCTCTCTCTCTCTCTCTCTCTCTCTCTCTCTCTCTCTGTCTTCTTATCTTTCTATCTACAGCTACCGTTTAAACAATATCACTACTCAAAGTGATATTACCTTTTTTAATGCTCTGTTCCAATCTTTCTACTCTCTCTCTCTCTCTCTCTCTCTCTTTCTCTCTCTCTCTCTCTCTCTCTCTCTTGACTACTTTCGTGTCTATTAAACAGAAATAAAGAAAGTTACGGAAGCGACAGTGATAGAAATCGCAGCGATTTGCGCCATTCATTTGGCCACTTTCTCCAATTGCTGATAAACTCCATTTTCTAGGTGTTCAGCCATTGTTTTGGCGTGTGTGAATTTGACTTCTCCGTGTCTATTGAAGATGACACGTTGTCATCAATATATAACCCATCGATCTTTAACAAAGAGAATGGTTTATGCCTATTTGTCTGTCCTTTTATTCATTACTGGGAGAAATTGGGTCATTTCGATGGCCTTTTATCTGGCGGGTTGAAATATTTGTTCTGCATAGTCCTAGGAAGTCTACTCTCCCAGGATTTGCCTTTCCTCTATGGGGTGAAGTAACTTTATAACTTACTGGCTGAAGCGCCCTGAACAGGAATGCCGACGCACCTGCGTAGTTATTTTATAAAAGGGTCAGAGTGCTCCTCGTTTAGCAGAGCTGACTTGATCCTCCCTATCTTCCGATCTTGTGTTACATATTTCTGAGGTGGGAAGAAAATTCAGTGATAAAACCTATAAAATCAGACTAAGAGGTTCAAGCAACATAGGGTGAGAGAGGCTGAGAGTAATAGACAGAGAGTTAGTAAGAAATGTGTTATTTGAGTAAAATGCCAAATGAATTTTTAAAAACATAACTTAATTCCAACACTAAGTAATATTTTACCATGTATTTTTGTGATTAAAATACATATGAAAAAGCAATAGAACACAGAAATGAAGTGGAAGACACTAAATGCTGGTAATAGGAGTACAAAGAATGATTTTCCATGGAGACTCTCTATCGCCACCATTGTTTATAATAACTGTTCTTGCCCTAAGACAATATACTCAGGCGGTGCAAAACCGGATACAAATTTTCAGAACTAAAAAAAAACAAAAAACAATATACCATCTCATATATCTGGGTCATTTTGAAACTAGTTGAGGGATACAAAAATGAGCTTAACAATCTCATAAATAGAACCACGATTAAGCCTCTAACATCATCGCAGGAGGACACCCTACTAAAATTATAAACGGCTAGATGTAACGTAGTACAGTTTTTCTAACCGTTGCAAATAATCTTCCATACTTTGTATGTAGGGTTTCGCAAAGAAACAAAGAAAAGAAATTCGACTCAAAGTTTTTTTTCTGTTAAAAATAAATGAGCATTTATTAACGGTCGTTTCATCACCAAACTACTGACACGTATTTTCCAAGATACCGAGCATGTGGTCGCATCCCTACTTTTCCTCTCAGGGTCAATTAACAATTTCACAGTCTGTAGCTACAACTAGCTGCTATGTCTGCAACTAACCCCACAGTACATGAACGTCCAATATTTTTTTTTTTACAAGTTCGGATTGTATCTTGTTTTAAAATTTCTAGTTACATCGATACGTGCTTAAAAGTCCTTTTATGCCGCCACGTGGTTAAAAGCCTCCTTCGTGCCGGCATGTGATTAAAAAATCACTCTATCCTGCCGACACCTGTTTTAACCTGTTCTTTTTCCTTTTTCTCTTTCTTCTTTCTCCGCTGTAACGTCATTTCACGCCACCGTTTGGTCATTTGCATACATGTTAGTGGCTTCGTTACAAAAGCTTTTGACAAACAAACGTTGATTAACACAGGTGAAAATAATAAGAAATCTAAAGGGTCAATCCTTATGCAGAAGTCGAAATTAATGTTATTAAATCTCTTTTGATATAATTATAAATAATCTAAAGATACTAAACAGCTGAGATTTATAAGTCACACCAACAATACGTGAGGTGATGTTGGTTAAGTGGTTAACGACACGGAGTGGCAACCTCGGTGTACCAAGTTCAAATCCAGTTCGTTCCACCAACATACTTTCACTTAAGATGTTGGCAACATGCATGTGGTCCCTCCTGTTAAGATACTTTGTTTTAGAGGCAGTGAACTTCAAATTGACAACTCTATTTTTTTAATTGTAGATTTGGCAACTATCGGTTATTTTGTGTTTGTTTGGCAATTTATTTTTGCGGGCAGTGTTTGCCAATTGTGCAAATGTTATGATAAATTTCCTGAGAGAAAAAATTGATGAACGAATAATTTCACGAAATGGATCTGTCAACTGATCACCACATTCATATGATTTAACCCCATTAGATTACTTTGTTTGAGGATACGTAAAGTCACTGGATAAACCAGACACAAGAGACTAGTTGGAAAAGAACATTTGCTGTGTTATTGCCGAAATACAGCCTCATTTAATGCGTACAGTTTATGAAAAGTGGAGACCTAGATTACGCTATATTCATGCCAGACGCAGGGGAGCACATGCCTGAAAATATATTTAAATTATAAATTCTAAAAATGAATCCTTGAAATAAATCACATATTTGTATAATAAAAATATTTTTCTGTGATTCATTTTAATTTGCACTTCGCTATAGATATATATATGTGTGTGTGTGTGTGTGTGTGTGTGTGTGTGTGTGTGTGTGTGTGTGTGTGTGTGTGTGTGTGTGTGTGTGTGTGTGTGTTAGAAGCGCCGACTGTCGTTTAGGCGATCGGGTTTTGATCCTGGCTTGAAGTAGTTGCTTGTCTAGCCGCACTGATGAGCTGTGATATAGCGAAACAGTACTGTATGTGGATAATTATAATGCTCCCTATCTTGGGTTGAGCATATTGTGAATGATATACCAATTGTCATTAGCGTATTAAGTGATGCTCTTTGTGGAAACAAATTGAGCTTAGGCGTTTGGACAATGTAAAAACATTGTTAATCCACTATCCGATATAGTAGCGGCCGAATGGTCGAGTTTCGATCTTGGCTTGAGGTAGTTGCTTGTCTAAAACCAGCTCCCCTAAAAGTAGGCAAAAGGGGGGCACTCTGGTTACCAAAAATAATAATTGTCCCAGTATAGAGGGTTTCTCCTCCATTGACTGGTACAAATTATCTGAAGTGCAGCATCTGCAGAACAGATACTACACTTTGATCCCGGCGCGGAGACCAAGAACAACAGAAAAAAAGGCAAGGTATTTATTTGCTCCCCCCTCGAGCAAATTAGGCACAAGGCCGATTTTTTATGTGAGGAGTGAAGGGGAAATTGGGACCAACTCCCCGGGGAGTAGAGGAGCTAGATAGTGACAATTGGTATGAAGGGTTGCCCCTACATTAACCAAAGTCTTATATGTGATGTTACCCCCATATGGTCTTTGCTTGCAGTATCTGCCGGAACAGATACTGCACTTTGATCCCGGCCCGAAGGCCAGGAACAACAGAAAAAAGGCAAGCCTCTTTTATATATATATATATATATATATATATATATATATATATATATATATATATATATATTATCGGTCGATGGAAGCAAGCGGCATTTGTCTCTCTCATTATGAGGCCAATAATAATTTTTTCTGAGAATATTTTTCAGTGGAAAAATCTCCGACTGTAATTTTAAGATGCCATCTTCGCATTTGGAATTCACTCATGTTTACCGATCAACCACGTGGGTTATTACAATTATCACTGGACTATTCCACTTGCATTTACAAACATTTTCTTTGTATTGTACAACAATTGTTCAACTTTTTCCTTCTTTGAACTTCATTTGGAATATCCTTCTAACCGATACATTTCGCCATCATTATAAGCTTTTATACAAATATGACTTCTTTCATAATTTGTAGTTTTCAATCCCAACATAAGTATAGCTTACCTATGAATATTATTTTGCTTACTCTGACTTAACTTCCGTTCTCTATTTAAAGAATCCTCTCCTCTGTTATCATAGCCCCATAATTCCTTATGTTTATAAGAACCGCTACCATTTCCTTTCTTCTTCCCCTATCGTTTCTCGATGTTAAAAATATATCTCTACATATGACACACGTATTGAACTCATGCAACCTAACATATCATGGCAAACCCCCTAACTCCATTACACACCACTTATTATCATCATGTGATACAAGCTCCATCATTTTAATTCTCCAAATTTCCTCCATCCACAGTTATACTGTTAATCCTCTGCCTAAGACACGTCATTATTTCATTGAAATGGGACGTACTGACTATGCTACAGAAAAGGAAAATTTGAAAATCTCAAACAGTGTGAGACTATAGAACATTATATTCAAATTAAAAACTACCGTTATATATTATTTTATTGGATTTCATTATTGAGATGAGTATTATTTATTAATTTATTTTATGGCGGACTATTATCCTTATCTTTTCTTAGTTGTTTCACGACGTTTCGGCCAACTATTAAAAAAAAACTATAAAACGTGGTGAGACGACAACAACTATGGATGGCAGTAATTGCTGAGAATGTAGTTAGGAGATTCGGAGTTCCTATCCCGTCGCGGTTACCATCTGACGAAGGCCAGAGGAATAGTTGACCGAGACGTCGTGAAACAACAGCAGCTAAGAAAGATGAAAATAATAGTCCGCAATAAATACATTAATACCGTTTCTTTAATCACCAAACATAAGTAGATGCTACAGTTTAATGAGTTTTACAGCCGTCGTTAATTAATGTAGGCTCCATAAGCTGCATGTGTTATTCTTTTCGAAAACTTAATTTTATGTTAAGTTATATATTTTATGTTAAGTTATATAACCTTAATTACATTTCCGGTTAATTATGCAACACTTTCACCCTCCCCCTCACCAATCTTTCATAAAAAAAAACACTCGTCTAGCCAAAATCATAATGAAAAATTTTCCCCACTCTCTATCGCTGCCTAAGCCTAAACGAGGATTCAGTGAACAAAGCTTCTTTCCTAAAACTACCCGTCTGTGGAATTCTGTTCGGCTGGTTTGCTTTCCAGCTGACTACAATATTGTCATTTTCAAGTCCAACGTAAACAACTTCTTATTGAACCGTCCTTGAAAATAATCTAACTATACAAAACTTCCACTACAACAATCACCATGCTGCTGGGTCAATGACTACCATGCACACATTGACCCTTATCCTTGAGTGGCCTCCGGGCCTTGATATGTGGTTACTACTTTGTAAAAAAAAAGAAACAAAAGGCGTCCTATTTTTTAAGAAAATAAATTCCCGAGGATATTAGTGTAGTACATGAGTCGTTGCAAAAGTAAAGCCTCCTATTTTTTTTACTCAAAAAGTTAAGAGTTACGAATATGAGAATGGTACTATAAACTTGCGCGACCTTTTGTGCTTCAGAAGTTATTTTTCTACATAGTCACCACCATTCTTTACGGTAAGCCTTCTCTATTTTCCCCCCAATACATATATATACATATATATATATATATATATATATATATATATATATATATATATATATATATATACATATATATATATATATATATATATATATATATATATATATATATATATATATATATATAGTCTAAAGAAGCTTTGAATAAAAAAATGCAAAACTAAAAATAAAGAATGCAGTTTAAATTCCCAGAAGGAAATAAAAAATATTAACTTTAACCTATCGCAGATCTAGCATCTACATAATCCTACTTCTAAAACTTTTATAATGACAAAAGAGAATTCATTTATATAAGGATGGGAAAAAAGGCCTTAACTAAAACTGTGGAACTCTGTTCCGTCTGCCTGCTTCCCTCCGGACTACAACTTGGATGTCTTCAAGTCCAATGTTAACAAATTCCTAATGAACCGCCCCCTTAAGTAAACATTTCAGCAAATCTCCTCACTAACGTAATGTACTTGCAATAACCCTTATCCCTGAGTGGCTTCCGGGCCTTGATAAGTGGTGATCACTGTGTAAAAAAAAAAAAAATTGTTAAATAGAAATATACTTAGCACTTGCATGAGCCGATTTCGCAAAAGTCTTCAATTTTAAAACTGAATTCAACTACATAAGGATGAATTGAAAAAACCTTAACTAAACGAAAAACGAAAACGGGGATCGTCAGCTGCTTACCATGTAGCTGTTTCGGAGATTTAAAAACATATATATATATATATATATATATAGCGAGAGAAAGAGAGAGGGAGAGGCGAAGTGTAGAAATAAAAATAAAATCCAGATTTGTTTTTCTCTGTTACATGTACGAAGTGTTATTGGTTATGAGTCATTGAATTCAAAGGGCATTGCGGCATTTACAAAATTGCCAAAATAAAAACGGTGAACGACACAAAAATATTTTAGTCGATATACACACTAGAAGCATAGTCGGCCATTGACGGGTACAAACTATGAATATCTGTTTAATGTAGTTCATTTGTTTACATTTTTTTATACTGACAAAAATCGACTAAACTTATCTATATAATATTCTGTTTATTCTTTTCTTTCTTTAGTCCCTACGTTACATTTTGGGAAAAACAGGGCCAAATACAATATTTGAGGCTAAACTGCTTCAGAAAAGGCCAGATTCGCGAAATTTGACCTTAAAAGGGTCAATATTGCAACCCTAGATAAGAATATGGGAGTGACCTCCCTTTTCTGATATTTCTTGATTTTCAAATATCATCATAATAATATATGATCATTGTTGTAAATTTGTGAGAAATAAACTCCTAGTAACTGCGACGTACAGCTGTTCTTCCCCGATGAAAGGAATCAGGGAAACGTTACGTACAAACGTAGCAGTCGAAAGAAACAGGCAAAAAAAAACATTGTCTGCAAGAAGGTGCGGAACTGAAAGAGTAAAGTAAAGATTATCTCTTATAATGTGATTTTATTATTTGTATTGAACTATGTAGCACATTATTAATTTCTGAGCATTTTTTAATATTTATTGATCTCATTTGGTCAGTTTATATTTAAAATACAATGGACACTATATTCATAGAAATGTTAATAAACTTATATTTGCTGCGTATTATTAATTTTCTCTCCTCCCAGAAAATCACTTCTTCGCTATCCAAAAAAATATTAGCTTTATCAAAACATATCTATTGATTAAATATATTTCTCATTCCGTGGAATTTCTCCGAGTTCTTCTATTATCATTCAAACATGGTAGTGTTTGAATGTATGGTTAAATCGCAGTTTTAGTCATTTAGAACTGCTTTAAACCCTCACCGCTCACTCATTTGTCGACCAAATTTCAAACAATTATTACATCTCATAGATCACCATCTCAGCTATATTATGAAAAAAAATTCAATTTTTGTTCAGTAAAACAAAATTTATGATGAATTTACTGGTGTTCAAAATCGTAAAAAAAAAAAAAAACGTAAGTAGGTGAGCGACGTTTTTTATGACTGGTTTCCATAGCAACTACGTCGCTTCAGCGACTACTGTTGCTACCAATTCACCGCTCTCGTGAAAAGAGAAGTAACCAGTGAAACAGAGAGAATGAAAGAATAAAAGGGAGATATGTGTATGTTATGTTTATGGGAGCAAAAAATAAGACTGAAATTAAGCAAAGAACAAGTGAATTTACTAGAAGGCTGGAAAAATCATGGATTACAATAGAAAAATGGGAGCATGAAAAGTAATATGGTTAAGCTTAAATATGAAAAAGTAAAGAACTAGTTGTTAAAACTGGACAAGATATTCTAGTAAAAAAATATAATAAATTTATAACTTAAAATATTGCAGCATTAAAAAATTTTTAAATCAATTTATAACATTATTTAATCAATTCTTAATGCTGCCATATTTTAAGTTATAAATTTATTATATTTTTTACTAGAATATCTTGTCCTTTTCTTTTCCAGTTTTAATAACTAGTGCTTTACTTTTCCATGTTTAAGCTTAACCATATTACTTTTCATGCTCGCATTTTTCTATTATAATCTATACATTAATACTGTAGTACCTTTAACGTACTACGGTATTACGTATGTGCGTACGTACGTACGTACGTAGTATGTTAAAGGTACTGCGGTATTACGTAAAGGTTGCCAACATCATAAATGAAATTGTTCCAGGTTGTCAGTCGGTGTCATTAATCACTAAGCCACCATCAAGATGAGAACAGCAGTACGAATAATCTAAATAATACAAATGAGTAATCCTCATCTAGAAAAAAATTCTAAAAAATAAGTCGTCTTCAAAAATTTACAACCGTCTTGGTTTCTGATATGAGTCTTTCTTACTAACATTTAACAGATTCCAAAAGATTCTAAAAGATTCTAAAAGATTCCAAAAGATTCCAAAAGATTCTAAAAGATTCCAAAAGATTCCAAAAGATTCTAAAAGATTCCAAAAGATTCTAAAAGATTCCAAAAGATTCTAAAAGATTCCAAAAGATTCCAAAAGATTCTAAAAGATTCCAAAAGATTCCAAAAGGTCATTTGCAGTTTGACCTCGAGACAAATTTGAAATGAACAATTTTGAAACCGTACAGTGAACTTTCCTTGAATAAGCAGACGGTAACGGCGTTGATCTTTGAAGGCCCTCGGCTGCCATATAAACATGCAAATGTCCGTTAAAGTACAACATCAGACACTTGGGAAACGGAACAAGAAACATATCTAAAAAAAAATACACAATTTAAAAAAAAAAAAAGATGGGTACAGAAAACAAAACAAAAATGAACGTGTATTGCACTTTTTATATTATGATTTAATATTTAAAACCAGCAGCAGCAGCAGCTTTGCCGTTTAACAGCGTTGGCGACCACGGTTCACCAAAGCGGGCGGCTATCTACAACTTTTGAGGATAATTCCGTCAAATCAATTAAGTTGTTTATTAAGATACATCTTGATCGACCTTGCTTTTTTATATCCTGGCACTCTACCAGTCAATAACAGATGTATTATACAGCCTTGATCAAAATTATGGAGCAGCAATGAAAAATCAAAATTATGATTGAAACTTATTTATTTCAAGGTTAGGAACAACGGAGTAAACATAAATTTATTTTAACAACAATCAATATTTGACATGTCCTCCTTTTGCCTTTATTACAGCTTTAATTCGTTTTTGTATAGTAATAGCATTTCGCCCTGGCGTTGCCCGGGTGTTTGGAGGTGTATGTTGAGCAAAAAAAAAAGCGATCAATTTTTTTAACTTTGAACCCTATTAGGACTCCTTAAAGTTTATTGTTTAGGGCTTAAATCAAGTTAGTAAATTAGATCCATGTCCAAGGAACCTATATCTAAAATTTCAAGTCTTTAGACCCAAAATTGTCGGAGGATTTTGGTAGAGTTCTCAAAGATCAAATCGTTGAACTTTGACCCCTTAATCGCCAAATTTCTAGCCGAAAATGGATCACATCGATTTCCCCAAGTCTCAGTACCCTGTATATCAAATTTCGAGTCTGTAGACTAAAAATTGACAGAGTTATTGCGTAGGGAAATGTACACAAACAGAGACACATATACAAAGACAGACAGATACACGGACACGTTCACTTTTATAGATATACTAGCATGGGTGCCAGGCGTTGCCCGGGTATTTGGAGGTGTATGTTGAGCCAAAAAAAAGCGTTCAATTTTTTAAAAACTTTGACCCTATTATGACCCATTAAAATTTATTGTTTTGGGCTCAAATCAAGTTATTAAGTAAGGAGAATGTGCACACACAGACACACACACACACACAGATTCACAGACACTTCACTTTTATAGATATATAGATAGATAGATAGATAGATAGATAGACAGATAGATTGGACGCAATATATAGTAATGATTTAAAAAGTTTTTTAAAAAAAAGACTCGTGCGCCACCACCGAGAATCGAAACCAAAACGTTCAGCTTACGATTTATTTTTGCCTCTGCCGCCAATGACTTGGCTATGAAGACATATTTATTCCAAGGCTAAAAATTAAAACATGAACCAATAGCTACTACGTTATGAGTTCGTAATGTTGACGTTCGACCTTCGCCTGGCAAATTTCTTCTTTTTTTTTTTTAATTTTCATACTTTTGCACCGATTTCTCCGGACCAAAACCCAAATATAAAGTGTCGCATGGATTCAAATACCTTACATATGAATTTTCATGTCCGTAGGCTAAAATTTCTAGAAGGAGTTTGGTAGGCAAAACTTGTTAAACAAAAATATATACGTATACATAAATATGGAAATAATTTTGTGTTTGCTATGAACTTTTTATGTAAATATTATGCAAGTATAAATCATGTAGAATATCTGCATGAATATAATTACACGTAATAGTAAAGTAAAGATGATCATCCCATAAGAAAACCAAAAAAACTAATAGGGAATTAATTAAAATAAATGTTTAAAAGAATATGCAAATTAGCTAAATCTTTGCTAGTGAATGACATCCGACGACCCATATATATATATATATATATATATATAAATATTTTATTTTCTTTTTAAATAAATAGAGAAGGAGGCTTTAAATCTGAATCTCAATACACACACGAAAAAAACGAATTTATAGTAGTATAGAAGATAGATTGGCTAAATTGTTGCAGGTGGTAGAATCTATTTTCTGCCACTCTTCATGAAGTTTAGTCTCTAATTCTTTTTTTTATGAACATTTGTACATTCTCTCTTTTCCATAGATGGGGCCACAAAGTTTCAATATGATTTAGGTCTGGTGATTGAGGGAGCTAATCCACCACTGGTCATCCCTTTTTTCTCAAATCAACCCATTGAAACTTTTGACGTGTGGCATTGTGCATTATCTTGTTCGAACATTACATCGGAAAGTTATTAATAAATATTATTGTCAAAGAAGCTTGGTGAAACTGGTTCAGCATGTTAGTATAAATCAGATCTCCACACTAACGTACTTGCATTAACCCTTATCCCTGAGTGGCTTCCAGGCCTTGATAAGTGGTGGCCACTGTGTAAAAAAAAAATGTGGAGTTCATTCTGTCCTTACATGTGTACATCAGTCCAGTATCTAAAGAAGTGTGTGCGTTTGGATTCTTAATCCGTCAGGGGGATGTGATGCGTCTAGTGTGTTAGGTATAAGTTAGTGTTACGTTCATGTTTGCATGCCTTCTCGCTTCCAGCTAACACCGCTGGCTTACCTCGTGGTGAAAAGGTAGCTGCTATGCTTCCCTACTAGTACATAGCCTCTTCATCAAGACTCCACGTTGGCCACATAGGGTAACTGGGTGCCTTGCGGCTCCAGGCTAAACTTGTAGATCTCGGAGTAGTAGGGGATCCCAGAGGTAGGGCGTTATGGCCCACCGATGTGTAGGCATGCCCTGGCACACTATCAACCCCTACCCCACTGTCTTGTGGGTTCCCTTGGTTGGCCGAAGACTAGGGTAACCAACCCCAAAATCAAACACCACTGTCTTGTGGTCCTTGTCACAGCAAAAGGCTAAGAGATAAGAACTCTGACTTCAAATCCTACTTCTATTGCAGTTTTCCTTAAAAGGCTATGGAACCTCATCCAGAAAGAAAAGGTGTAGTAACGGACACGATAGGGCGACTGTTTACCTCACTGAGATTACTTTCGGTTAGAAGCTGCGGACTTCTCTGCTGTCAGTTGTCGCGGGTTCGCTCCACTGGACATAAGCATTGGAGGTTCAGAGGCTGTCTACATGATGCGCAACAGATACTACCCTTAAACTGCGCAAGCAAGTTTGAAGCCAAAGTCCTGTGGTGATGGTATGAGACTACTTCAACACCGAGGGATAAAGCACTGAAGCCCCAACTAGTCATCGTCAAGATTGACGGACTGCATGATGATGATGATGATGATGATGATGATGATGATGATGATGATGATGATGATGATGATCTGAAGAAGCCATGCAGCCCACAATTATTACACTTTTTCCTTCAAATTTTACTACACAATCAGAATAAAATGCCTCTCCTTTCCTACAGCGAACATAAACCGCTCCAGGGGTGCTAAAAATCTGATGAAAAACATGAGAATTTGCTACAATTTTTAAATAAATGTTATAAATGTATATTCGCATAAAAATAGATGTTATAAATGTATATTCGCATAAAAATAGATGTTATAAATGTATATTCGCATAAAAATAGATGTTATAAATGTATATTCGCATAAAAATAGATGTTATAAATGTATATTCGCATAAAAATAGATGTTATAAATGTATATTCGCATAAAAATAGATGTTATAAATGTATATTCGCATAAAAATAGATGTTATAAATGTATATTCGCATAAAAATAGATGTTATAAATGTATATTCGCATAAAAATAGATGTTATAAATGTGTATTCGCATAAAAATAGATGTTATAAATGTGTATTCGCATAAAAATAGATGTTATAAATGTATATTCGCATAAAAATAGATGTTATAAATGTGTATTCGCATAAAAATAGATGTTATAAATGTATATTCGCATAAAAATAGATGTTATAAATGTATATTCGCATAAAAATAGATGTTATAAATGTATATTCGCATAAAAATAGATGTTATAAATGTGTATTCGCATAAAAATAGATGTTATAAATGCGTATTCGCATAAAAATAGATGTTATCAATGTATATTCGCATAAAAATAGATGTTATAAATGTATATTCGCATAAAAATAGATGTTATAAATGTATATTCGCATAAAAATAGATGTTATAAATGTATATTCGCATAAAAATAGATGTTATAAATGTATATTCGCATAAAAATAGATGTTATAAATGTATATTCGCATAAAAATAGATGTTATAAATGTATATTCGCATAAAAATAGATGTTATAAATGTGTATTCGCAAAAAATAGATGTTATAAATGTGTATTCGCATAAAAATAGATGTTATAAATGTGTATTCGCATAAAAATAGATGTTATAAATGTGTATTCGCATAAAAATAGATGTTATAAATGTATATTCGCATAAAAATAGATGTTATAAATGTGTATTCGCATAAAAATAGATGTTATAAATGTATATTCGCATAAAAATAGATGTTATAAATGTGTATTCGCATAAAAATAGATGTTATAAACGTGCATTCGCATAAAAATAGATGTTATAAATGTATATTCGCATAAAAATAGATGTTATAAATGTATATTCGCATAAAAATAGATGTTATAAATGTATATTCGCATAAACATAGATGTTATAAATGTATATTCGCATAAAAATAGATGTTATAAATGTATAGTCGCATAAAAATAGATGTTATAAATGTATATTCGCATAAAAATAGATGTTATAAATGTATATTCGCATAAAAATAGATGTTATAAATGTATATTCGCATAAAAATAGATGTTATAAATGTATATTCGCATAAAAATAGATGTTATAAATGTATATTCGCATAAAAATAGATGTTATAAATGTATATTCGCATAAAAATAGATGTTATAAATGTATATTCGCATAAAAATAGATGTTATAAATGTATATTCGCATAAAAATAGATGTTATAAATGTATATTCGCATAAAAATAGATGTTATAAATGTATATTCGCATAAAAATAGATGTTATAAATGTATATTCGCATAAAAATAGATGTTATAAATGTATATTCGCATAAAAATAGATGTTATAAATGTATATTCGCATAAAAATAGATGTTATAAATGTATATTCGCATAAAAATAGATGTTATAAATGTATATTCGCATAAAAATAGATGTTATAAATGTATATTCGCATAAAAATAGATGTTATAAATGTATATTCGCGTAAAAATAGATGTTATAAATGTATATTCGCATAAAAATAGATGTTATAAATGTATATTCGCATAAAAATAGATGTTATAAATGTATATTCGCATAAAAATAGATGTTATAAATGTATATTCGCATAAAAATAGATGTTATAAATGTATATTCGCATAAAAATAGATGTTATAAATGTATATTCGCATAAAAATAGATGTTATAAATGTATATTCGCATTAAAATAGATGTTATAAATGTATATTCGCATAAAAATAGATGTTATAAATGTATATTCGCATAAAAATAGATGTTATAAATGTATATTCGCATAAAAATAGATGTTATAAATGTATATTCGCATAAAAATAGATGTTATAAATGTATATTCGCATAAAAATAGATGTTATAAATGTATATTCGCATAAAAATAGATGTTATAAATGTATATTCGCATAAAAATAGATGTTATAAATGTATATTCGCATAAAAATAGATGTTATAAATGTATATTCGCATAAAAATAGATGTTATAAATGTATATTCGCATAAAAATAGATGTTATAAATGTATATTCGCATAAAAATAGATGTTATAAATGTATATTCGCATAAAAATAGATGTTATAAATGTATATTCGCATAAAAATAGATGTTATAAATGTATATTCGCATAAAAATAGATGTTATGAATGTATATTCGCATAAAAATAGATGTTATAAATGTATATTCGCATAAAAATAGATGTTATAAATGTATATTCGCATAAAAATAGATGTTATAAATGTATATTCGCATAAAAATAGATGTTATAAATGTATATTCGCATAAAAATAGATGTTATAAATGTATATTCGCATAAAAATAGATGTTATAAATGTATATTCGCATAAAAATAGATGTTATAAATGTATATTCGCATAAAAATAGATGTTATAAATGTATATTCGCATAAAAATAGATGTTATAAATGTATATTCGCATAAAAATAGATGTTATAAATGTATATTCGCATAAAAATAGATGTTATAAATGTATATTCGCATAAAAATAGATGTTATAAATGTATATTCGCATAAAAATAGATGTTATAAATGTATATTCGCATAAAAATAGATGTATATATTCGCATAAAAATTTCAGTTGTCCCTTTTTGGAACAAAAGCTGCTAACTTACCTCAAAGTTACTTTCGTCAGACCAAACAATTTTCAAAGTGTAAACTTTGATATAATCTATTTGCTTTAAAGTTCATAGTTGGATTTCAGACCCTTTAGGGGGCAGTTAAAAACTTTTAAACACCTTAAGAAATAGTTGCACTTCCAACATTCACTTACTACAACGGTGCCCACGAGCGTACTGCAAAGTCCCACGTGAATCGCGGGTATCTTTGCTAATATATATATATATATATATATATATATATATATATATATATATATATATATATATATATATATAGGCAGCATTTTTCTCTAAGGCGTATTTTATTAGATAAAATAGACGTTTTTGTCTATTAATTCTATTTTCGATCCTTTCCAACTTCCGAATAACAGTCTTCACAGGAACTGGCTGATGTAGTCACCATATTTCACAAATATGAGGCTTTACTTTTGGAACGACTTAATTCGAAAACAAACAGGTCCAAAATTATCATCTATCTGCACTGGGTGACTAGATAAGTGAACTACATCTGTTGCACTAGAGTAACCTAACTCATGTAATACTAACCCTAATGCCCTGCGAATCTTTAATTTTAGAATAGGGTTAAGCATACTAAAATAATGAAGTGATCTCTGTGATGCAACGCTCTTGTAAGTAGAAACAGATTTCTTAAGTTTAGTATAATATTTGTATTATTTTTTATTATTCATGTGATTAATATGCAGAATAATTTTAACTTTGCTCCTTCGATATATATATATATATATATATATATATATATATATATATATATATATATATATATATATATATAGCCTTAAGGAGTAAACAAGCCGGTCGAAAATTAACAATTATACGCATTGTGCGTCCAGATAAGGTGAAGTTATTGCATCAGAGTAACCTCCCCTCGCAAATCTTTAATCTTAGAAAATGATACAAGTATACTTAACAAAAAAATGTTGTTATCTCTGCGGCGTAACGGGTTAAAAATTGGCCATGTAAGCCTGGAGGAACGGGTTTGTTGAGTTTATTATCATTTTTCTTTTCAGTCAAGCGCATCCAAAAATGACATTTGTATGCATCGAGTGTCTGGATAGGTCAAATTTTTTTTTGACCCGTTAAATTTACTGTCATGTTTTGTTTTTGTTTTTTTTTTTTTTTGTTTTTTTTTTTTTCAAACAATAATTTACTGCAGGCAACATCCTTCTTATTTTTTAATCCTATAACGTATTTTAATAAAGAAATAAAACTTTTATTCTCTAAATAGATGAATAAACACAGACTTCGCTTTTTATTCGCCATAAATGCCAACCTTCCATAAAAAACACTATCAGCTGTTCTTTCAGGATGAATCATGATCTTCTCTTTTATAATATAAATCTTACATGTCTGTTTAAATGTATGTATGTATGTATGTATGTATGTATGTATGTATGTCTAAAACTTTCGACAGATGTTACGGACTTTCACGTATTGTTTTGAAGCTCGACTCTTCGGACGACAAATATAAAAAAATGGCTACAAACATTAATTCTTTCACCCTCAACTGGGCACTTTTCTACAGGGAGGGGTCGCTTTTTTCGACGATATTTTCGAAAGTCATCCCCTCTTTTCGATTGACTAGCCTTAATTTAAACCTTTGCCACTTCTGGTTCGGCGGTGGGCGCAACAACAAAGACGTCACATTTTTTTCACGTTCTTTTCCTCCTTCGCGGTACGGGTTCGAGCCTCTCTGCCTACTATCACTTTTTTTTTTCGCTCAACATACACCTCCAAACACTCGGTTTCTATAATTAAACCTCATTTTTACGGAAATAATCGAGTAAAAAAAAAGGAATTAATAACATAATGCACTAACGGCATTGTTAATATTTATCCATACTTATTTTGCGAACAAACGATCACTTTGATGCTGTTTCTCTTCGCCGTTGCTGGTTGTCGATTGTCTCGTCTGTTAAACTATACGCAAAAAACTTCTCCTGCGGGAAAAACACAAGGAGGCGTTAATTGAGTTTCTTAAAGGTTTTATTGAGTAGAATGGACTTAAGGAGAGAGAGACGATGACTAAAATTATTTACTTCTTATTTTCCTGACTAACTTAAGAAATGAACGAAGCAACGGGGAGATGATTTCTACATTATTGTGGCATGCCTCATCCGCACGCTTCGAACAGAGAGACTGATTAGAAAATGTTTGTTTCTCTCGGTGGCGTGACGTCATATCATCGCGTGATCGTTCGACTCTTGTTTTGTTTGTAGAGTTTGACCTCTGGCCCTCGTTTCAACCCTCGTCACCTATCCCTTAGTACATTTCTGCTTGTAGCTAGGTTATACTGGCATGTACTTATGTGATCCTTATCAAAATTTTCACTAGCTAACTTAATCGCTACTTACTGGCATAGGGCCCCAAGTATGCTATATCATTGCCTCTATAAATCTGGCCAGTAGTTTCTTATGTCATAGCAAAAATAAAACATAAAAGATAAAAAATACCAAACCGAATTCAATTCGTAATCTTAACTTCTATGATAGATACAAGAGAAACATTCCCAGAACGTAACTGTGCCTCATGATATCAACGTCAGTTTGTACCAAAGAAAACAGATGATGATGATGATGATGATGATGATGATGATGACGACGCTGGCGGCGTCGGCGGCGGCGGCGGCGGCGGCGGCGGCGGTGAATGCATCTTCAAAAAATTTCTCTGGGATCAATAAACCTCCTCTGATTCCAGTACGCTCCATTCACGACCTGGCGGACACTATCTCTCCAAGGTCTTTCCACCTGGTGCTACCAGGTCAGGATGTCTGAAGATACCGGTTCTTGATATAAAATGTACCAAAAATTAATGTTATTGTTTTGGGTTTTTTTTGTTTTGTTTTTTCTCTTTGCAAAACTCAATAAGGTTCTGCAAAGACAACAACGACTATCTTCTACAAAACAACTAAACCAAACACCATGAATAAATATTTTAAAATATAAATAGACTGAAGCAAACAAAAAATTTACCCAAATGATTGGATTTTATCTTAAATAGTCAGATAAATGCTGATAAGCCGTAGAAAAAACAACCAAACCAAACACAATGAATAAATATTTGAAGATATAAAGAATTTGAAGCATAACACATTTTTCTTAAATTATTGGATTTAGCATTAAATAACCCGAAAGGGGTTGATGTGGCGTAAAACAAAATAGCCAAACCAAGCCAAATCTATGTTTTTCTATGATCGCCGATCCAACAAGGACATTTCGTTGGTGTTAAACGCGTTTACCTTTAGTATTTTGTGCATGTGCGCGTGTGTGTGTGCGTACGTGTGTGTGTGCGTACGTGTGTATGTGCGTGTGCGTGCGTGTGTGCATGTGTGTGTGTGTGTGTGTGTGTGTGTGTGTGTGTGTGTGTAGAAGAAAGTGGTGTCAATTTAAAGGATTTGTCTTACATAACTACCGAAGCAGTTGTTTCTTGAAGCAAGTGGGTCATATGTCACGATTTGGGGTCCTGTCGGCTCTCTTAAAATTTATTGATGCCGAGGTCACACATCACAAACATCAAGTCAAAAGCCAAGTGTCGAGTCATGAAAACACACACACTACAGTAAACAAATGACAAGAGTTGGGACTGTAAACGAATTATTAGTTCACGTGGATGAAAGTTGTATAATTTGATTTCATTTCACATCTGATGAGGAGATTTTATCACGTGTGGGTTCAACCAATTAGCGAGCATGGTCATGTTTGGCTTCTTTTTCTTCCTTTTTATTGCTGAAAATAACCCTAACAGTGCCATTGAGATGTAACTGGCTACTGTCTGTTAGGGGCCATAATTTTAGGGGTATCCTAAGTGGGGAGTTGGTAGTGAGACTCTTGTTCACATTGCATTTAGATTTCTGCTTAGATTTAATAAAGACTTTTCATATCTATCTGCGTAAGTATACTTTGATAATTATGTTTCAGTTTGAAGAAATATGGTATAATAAAAGTATGGGGTGTTCGTTCGCACCTGACCTCCATAGAATGGAAATATGTCACAAAGTTTAACAAGATTTTTTAATATAGATCAACAGAATATTGTGATAAGTCTTTCAGTGTGAATAGGTACGGTATAATAAATTATGGGGTTTATCTATTTTATTTTTACTTTCATCATGTTCATCTTTTGTTTTGATACCCCCAAATTCGAAGCTATCTCATTACAATCCTTCCTTTTCATAACCTATCATACCTTCATAAATCAGTCCATTTTCTGTAGGCTGTTTTTGAACCCAGTCAACGACGGGTACTTTTGCTAGTATATATATATATATATATATATATATATATATATATATATATATATATATATATATATATATATATATATAAGAACACAATTTTGCTGGGCAAACTTTAGTCCTTGTACCGGAAAAATATCCAGTAAATAAAACGCTTTTTAGTAAATCGTTATTTTAATTTTTTATTTTATTGTTATTTTTTTTTTTTTTCGCATTTCCATACACCAAATATGGATATAAATCTCACTAAAACATCCGGTGGGTCATAAGCTTCATTTCGGTACCTTACTTGCCTGGGTAGATTGCCTGTAGGCTGAGATAAACCGCGTCACACACACACACACATGCACGCGCAGACATTAGGAAAATTTATAATAAGATTTTTTTTTTTTTACACAGTGATCACCACTTAGCAAGGCCCGGAAGCCACTCAGGGATAAGGATTATTGCAAGTACATTACGTTAGTGTGGAGATTTGATGAAGTGTTTACTTAAGGGGGCGGTTCATTAGGAATTTGTTAACGTTGGACTTGAACACATCCAAGTTGTAGTCCGGTGGGAAGCAGGCAGACGGAACAGAGTTCCACAGGCGTGCAGTTCTAAGAAAGAAGCTTTGTTCATGGAATCCGCGTTTTGATTTAGGCACAGATATAGAGTGGGAGGAAATTTTTCACAGTGGATTCAGCTAGACGGGTGTTTTTCGTGAGAGATTGGCGAGGGGGGACCAGAGATTTGAGTTCAGACGAGCACCTGCCATGGAAATAACGATAAAACAGCGATA
Source organism: Euprymna scolopes (assembly GCF_053919585.1). Lineage (NCBI taxonomy): Eukaryota > Metazoa > Mollusca > Cephalopoda > Sepiida > Sepiolidae > Euprymna > Euprymna scolopes. The sequence continues at coordinate 15,461,419 of NC_136509.1, read as the reverse complement.
GGCTCGCAACGTCTCTTCTGTGGGAGAGAGGTTACAGGATAGAGAAAAGGGCATCCACCACTAAATCACGAAGTCTATTTTGTACTCTGTCAAGGCAGGATAGGCTGTTTTTAGCAGCTCCTGCCCAGATATGGCAGCAGTATTCCATCCTTAGACGTACTTGGCTTTTATATAGATAGAGAATTGCATCAGTAGTGAGATATCTTCTGGAGCGGTAGAAGGATCCCACCATCTTTCCAGCGACCTTGGCAACAGACTTGATGTACATGTTCCATTTCAGATCAGGAGTAAAGGTCAAACCCAGAAGCTTGTCAAAACACGGGGCCTCACCCAGACGAGAACCATCCATCACAATTGATGCCAGATGGGGATCAGAGCGTTGATAATGTAAAGATAGGAGTTTGGTTTTGGATGCATTAAAGGTAACCAGCCACATCTTCCCCCACTGAACCACGCGCTCGAGATCAGAGGAGAGAGAATCAGATATACATATATATTAGAATGTATTCATCCTAAATGCTGCACAATATAGAAAACTGTTAAATTTAATACACACACACACACACACACACATACACACACATACATACACACATGTATATATCTTAAATTATGCAAGTGTTATATTAATTCTCTATCGGTTGTTATATTGTACGCAATACATAGTAAAGATTTCGAAAAGTAAAGAATTGGCTAGAATTGAAACCAAAACATACAACTCCCCAGCCTCATTTCTTAGCCTCTGAGCCACACCCATGCGCATATAAATAGTTAAAAAAATAACTTTGTTTAACTTATGATCATTAAATGTTTTCGTTTCTATTCTAGCTTATGGCATCCAAGCCCTTTCTTTTATTTTCGAAATCATTACTATATATTGGGTACAATATAATATTCAATAAAAAAAATATTTTAAATTAATCTTAATCAAGTTTCGTATTTATTATACATCGATTGTTATATTGTGCTCAATGTGTAGTTGCGATTAAGATGAAACCATTCTAGCATATATATATATATATATATATATATATATATATATATATATTGGGGTAAACACAAGGCTACTTATCGAGCGGTGATGAGCTCGATCCTTGTCAAAATGTTAAGCTATGCTGATGACAAGTGCTACTTAGAAACACGCATGTCCATGGATAATTTATATGCACTTAAAAATTATTTCATAGATATTTGAATGAAAAAAAAAACATTCAAATGCTTCATAAATAAAAAATAAATTAATAATTATAAATAATACTAAATGGGGAGACTAGAATGTAAAACAATGAGTAAGTAACTGCTCTCAAAAACGCGCTCAGGGAGCGAAAAGAAAAATACAGAGTCGCTAATATATATATATATATATATATATATATATATATATATATATATATATATATATATATAAAGAGAGATACATATATGTGTGTATATATATATAGTCATCCACATACAGTACTGTTTCGCTGTATCACAGCTCATCAGTGCGGCTAGACAGGCAACTTCCTCAAACTAGGATCAAAACCCGACCGTCTGTACGACAGTCATGGCTTCTAACCATTACGCTAATACACACTAACGGCCAAAAATCTGGGACAGTTTAGTTTTTTTTTTTTTTCAATTTCTCTAGAACATTCCGGGGGGGAGGTTTACAACTAACCTTACAGACATTTAACATATCTCTTATATTGATACACTGTATTAATTACACTTCATTATAAATTATAGAAAAAAGTTATAAGCATTTCATTTTTTTTATTAAAGTAGCCAAAACCGTGGGACAAAGCAAAGAAAATAATTTATTGTGGACTATGTAGTTAGTTTTCCACTTTTTTAAGTACGAAAATGACGAATAAGTAGTAGTAGTAGTAGTAGTAGTAGTAGTAGTAGTAGTAGTAGAAGAAGAAGCAGAAGAAGAAGAAGAAGAAGAAGAAGAAGAAGAAGAAGAAGAAATGGATAAATTAATATTATTAATTAATTTATATGCACATAATATTATACGGTAATATGCATATATATGTTTTATTGCAGCAGTGGTCAAGTCGTAAGTAGTAGTAGTAGTAGTAGTAGTAGTAATAGTAGTTTGAAAATATAGGTTAAGAAAGTAAGCTACGGAAACGTTTTTGTTTAATTGTCTCATTCCAGGGGGAAAATCATCACGTTAATTTACTGATAGATAGATAGATATACGGCATAATCACGTTGACACACCGGTTCACGCTGGATCACCGAAGTTAAGCAACGTTGAGCCTGGTCAATACTAAAATGGGTGACCATTTGGGATTTCCAGGTGCTATATGTACTCTCCGCTTATCTCGGCATTGTTTCCAGTCGTCCTGGTCTTCTCCTTGCCACTGGACCCAAACAGTGTCGATTCAGGAGAGGTGTGGTTAGGGATTGCGCTACCCTTGCCTCACGATTACACGCACAACTGCTCCTACAGGAGTATCCTTAGTCTTCCGAGACTGACCGAAGGCATCGATCGATAGATAGATAGATACATACATACATATAGATAGATAGATAGATAGATAGATAGATAGATAGCCGTGTATGTAGAGAGAGGGAGAGAGAGAGAGAGCATGTGGTTAACGGTAATAAAAAAAGATGTAAAAGTGGTCTACATCAGAAAACTTTTGGGTGTCAAATAACACGGCGGCATTCATAAATGACATGTCAGCCAGACAACACAAAAAAATTGTGACGATGCAACTAGCAACTAAAATGATGGGCGACAAAGATGATATAAAGGCACGTCAAGTGAAGACCAGACACTCCCATTAAAAGAATGGGAAAATGATGATGAAATCGTCGCCGATGGATGAGCCATGACCTTTTTTTGTGTGTGTGACCAGCAGAATACAACATGGCGGCATATGGAAGGGCGTCTTCAAATCGACGTTTCCTAGTCGAAATGACCTAACAGTTAAGGAATGTTTGCAAAAGCAGTTTTCTTTCTTGTCAGTTTTGTGTGTGTATGTGTGTGTGTATGTGCGTGTTGTATGTGTGTGTGCGTGTGTGTGTATGTCTATATGTGTATGTATGTGTGTGTTTGAGAGCGAAAACGACATCTTTTCACTCACAATTTTTTTAGACCATTTATTCATTTAAACAATCATTTTACAACGTGACCAAATTTTATCTTTTACTAGCAGGGATGCCCGGCATTGCTCGGGTGTTTAGGTGGCGTAGTAAAGACTCCCGGGCGAAGGGGGGGGGGTTGAATAATTAACATTGTTAAAAATTTATTAGTTATTATCGATCTATATGTCTATCTATCTATTTATCTATCTATTCAATGATATTCTTTAAATAGTTTATATTGGGAGTTATTTATTGTTTATAGAATAAAGTGTAGCAGTGGGTTTAACCTGAAGATGTTTATATAAATTAGCTAGGTTAAATATAAACAAAATAACCTTGAACATACGTACGTGACAGAGGAGGTCACGTTAAGGAGGCGTGTCTTTTAATTGGTTACGTCACCAGAATTGAGGTCGGGAAGTTTAGAGGAGGGTTGGAGTTTGTATCACGAGAGTGAACAGGCGTGAGAGTTGAGAGTTAGTTATGAGAGTGGATAGACGGCCAGGAAGCGTGGCTGGGTAGAACAAACATGTAGACAAGAAAAGCAAACTCTTATGAAGACCATTTGGGACAACTGAAATGAATTTATATTTTAAAACATAAAGTGTTGTTCTGTGGTTTTCACAAAAGAAGAAATAACAGAGGTCTCAATTGGTTATGGTGTGGTCGCTTCATGTTTCATCACGGAGCTCAGCCTTGAAGAAGAACTAAAGAAGAAAGAAAGTTATGAAGCTTATATTATTTTTCTTATATATGAACTGTAATATATACCCGTGTGATAACTCTTAGATACAACATGACTCATTTTATACGTTTATCTGGCTAAACAAAATACATGCGATTTATACGCTTATATCGAATCCCGTTATAAGAACACAATAATATCCCACCCCACTGTGTAATATAACTGTTATAATATCTCTCAATACAATTGTTTTGAGTATCTCCAACCTGACTATATAATAAGGGGAAGGTAAAAACAACAGTAGCGGGGTTGCCCGACGTTGCCCGGGTGTGTGTGGGTGGTGTAGTAAGGAACCACGGAGAGAGGGGGGTAAAAAAGTGGTAGTAGCGATGGGGGGATCAAAACAACGGTAGCCAGAGATGTTTAAAACAAAAGTGATAGTAGACAGGTAGGCTTGAACCCGTAACGCGAAGGAGGAAAAAAAAGGTTAAAGAAAACGTGACGTCTTAGCTGATGTCTCCATCGTCCGACTGCAAGTTCAGAACATTTAAATTAAGTGTAGTCAATCGAAAAGAAGACGATGACTTGCTAAAATGGCGTACAAAGCAACCCCTCTTTGTACAAAACTGCTCAGTTGAGGGTGAAGGAAGAAATGTTTTGAGCTAATTTTTCGATATTTGTCGTCCGAAAGATGGCGGACATACAAACATACACTCACACACACACACACACATTTTGCCTTTTTTATATTAGATTTATTACTAGACGGATTACCCGGCGTTGCTTAGAGCAAAAAAAAAATACAGCATATTTCTCTTAAAACTTCAATTTCCCTCTTTCTCGCTTTCTCTCTTTACCTCTCTCCAGTTTCCTTCTTCTCCTCGCCCACTTCCTTCTTCTCTATCCAGCCGATTTTCTTTTCTGAATGCACACACACACACACACATATAGACAGATTCCTCGAACAGTAAGTCAACATAAAAACTAACCTCTGGATGAAAATATCAGAGTTACTGCCCTTTATTTAATACATGATTGGCTAGGAAAGCGACCTCTTTTCTACCCCTGACAAAATCTACGCCATTTTACGGTCAAAGAATATTTTTCCCAAAGTTTAGATATAACTCATCCCGGGCAACGCCCATCAAGGATATAACAAGGTGGTGGTGGTGGTGGTGGTGGTGGTGGTGGTGGTGGTGGTGGTGGTGGTGGTGGTCGTCGTCGTCGTCGTCGTCGTCGTTGTTGTTGTTGTTGTTGTTGTTGTTGTTGTTGTTTAGCTTTTAGCTGGACATATAAACATGGTAGCCGACGTTATATATGACCATCTATCTTCTGGAACCTACGTTGAAAAAGAGCAGATAGAATGCAGAAGAAAATGCCTCGGTACCAAAACCAGCTATTGATCAACAAGACCATTTTAGAAGACTGTAGGAAGAGGGAACGAAATCTGAGCATGTCATGGATCAATTACCAGAAGGCATTTGACAGTCTGCCACACTCATGGTTACTTTGGTGCCTTGATCCACCCGCTAATCCAACAAACACTGGAAAATCGCCATATCACTAAGTCACAATGGAGGAAAAACCATCATCCCTGATGTAAACATCCAGAAGGAAATATTCCAAGGTGACATCTAGCCTCCCTTCTGACAGATCCACTCAGAAACCTCCCGAACAACAGAATGCTTAAAACTTGATTCAGAGCACGAGAGTGAATCATCTACTCTTCATAGATGATCTTAAGTTGTATGGTAGCTTAAATACCGAGCTGCACCAGCTTCTACAGATAGTACACACCTTTTCCAATGTAATAGGAATGAAGTTTGGCCAAATTAATGTGCCAAGTTTATGCTCAGAGCTGGAAAAAAAGCCTTATACAGAGAATGTGCAGCTAAAACTTATTTTGTGTGTGTGTGTGTGTGTGTGTGTGTGTGTGTGTGTGTGTGTGTGTGTGTGTGTGTGTGTGTGTTCGTTCCTTCCTTCCTCGTAGGTTCTGCTAAAACGGCTGAGCCTGTCTTTTGCAAATTTCACAGAAAGTTAATTTATATGTCTGGCAGTGTTCTTAGATATATTTTCTACAGAGAAATTCGTCTGATAAGCATCAAAAATCGAAAAAACAAAACTGATCTTCAAAATAGCTTTTCTCTTTTTTATAGGGAAATATTTTACATTACACCGGCCAAGGGAGATAAAATTCAGCAAATCATTTCTTCTTTAAAAAAAAAAAAAAAGCAGATTTATTATAATCTGGAGATATAGCTTAGTGCTCAGAGATCTAGAAGAGCTCGAACCCTACAAATACCTTGGCATTGAAGAAAACGACAACATACAACATGTTAAGATGAGGGAGAAGATTGGCAAAGAATGTGTACCCCGTGTAAGGAAGATCTGCAAAACACAGCTTACTAAGAAGAAAATAACTGGCATCAATCAACTTGTTATGCCAGTAATAACATAGTTTTGGCACCATTGATTGCTCACAACAACACATTAACATTAGATGTAAAGACACAAAAGATTCTAACACTTCATAGAGTCATATACAGAAATCAGTGTCTACCAAGATTGTACTTGCCCAGGGGAGTAATTAGACTAGGGCTCTCAGAGATCAACCAACATCGAGCAATTATAGTGACCACCGGTCAGTGTCTTAGAAGCTCCCAGAACCACGCCCTTTCAATGGTATATAAACACCAAGAGACAAGACCCAGCAGAACTACACCAGTCACCCAATGCCAAGCTGGAACACCAAATAAGCCTGACACAGAAATAGCGAGAAAAGGCCGACAGAAATATACCAAAACCTTCCAAGAGAAGAAGCTTGATGTAACATTATAACAAAGTATTTTTCTGGAGGAACTCTTTCATGAATACATAGACAAAGAAGGTTTCTTGGACTGGCTCAAGATGGGAGTCCTACATCACAACTAGGAGAGGGCTATAATGGCTGCTCAAGAGATTGATGACCAATGTCTTCAAGAAGATGCCAGGTCTAAGTAACGACAACAGGTGCAGGTTCTGTCACACGGAAATGGAAAGTGTGGACCAAATTGCATGGTTCTTTTGGGGGACGGTTACTACACAGCGAGACATGATGATGTATGTAAGTACCTCTATTGGGCCATCTGCAAAAAACTAAACATCCAATGTAGCATCAAGTCCTGGGAGCATCAACAAGAAAGAAATGTTAGAATTGAGTCATACGCCATACATTATAACCATGTAATCCCTACAGCCACCTACTTTGAAATTGTTGCTCTCAAACCTGACATAGTAATCTATATCTATAAAAGTGAACGCGGTCTGTGTCTCTGTCTGTCTGCGCAATAACTCTGTCAATTTTTAGTCTACAAACTCGAAATTTAATATACGGGGTACTGAGATTTTGGGAAATATATGGGATCGGTTTTCGGCCAGAATTCTGGCTGATAAGGGGTCAAAGTTCAACGACTTGACCTTTGAGAACTCTACCAAACTCCTCCGACAATTTGGGGTCTAAACACTTGAAATTTTAGATATAGGTTCATTGGATATGGATCTAACTTAATAACTAGATTTGAGCCCAAAATAATAAATTTTAAGGGGTCATAATAGGGGTCAAATTTAAAAAATTTACCGCTTTTTTTTCTCAACACACACCTCCAAATACCCGGGCAACGCCGGGCTGAAATGCTAGTATATCTATAAATGTGAACGTGTCTGTGTGTGTCTGTATGTCTATGTGTCTGTGTACATTTCCCTACGCAATAACTCTGTCAATTTTTAGTCTACAGACTCGAAATTTGATATAGAGTGTACTGAGATTTGGGGAAATCCATGTGATCGGGTTTCGGCCAGAAATTTGGCTTTTAAAGGGTCAAAGTTCAACGATTTGACCTTTGAGAGTTCTACCAAACTCCTCCGACAATTTTGGGTCTAAACACTTGAAATTTTAGATATAGGTTCCTTGAACATGGATCTACCTCATGGATCTAACTTAATAACTCGGTTTGAGCCCAAAACAATAAATGTTTAGGGGTCATAATAGGGGTCAAAGTTTTAAAAAATTGACCGTTTTGGGGTTTTTTTTGGTCAGCATACACCTCCAAACACCGGGCACCCATGCTAGTATGGAATAAAACAGAGAGAGTAGCAACCTTGGTTGAAGTGAGTGTCTCTAATGATGGACGTCTGAACAGAGATGAAAGAGAAAGACGAAATATCCAGGTCTAATGAATGATATGAAGAGAAATTGGAATCTTAGGGAGATATCAATGATCCCGCTGATTATAGGTGCCACATGGTTTATGAAGAAAAACTTTAAAGCCTATCTAACCAGCATTCCTGTTAAACCAAGTGCAAAAGAGTTCCAGAAAATTGCACTTAAGGTGGACAACGAGAATCTTGAAAAGATCTCTCGACTGGAGTCAATAAAAGTGGAAGAATGTTGGCAGCTGGTGTGGTTGCCCCCATACGCAACTTATAATCCAAAAATAAAACAATTAGAAAATAACAACTGTCTTTTATATCATAGATTAGCGGGGTGTTATATATTGTTCTTCATCTGAGTTCTCACTAGGGTTATCATCGAGGGGCGCCAAATTGAACGTTTGTTACATATACTTATCATTGAGAGGCACCATTTAAATTTTGGTGTATAACATAAAAAGGATTCCGTGTGCGTATGATTGTCTCTAATATAAATGGTTGTGTGTTTGATTATCATAAAGGGAATCGTGTGTGTGGTATGTAATTTCAGAACCTACCTCTGCTTCTTCGATGTTAGACCATCTGGAAATTTCTCATCCTGGAGGGAGACTTGATACCTGTTTGACGAAGATTTATCACTCCAAGACGATGAATGGGTTTTATAGTTTTTATTTCACTTTCCCCAGAGGTCCTGCAGAAGATGGAAGTGAAATCGGCCTGTGTGGAGGTTCTTCTTCTACACACGTCAGCGTTCGTCTCCCCTTTCCCCAGTTAAGAGGGGGAGACAACAGAAGGCCGTCTGTCTTCTTCAAAGCCCAAATCAAATCTCCAGATCTAGCCAACCTGACCACGTCACATATACGTAATCTGGTCAGCTGACCTTCGGTTCTGGTAAACGTGTCTACACTCCGCGTTTACTCACCTCTCTCTCTCTCTCTCTCTCTCTCTCTCTCTCTCTCTCTCTCTCTCTCTCTCTCTCTCTCTCTCTCTCTCTGTAACAGGGGTACCCGGTGTTTCCCGGGTGTTTGGAGGTGTGTGTGCTCGGACGGGGGGGGGTAATCAAAAAAAAATTTAATCGAAAAAATACACAAAAACAACACACGTAAGGCAAACGAACGATGTTAAATGTAAAACTCGGAAAAACAAAAAAAGAAAAGGCAAAACAGAAAAACGACCGTTAAAACTTCGTTAAAAAATCTGTAAAAAAAAGAAAAAAACACTGGCTTGAATAACCCTGTTTCAATATTAAAATTTAAAAACTCGAACCCAAAACCTTTAGTTAATGAGGACGACGAAATTGTGTCGGTTTTTCAAATATTTAAAGTAAATAATGTTCCGACGTCGTATGACGCATGCGTAGAAGCGAACTTGTCATGAGAGGACGGTTTTTGCCGACCCCTCCCTGTAGAAAACTGATGATTTTAAGGTGAAGAAATTAATGTGTTTGGCCAATGTTTCAATATTTGTCGGGCGAAGGTTGGCAGTTTAAAATGATACGGATCTCATGAAAATCTGTGACCCGTGTCAAAAGTTTTTGCGAGACATTTATTTTTTTTTTGATGATTGCAACATCTTGTCAGACGATTGCCACTCCCTCAGACACTGAAAGTTTATGAGCCCGAAAATAACATATAGTCCTGCCGGCGAATTCACATGCTCAAGCAGACATGACACTAAAGACGGTCATTGGTATACATACATATATATACACGCACGCACAAATACATATATACACATACCACACACATATATGCATGCATACATATACAATACACATTACGCACACATACATATACATACACACACATGCAAACATACACAAGACGGTCATTGGTATACACACATATAAATATATACATGCATACATGCATACATACATGTCTATAAGCATACGCTCATATATACCCATATATAACACAATGCATAATACACAAACATACATATATATACCCACATGCATGCATACACATATACATACATATACACACACATATACAAATACATACATATACTTATATATACACATACATATACGTACACATATGCACATATATATACATACACTTACCTACATATACATACTACATACACATACATATATATGCATTCATACACATACACACATACATGCACATATACACATATATATACATACACACATGCATACATACACATATATGCATATACACATACATGCAAACATATATAAATATATATACATACACACACAAACATATATACGCACAGACACATATACATACATATACACATAGATATAAATACATATAAACACACTTGTACATATATAAATATACACACACACACATATATAAATATACATACACATATATATACATAGATACATATAATGATGGCAGATTGATTGTTACATGCATCCAGCATTTCAGGCGTACACACGTCACAGGGTTTTTATCGCCACAGGACTTTTTTTTTAATAGACAAATGCCTGAGGGAGTATCTATACAAAGATGATGTTACAGAGTTTTAGCTTTGTACGACAGCTAAATCTCTCTCTCGGTTCAAAATCTTGACATCCAGCAACAAACAAGAGCAAGATAGCCAGCAACAAGTCAAACTGCAGACTAGCTTAATGCGGGTACTGGTCTTCCGCTTTGTTTTTTTTTTAAATCAGAGATCCGCTTCTCCCAGAGCGGCTGCCCTCACCACGCCCCACGGGAGCCCTCTCCATCCCACACACATATTGAAATGAACATATGCATACATACAGATGTATGCCAACATACATATGCATGTGCATACACATGCAAACATACACACATAGTAGCACACAAATACGCATATGCATATACATGCATATACATACGTACACATAATATACATGAAGGGACATTCCAAAAGTCTTAAATACTCAATGATCAGGACGACAATGATGGTGATGGGCACGATTAAAAAAATTTTTAAAAAATGGCACGGATTTACATCTTGTTCTTATTTTTACAAAAACGTTTCGCTATAAGACTATCACTTTTGAAGTAGACAATGATGATGATGTGGACAAATGCACACATTATTTCACAAATAAAATCGACGATGAGTCAAATGTAAACACAGTCCAACCGACATATATTAAAGACGCTTACTCTTTTTTTTTGCGAGGCATACAAACATACATACATACAAACATTTTCGCTTTTATATATATAGATGACTCTTTAGGAAAAAGGCTTTCAAGAGTTATAGCTTACACAAGCTGGCACTTATGCTGAATACGTACCATGCTATTGTCGGAATTTTCCGGGCAGTTTACTTAAAACGCCAAAAGATTCCGAAACGCTGAGCCAACGAAATCGCAAAAGCCAACGTCATTTAAGAAATTATTTATTTGCTATCACTGGGTTATTATTAAAAAAAAAAATTAATAAGTAAATAAAAGCAAATTTTATTTTGTTGAAATCAAAATTGTTTTTTTTTAGTTTGTTTAGAAAGCATAAAAAAGAGAAAAAACATAAAAATCAAAATTGTCGCCGGTTATATTTCTAAGCAATGTTGGTTCCTATTCATACACTTTCGTATATTATCTACAATTCTCAGCTCGTAACTTATCCAATGTATAAGCAGACTCAATATCGTTTAACTTCGATGACCTAATGAAATTCTTCGGTGTAAAAATGATTTAACTGGAACAGTATGTACCTTTCGGCATTTCATTTCAATCGGTAATCCAATATAAAGACTATATATATATATATAAAGCTGAACGTCTCTGTGTGTGTCTGGTCACGAATAGGCTCCTATATGGTTGACTATTGTAGAAAACTGAACACATATAATGATAGAAGATGTATCGAGACAGGAATGGGTATGTTTGATCTGGCATAATGATGATTCATTAAAATTGTGGCGTCTGCGTACGCGCCTGGTCCACAAAGTATGGAAATAAAAAATTTAAAAATTAAAAAGAAACGTTTACAAGTGTTTTTGATATAGATGTACATACTAATACTTTGATAAGTATGTTTTAACTTAAATAGGGATGGTATAATAAAATTGTGGGGTCTGCGTTCGCGCCTAGCCTCCATAGAATGGAAATAGGCACAAACTTTAATAAAGACTTTTCATATCTATCTGCGTAAGTATACTTTGATAATTATGTTTCAGTTTGAAGAAATATAGTATAATAAAATTATGGGGTGTTTTTTCGCGCCTGACCTCCATAGAATGGAAATATGTCACAAAGTTTAACAAGGTTTTTTAATATAGATCCACAGAATATTGTGATAAGTGTTTCAGTGCGAACAAGTATGGTATAATAAATTATGGGGTTTATCTATTTCATTTTTACTTTCATCATATTTTGCTTTGGTTTTGATACCCCCAAATTCGAAGCTATCTCTTTACAACCCTTCCTTTTCATAACCTATCATACTTTCATAAATCAGAGTCCATTTTCTGCAGGCTGTTTTTGAACCCAGTCAACGACGGGTACTTTTACTAATATATATATATATATATATATATATATATATATATATATATATATATATATATATATATCCGATGCCTACGTTCAGTCTCGAAAAACAAAGAACACCCCTTATAGGAGCAGCTGCGCGTGTAATTGTGAGGGGCAAGGGTTGCGCAATCACCAACCGCACCTCTCCTGAATCGACACTCTTTGAGTCGGGTGGCAAGGAAAAGTCCAGGACAACTGGAAAAAATGCCGAGATAAGTGGAGAACACATACAGCACCTGGAAGTTCCAAATGGTCACCCATTTTGTACTGAACAGATTCAACTTTGCTTAACTTCGGTGGTCCAGCGGGGCGGGAACCAGTGTGTCAACGTGATTATGCCGTACATTTAGATTTAGTCTTTGATAACACAATTTTATATATATATATATATATATATATATATATATATATATATATATATATATATATATATATATATATAAAATTAAATGAAAGCCGAGGAATAAAAGTATATAATAATGTAACTTTATTATATCATCAGAACTATAGAGAAAAGTTAGAAGGATATTTAAGAAAAAAAACCATGGCATTTCGAAGCTAAATGTATCTCATCAGAAGAGGAGGAGGGCCAGAATTATATAAAATTCAAATATAGAAAAAAAAATTGGCTTAATGACATTTACAAATGAAATTAGAATGAAGGAATAAAATGGTAAAAAGTAATTAAAAGTTGGTACAACATAAAAGGATAAATCCGAAGGGTAGTATATATATTTAGGTAATATCTAAAAATATATGTCTAGGTCACTATGAAATAATTGGGATCATTAAATAAGAGCCTAAAACGGGTTAAAAGATTCCAGTGAGAGAAAAAATGTATATTTAAATTAATGGGGTCACCAACAATGTTTGTGTTTCTATATACTTGTTTTGTTTTTTTTTATTATTAGTTGATATTATCATTATTCCAATTATTGAAATAAGCTTAAGCCGATTCGGGCGATTTCTTACGTACCTCATCAGAAATTTTGTTGCAAAAGTCTTTTTGTAAAGGGATAAAATTCATTCTTATGAAAAAAGACTTTTATGAAAAAATTAGGACTTGGAACGCGTAAGCCTACTTAAAGTCCTCTTCTATGTATGCGCAAATATACATTCACCTCGTTTACAACGTTATTTTTTTAAGTTTTTGTATGCGAATGGACTTGGCTCAGATGGTAACGAATAGTGGTGGACAGCCATATGTTTGGGTTTCCATTGTAGCTTATGGCACTCAAGTCACATTTTTTTATAACTTTTGAAATCACTACTCTATATTAGATACAATATAATAATCAATAGAGTACTGACTCTATAATAATAAATATGAAATCTGCATGAATTGAAATATCATATTTAAGCGTATTTTACGATCGAGGAACATTAGGTACAATATAATAATCAATAGAGAATTAGCTCTATAATAACAAATACGAAAACTGCATTAATTAAAATGTTATATTAAAACGTATTTTACGACCGGGAAAAGCACTACTATCCCCATGCGGTCCTGCCTGCCCTTGTATTCTTTTTGGGCTAATTTATTGCATTCGCTTATTATATGGTTTATTGTTTCATCTTTTTGTCCACAAAGTCTACATTTACTATTTTCCTGTGCCTTGTCTAGTTTAGCTTTGATATGGCTTGTTCTAATCGCGTTATTCTGTACAGCTGTCAGTAGAGATTCTGTTTATCTGTTTCCTTTGTCACGTCCAGGTGTTTACGTGATTCTTTTCTTTTGTCATTCTTATGAATCGTCCATGTAGTGCTTTCTCTTCCCACTTTTCTTGTCTTTTTGTTTTTTGGTTTCTTCATATCCTTATTGTTCTTCCTGGCGGTGTCTCTGGCTGCGATGATCAGTCTTTCTGTATTCTGACTCATGTGCTTTCCCAATTCTTTTTTGTGCTTTCTACGCAGTCTTCTATATTTATCAGTATTCTTATCCCTTCGTTCCTTTTCACTGGTCGGGGTCATCTTTTGTGTGTAATGCATTAAGCATTGTCATTAGTTTCCTAGTCCTCTGATCAAGATGCTTAAGTTTCTCTTTGGTCCAGCCTATAAATGGTCCAAAATACCTTAATAACGATACTGCCCAGCTGTTTATTCTTTTAATTAGATTTCTACTGCATAGTTTTGTTTCTAATAGTTTTCTTATTTTTCTCAAGTACTCTTTTCCAGTCTTCTCTTTCATTTCTCTAGATTTGGTAGTGTCTAATTCCAGGACACCTAAATATTTGCAAGCGTTATCTTCAAACGCCATTATCTCCTTTTGATTGGGCAGGTCAATACTCTCTGATATCTCTAGTTTCCCCTTTTTATCTCCAGTAGTGCACACTTTTCTATTCCAAATTCTATTCCCCTGCTCTGGCTAAATATTCTGGTTGTGGTTATTAGCTTTTCTAGATCCTTTTTGTTTTTTTGCAAATAGTTTCAGGTCATCCTTATACATGAGGTGGTTTATTCTGTGTTCTGTGCCTGTAAACTTACATCCAGTATTACATTTTCTAAGTACGTAATTGAGTAGCGTTATGGCTATGACAAACAGTAGTGATGATAGCGAGTCGCCTTGGAAGATACCGTTCTGTATTCTTATTTCAGTGAAGTATTGTCCTCCAGCTGTCAATTCCAATCTCCGTGTTTCTATTGCTTTCTTAATAATATTAATAAGTTTTTCGGATATTTTGTACAGTTTAAGCATTCAGTTATCTATGCTTTTGGGATTCTATGATGGGCTTTTTTTTTTAATCGATCCATGCCATGGCTATGTTCTTTTTTCTGTTTTTAGCATATTTCAAGATATTTTAGTCTATGTATAGCAGATCGTGTGTCCCTCTTTTTCCTTTGATTCATCCTTTTTGTTCCACGGGCGGTATTCCACGAGTGCTAAGGGAAGAGTAGATGTGTTCACTCATTTGTGCAGTTAATTTTTTCCACATAATTAGTAAATAGTTTATTGGTCTGTAATTGCTTGGTGTCGACCCTTTTTCAGCATCTTTTTGTAGTAGTTCTTCCTTTGGTCATCCAATCTGGTGCTTCTGTTTTGCAGATGCACCTTCACAGATTTTTTATCAATCTATCATGTAATGTTGTGAATATTTTGAACCAATATGTACATATACCATCGTGACCTGGTATTTTCCAATTTGCCATTTTCCTTAAGGTCGTCTTTAGTGTTTCTTCATTTATTTCCCTGTCTCTTCCTTTTTCGATTTCCTGAAGTTCATTCATTTGGCGTTTCTGTTGTGATCATGGGGTTGCCCTCATATCTAGTTCCAGAAGTGGTTGGTTTACTGAAGCCTCTACCGTCTGGATTGCTTCTGTAGTAACATCCCATCACCAGTTTGTTGTCTTTGGTAATCCACTTCTTTCTCGTATTCTTAGATTTGCTTCTCTTTCTGTGTGCGTTTTCTTGTATTTCGTCTGCGTTAGTGTCGGACCTGAAAGTAGGAGAGTTACTTACCTACTTTTATCTGTGTTCTTGTCCCTGAAATTAGATGAAGAACTAACATTCGCAGGATGCCGACCGGGTCCTCCATATTGGCCAACGAGAGCACCTGCCGTTCATAACAGTCAGATCTTTTTTCTGAATCCCACAATTTGTATCATCAGTATATATCATGATTCATATTTTGGAGTGTGTGGTTGTGCCGGGCCCAATGTTTGGTTTACCTGTCGTTCTGTCGCAGGGATAGTGTGCACTATCACATACGCAAAAATAAATTTAAAAGATTAAAAATAATTTTACAATCATTTTTTTTTAAGGACATAGTATTGTACTTAGTATGTCCAATTGCTTTTTCTCTATCTGGGTATGTGGTGGGGGGATTAAGATAAGTTCCCCTCCCGCTAAAAGTTTGTTTAAGAAATAAAATCGGGAAAACGTATAGCAAAATTTCCTATTCTCATTATTTTTCGCGTTTATATATATATATATATATATATATATATATATATATATATATATATATATATATATATATATATATATATATACAAATCCAGCTCATCTTTGCCAAAATATTGGTATCTTGTTTACATTTAATCTCGATCTTATTATACACATTCTCTTTAGAAATATATTATAAATATTGCCTAAATTCTTAAATATTTTTGTTTACTAGAATGAAACACGCAAATGGAAACATGCAGAAATTAATTTAATTTGCTAACAGAATGAATTAGCATTTTTGGTTAGAAGGCTATAATGGTCAATGAAATAAGGGAAATTTTACGTTATACCATTATATAGATAAATTAATACATATTTTAGAAAAAAGCGAACCTTTTTTAAGGTTGATTTTGGTGTATATAGGCGCTCACTCAGTAATTTTTCGTGGCGTTCATTTATCTGTTTTCCATCTTTTTATCTTTATTTTATTTTGTCTAGAAATAATATATTTTGCATAATACAACTTCCTTTTTTTTACTTTACTTTTCTTTTTTTTATATTACCTTACGGAAGTTTTATCTTTTTTTTCTGAACTAATATTTTCCTTTAAAAGATGTTATTTTGGTGTAGATAGACGCTCACTTGGTGCTTTCTTCTGGTGCATTTAATCTGTTGTTTTTTATCTTTTATTCTTTATTTTGTTATCTAAGGTTACGTATTTTTCATAATGTCTGCAAAACACTTCTTTTTTTTTCTTTTTAATATTATCTTATCTAGGCTTTAATGGGGTTTTTTTCTGAACATTTTTTTTGAAAAATATTATTTGCTGTAGCTTGGCGCTCATTGAGTGCTTGTACGTGGTGTCTTTTGTCTGCTGATTTATCTTTTATTATATTTTTTCGTCTAGAAGAAATTAATTTTTCACAATGTTTACGAAACCTTTCTTTTTCTTTTTATTTTATTTTCTTTTCTTATATTATCTTATCTGAGCTTTCATCTCTTTCACTGAACCAATGCGCTTCAAAATCTAACCGCTAGATAAGCCGCCATTGTCTGCGTGTCTATGACGTCATCTTCTTGTCGGCTACGAGTAAATGCGATGTGAATCCAGATCAACTCCTTTGACTCATTTTGAACTCACCACTAGGGCTAGGACAACAGCATATTCTTTTCATGTTTTTGACTCTCGAGTGTGTATCCGTTGATATATTATATACTTTTATATAGAGTGATGTGGTTCTCGGTTTATTAACTGTGTCGGATATATACTCGAGAGTCAAAACAATGAAAAGAATATGCTGTTGTCATAGCCCTACTCATCACTTAGGTCTCTTGTTTTTTGTTTGTTTGTTTTTTTTTGTCTTGTTTTTGTTTTTTGTTTTTGTTTTTTTGTTGCTTTTTTTGTTTTTTTCTTTTTTGCTAAGCAACGTCTTGTTCCTATTTGGGGGGTGCGCATATAAATATCAAAATCAGTCGATAATATTTCATTTAAAGGGATAACTTACGAGTAAATCTTTTCGATAAGATTTTTGAAATGTTGTGCTTAGTATTATCTAGCATCTGACTATACGGTGATGTGAACCAAATAATGTTTCACTTTCTTCTATTTTTATGTCTATTTTAATTTTTTTATTTCTACTACTATTTCTATTTTTTTCTATTATTATTATTACTACTACTGTCTATGGAAATTCCACAGCGGACTCTTTCATATATAATATATTGATGCTGGCATTCTGTTGATGGTCAGCATAAATGGAGACGCCCTATTATTATTGTAGCTTTTTGTTAAAACTGCAAAAGTATTTATCAAAGCTAGCAAGGACGCCCGGTGTAACCCGGTTGTAAAGTACGCTTAAATATGATATTTTATTTCGTATATATTATTATAGAGTTAATGTTCTATCGATTTTTTTAGTTCCTTCGGGTATAATATAAACCGAAACCAAAACTTATGAAGAATGCTTGGTAAAATTATTTATAAAAATAAATGACTTGAGTGACATCAGCTATAATCAAAACCGAAACCAAAACTTATGAAGAATGCTTGATAAAATTATTTATAAAAAAATAGATTACTTGGGTGTCATCAGCTATAATCGAAACCGAAACCAAAACTTAAGAAGAATGCTTGTTAAAATTATTTATTAGAAGAAATGGAAGTCGATAATAATTAAACGACAATCACTCAGATGTAAATAAATAACAAACACGCTATCCTATTAATATATAGACCATCATCATCATCATCATCATCATCATCATTATTGTTTTTGTTGTTGGCATTTTTTTGTTTATATTTCATTTATATATTATTATGCCCACTCTTTTTATGAATATGTTTTAAATATTATTTTAATTTCTAAATATTTTTGATTACTAGACCAAAACACGTAAATTTTATGTAAACGCACATCAAAATTGGCCTAAGTGGCCAGCGGAACGAATTACTTTTTTATTAGAAAGTTATTATGGTCAATAAAATAAGGGAAAATTGACGTTATGTCATTAGATGCATAAAAGGATGGTTATTTTAGAAAATGTCACATTTCCCCTTTAAAAAAATTTATTTTGGTGTAGATGGGTGCTCTTTGGGTGCTTTTTTCGTGATTTTTTTTCTGTTGTTTTAACTTTTTTTTTTTAGAATTGATAAATTTTTCGTAATGACTAGAAAACACTTCTTTTTTATTCTTTCCTTGTGGGGTTTTTATCTGTTTTTTATTCTTTCATTTTTCGTCTAGGAATCATATATTTTTTATGTCTACAAAACAGATCCTTTTTATTTTCTTGTCTCGTATTATTTTTATTCTCTTAACCAATATCCGATTTTTTCCGTTTTTATTGTGGTTTAGATATGAGTGCTTTTTCTTTGAGTTTTTCATCTGTTTTTTATCTCTTTTCTTTTCTTTATTTTTTAACCTAAAACCAATGTATTTTTTCACAATGTCTACAGAATCCTTCTTTTTCTTCTTTTTTTTTTCTTATATTATTTTATCTAAGCCTTCATCTCTTTCACTGAACCAATGCTCTTCGAAACCTAACCGCTAGATAAGACGCCATGGTCTACGTGTTTCTGTCATCATCTTCTAATCGGCTACGAGTGAAAACGATGTGAATCCAGATCAGCATCTTTGACTCATTTCAAACTCATCATCTAGGAGCCTTGTTTGTTGCTATGCAACATCTTTTTCTTATCTTTTGGGCATGCTGCACAACATAAAGATCTAAATCTTTTAAATGAGTTTAATAAACATGCTTTATCCACCAAGAATCTGCGACAACTCTAGCGTAGGCACGGAAGTAAACATTTAGGACGAGTTCTAAATAATAGCATCGTCTTTACCGTTAGAAATTCGTTAATAATTATTGTTTAATAGTACTCGTGCACAATCACGTTGACATACCAGTTCACCGAAGTTGAGCAACGATGAGCCTGGCCGGTACCAAATGGGTGACCATTTGGGAAGATTAGACGTTGTATGTACCACGCCAAGTTATAAGAAATTTCCAGGTTGGTATCTGGAGGCGCATTTAATTCACTGGGAAATATGCACCCCTAGTTTTAGTTAAGACATGCATTTAGGAAAAGGTAATTCTGATGACGTCGGCAGCAGGACATTGGATGACCATGGAGGAGGAGAATGAATCTCTAGCAGATCAACGGTTCAATGGTATTAAGAGTTACGTTATTCGACTGCAGCTATGCAGACAATCTAAGGACAACGGATAGGTGTGAACAGGCGAGTCAGATGCCACTGCACTCTAGAAGGTAATGACAACTTACCCCATGTATTCTGCCAAATTCAAATCATGTGATGCAAGGAATCGGACCAACAATGGACCGAAGCCCATGGAGAAGACTATGATTTCATCTACGGCATGAACACTGCCACGACACAAAAAGAATAGTTCTGGCAGATCACCCGGCGTTGTCAGGTAATAAAATATGCTTTAGTATGATATTTTAATTCATGCAGATGTCGTATTTATTATTATGACAGTCAACTCTCTATTGCTTATTATATTGTACCAAATATATAATAGCGGCCCCCGGCGTGACCCGGTCATAAAATACGCTTAAGTGATATCCATGCAAATTTCGTATTTATTATTATAGAACTAATACTATATTTATTATCATATTGTACCCAATATATCGTAGTACTTTCAAAAGTTTAAAAAATATATTATTGGAGTGCCATCAGCTTGAATCGAAACCAAAACACATACTTCTCCAGCTTTATTCGTTACCGTCTAACTAAAATCCATGCTCATACAAAAGCTGAAAAAAATGCTGTTACAGGTATGAATGTATATTTGTGCATGCATACTAATTATTTTACAATTTTATTTTACAATTTTGACCCCTTAGAAGCTATTTCCACCGACTAAAAACCAAATCGAATTTGTTTCACAGGTCCAAATCCCCTATATATCAAGTTTTAAGTCTGCAGACCACCATATGGATACAGGAGTTTGGGAGAGATCTTTCGTCAGATAGCCAGAGAGGCAGGCAGACAGGGTCATTTTTATATAGATCGGTAGATTAATTAGCCAAATACGATCTAAGATGGAGTAATGTTGACATATCTGGGTAGAAATAATATATATATAATTGATTATATATATATATATATATATATATATATATATATATATATATATATATATATATATATATATATAGTAATCAACATACATTACTGTTTCGCTGTATCACTGCTCATCAGTGTTGCTAGACTAGCAGGAACCTCAAACCAGGCTTGAAACTCGATCGCCTAGTCAGCGCTCCAAACCATTACGCTATTCGGCTGCTGCTAAGATGGGTATGTGAATTAACAATGTTCAAACACTGCCCAAACGCCTAAGCTCCATTTGTTTACACAAATATCACCGTTTAATATGCGAGTGGCAACATCGGGGAACGAAGAAGAATTAGAAGAATTCCTTAAATGGCGACTTATCGGGATAATAAAAAAAACTCAACAATTGAGGTGGAGTTTAGATACAAAAGAAAAAAGAAAAAAACAACAATATGTATATATATATATATATACTAATACATATAATTAGAAATACTTAGGTATAAAGAGCATCTATATTACTTATGCCTAATGATGTAACTTTTTTATTGAATGTACGATTAAATTTATATGCATTAGTATGCACTGTCGTTTTTTTTTCGTTTTACCTTCTGTGTGTGTGTATATATATATACACAGAGAAGGTATATATATATATATATATATATATATATATATATATATATATATATATATACAGAGAAGATATATATATATATATATATATATATATATATATATATATATATATATATATATATATATATATATATATATACAGAGAAGATATATATATATATATATATATATATATATATATATACACACACATATGTGTGGGGGTCTAGGTGTGTATATATATATATATATATATATATAGACGTGTGTGTGTATGCACACACACACACACACACACACACACACACACACGTATATATACATATACACACACCCACACACACGCGCACAGGTATATCTATAATATAAAGCTGAACGTCTGTGTGTGTGTCTGGTCACGAATAGGCTCCTATATGCTTGACTATTATAGAAAACTGAACACATATAATGATAGATGTATCGGGACACAGTTATGGATATGTTTGATCTGGCATAATGATGATTCATTAAAATTGTGGGGTCTGCGTACGCGCCTGGTCCACAAAGTATGGAAATAAAAAAATTAAAAATTAAAAAAAAGTGTTTTTGATATAGATGTACATAATAATAATTTGATAAGTATGTTTTAACTTAAAAATGACTGGTATAATAAAATTGTGGGACTGCGTTCACGCCTGGCCTCTAGAGAATGGAAATAGGCACAAACTTTAATAAAGACTTTTCATATCTATCTACGTAAGTATACTTTGATAATTATGTTTCAGTTTGAAGAAATATGGTATAATAAAATTATGGGGGTTTTTGTTCGCGCCGTACCTCCATAGAATGGAAATATGTCACAAAGTTCAACAAGGTTTTTTTAATATAGATCCACATAATATTGTGATAAGTGTTTCAGTGTGAACAGATATGGTATAATAGATTATGGGGGTTATCTATTTTATTTTTACTTTCATCATATTTTGCTTTGGTTTTTATAGCCCCAAATTCGAAGCTATCTCTTTACAACCGTTCCTTTTCATAACTTATAATACTTTCATAAATCAGAGTCCATTTTCTGTAGGCTGTTTTTGAACCCAGTCAACGACGGGTACTTTTGCTAGTATTTATATATATATATATATATATATATATATATATATATATATATATATATATATATATATATATATATATATATATACTTCCTTTCTCCTTTTCCCCGTGTATACTCATCTTCGGGACAAGATCAAAGTGTAGTATCTGTTCTTCAGATGCTGCACTTCTATTTTCTTGTTCTCTTTCGGTGGAGGAGAAATCCTTCACGGCTGAGACAATTTTTATTTTTGTACCTTTTCTCCACGTTAAAAAACGACCCTGGTGTCTAACTCTGTCCCGTGGGGAGGAATAGTAAATAGGTACTCATCACTTTCACTACACTTTTTTTATACATTTTCATATATATATATATATATATATATATATATATATATATATATATATATATATATATAGAGAGAGAGAGAGAGAGAGAGAGAGAGAGAGAGAGAGAGAGATGTTATTTTTGTGTATTTAATATTTTAGTTTTTTTTATATTTCAAGCGATCCTCCGCTCTTGGTAACAAAAATATACCGAAATGAGAATGAAAGACGTTGAAAAACTACACTAGAAAATTGTATTTTGGTCGGCGTTCATTCCTTGCAACAATGTTCGAAAGAGTTCATGTCAATTATTTTTGCCATTTGCGGAAGAAGAATGTTGTTTTTTAATTTTTGCAACGTATTAGCGTTTATGTCAAACGGCAAAAAAGAGATGCAATTTATATATATATATATACTTCCCAAGGAATATACATGGATACACTATATATATATATATATATTGTGTTGAGTGAATATATCTCGTGTTGAACAAATTCAACAGTTTTGTAATACATACCTGCGTATGTGGCTTGGAGTTCCTTCTTGTTTTTTAAAAATAGATATATATTAATTCTGGAAACCTACAGCACCCATTATCTTCACTGGTAAAAGAGTTTAAAATTAGGAAAATGATATTCTATATGCTGATGAGGGACTACGCCGATGAAATAATTAAAAAGGCATATCCAGGAATAAAATCAGGAACAAACTGGTCTGTCGTTAAAACCGCATAGAAGGCGAATGTAGCCTACAAAAATAGGCCATAATAGGCATCACTCAACCCAATAAGGTCAGCACAAGCAGCAAGATATTCTACAAAGAGGGTCCAAAAGGGAAAAAAGACATGCTGATCAAAGAGGTCAAGATGTTTGAGGAAGAGCAAAGAACAGCCATTGCTATCACTCAGGCCAAACAATGTGCATGATGAACAAATTGGAATGACATCGAACCAATTAAATTATTATGGAAATTCTTAATTGCAATGGAACCATTGCCAATACCATTTCTTCTTCGTTCTACATATGATATTCTATCATATGCGATATCCTGAGTCAGACCTGTGTTTTTTTCCGTAAACATGATCGCGGTACCTTCCACCATGTACTATGTAAATCACTTCAGATGTACACGTGCCGCAATGTGAAAGTTGCCTCTGATCGTTTACAGAACACAGCTACATTATGTTTCAAGCTGGATTTGGTCGACAGTGAAAAAATTTCAGCATGAACAGACATTATAATTCCTCCTTGTTGATCGGGGGGGTTAATACCCTGCCTGGTGGCAAAAGCTGCTTGGTAACATCAGGAGTGGCAGTATCGCCTTGAGTTACCGAAACTATCTTATCACCCTGATTGGCGGCTGATGAGGGCAGGGTATCGCACATGCTTTTACATATTGTATGATAAATATATATGTGTGTGTGTGTGTGTATATATATATATATATATATACTAGAAGAGTATATCTGATCTAGGTGAGGTAAAATTGATTCTTTGAACAAAGCAGCTTTGCACCACTTTTATATCCTCTTAAAATCAACATATAATAATAAATAAGCAAATAAATAAATACTAGCGATTCATATTGGAACGTATTGCACAGTCGATTTTTCGTCAGCCAGAACGCAAACTTATACATTTGTTTTTTTTTTTATAAAAATACAAAACTTTTATTTGCTGTTCATCATTACTGCATCATAAATGCGTCGTAGATGTGTCATGCGTCATAGATGCATGCGCCTAACCAGAGATAGAAAGAGAGAAATTGCGAGGTTGGTGGATTAGAGCCACACTTGTGCGGTGTTGATTTCTTGACTGATTGTCGCTTTTGTCTCTTTTTTCGGTTTTCTCTGGGTTATATATGTGGCCTGCTTTGTTTGTAAGCCTCACCTCCAACAGGTGTGTGCGTCAAGTAGTTGACCTTTCGTCCTGTCGATCTCGATCTGATAATTTGACCTCACTCTTCGGTGCGTGTCATATGCTTGCATGTATGCACCTCAACCGCTACAATAATGCTAACCCTTATGTTTAGAATGCTTATTCCGATTTTGACCAAAATCCAATTACATGATTTTTCACTTTAAAAAAAAAAGTCTAAAATTTAAGTTTTAAGTTGAAGGGGTTTTGATAAGAAAGATTAGTAAAAGATAAACATTCAGAGCGGTTAATTCCAAGTCCCTAAAATGGGGTGATAATGCACAAATAAGGGAAGAAATTATTCTATGTACTGGGTGGCAAACTCTCCAAAACTTAGAGGAGCTAATTAATACTAATAATATAGTTATTGCTGAAATAAATAACGAAAAAAACATTACATATGTGTGTGTGTAAAAGAAATAGATTAAAAAAGGGTAGAAAGTGTGTGAGAGAGGGGAAGGAGAGAGTGAAAATAGATACATGCAAACGTAGGTAAATAGAGAAATGGGTATATCTGTTAGCCTGACCTTCGGATTCTGTCACTGGGTGACTCATGAGGGGCGGGGTCAAAAGTGATGGATTTAACAGACAAGACACGAAAAGACTAAATGTTAAGAATGTGTGAAACTCTTGGAGGTTGTCATGTATCATAAAGGGAAAAACATATCAAGGTTACTCGTCCCTACGTTGTTGTTTTTTTGTTTTTGTTTCTTGTTTTTGTTTTTTGGGGGTGTTTTTTTTTTTTTGTTTTTTTTTTTTTGTTTTTTTACTTTTTTTAGAAAGCGTGTGAGTGCAGGGCTCAAGAGGCATGGGCTAATCAAAAATCTTTGCAGTATTAAAAAACAAACCAAATGTGCTTATAATCACTAAAACAAACAATTATCTATCTATACTCTACTATACTATATATATATATTATGCTATATATATATATATATATATATATATATATATATATATATATATATATATATATATATATATATATATAATACTAGCTAGACGCTCGGCGTTGCCCGGTCGTAAAATACGCTTTAACATAATATTTTAATTTATGCAGATTGCATATGAATTATTATAGAATCAATCCTCTATTGATTATATATGTATTACGATGAATGATTTGGCCAGTGAACTAATTCTAAAAAAAAAAAATAATAATAAAATAATAATAATTATAATGCAGTTGTTTATATCACGTCAGCTGATATTTGGGATTGATTAATTATGCCTTGGGAAAGTTACTTCTGATTAATGTTTAGTTTTAAAATATGCAAACGAAGAAATGATTTGCAGCGATTTTAAATGGTACCCCTTATTTTATCATAAATTGAACTAAAAAAAATAAAAGAAAAAATAAAAGAAACGAAAACATTCAAATAAAATTATATAAAAGAAAAAAATAAAATAAAATGGTGAGGTATACCCTGGCATGAACAGGGGGCCATTCGATCTGTAGTTAAATGCTCTACACCTGGACTATATCTCCAGATGACAATATCTCGGGAGAAGGGTGTAAGAAGAAATGATTTGCTGAGATTTTATTATTTTCCTTGACCAGTGTAACGTAAAATATTTCCCTGTAAAAATCCTTCTTTTTTATCTATAAAAGAGAAAAAAAACTATTTTTAAAATCAGATTTTTTTCGATTTTCGATACTTATCAGATTAATTTCTGTACAAAACATATCTAAGGACACTGCCAGACATATAAATTAACTTTGTGTGAAATTTGCAAAAGGTAGGCTCAGCCGTTTCGGGACCTATGAGGAAGGAACTTGCACACACAAAGTGACTTTTTATATGAGTGGAGATTTTTTCCACTCATTTTAACCTCAAACAAATTGTATTGCTACTTGGAAATAAGTGTAATGTCTCGGGGGGGGGGGGTCATATTTTGTATGCAATCCAGATCGAAGCCTTTCATATACTTCTTGAAGTTGATGGCGGCTAAATAGTTAACAACACGGATTAACAACCACGGTACGCCAAGATTGAATCCAGTTGGTGAATTTGCAACAGAAAATAGTTTACCAGTTTTATGTTTAAAACATTAAATTCAAATAAGATAATAGTATGAATTCAGAAGATGATATTGCCGAGACAGTTATTTTCAAACCGTTAAAATTAAACATAAAATATATTTGAAAATTGTATCCATTTTGTGCTTCCATACCTCAATTGAGAGACGAAAAAAAATTAATTGATAAAAAAAGAGCTTACGTATTTTTATATATTTTTATTATAAGGGGGTGAAAAAAAAATAAACATGAAATATATTTGAAAATTGTATCCATTTCGTGCTTCCATATATCAATTGAGAGACGCGGGTGCAAGCTTCCGGTGTGTTTTAAAGTTAGGATCTCACTTTATGCACAATTACCAAATTATTTATAAAAAGTTATCTCCCCTTCCGTTGTTTATTACGACGATAAATTAGCTTCCTTGATATCTCAAATATTACAATCTGATTGGCCATGGCAATTTTCCTTAACTAATAAAAAGGCGAGCTGGATGCAAACATTTTTTATCCGTCCCCGCTTTTTTTTTCTTTTTCTTTTCTTTTCTTTTTTCTTTTCTTTTTTCTTTTTTTTTTTTTTTTTTGTAAGCTATGGAAGACGTCGAGAAACGACGTTTCTTCCTATTGAATGCAAGGGCTTTCACTTCATTTGTATCTAACGTATTCAACAAAGCCCTTTATATGCAACTTTAAAAGATATAGTTTCATAGTTGGACTTTTCAAGCCATAAAATGCAATCGGCTTTGCAATACATGTTTTGTATTCATTCAATACATATTTTATCTGTTTATCCAAGTCTTTTGTGCCTTTTTCCATATGTTTTGTTTCAGTGTAATACCAACTTCAACAAGTGACAAGTTAATGGTTCCCTTAGGGACATACCCATTAACATATAAGTGTTAATTAATTATCGTTGGAGAATTACTGATACAAAATTATATTTTAAAATAAAAGGATTTTTTTTTTTAACAAGAAAAAGCAAAATCATAATCTGGTTTAAAAAAATGAAACCAATATCAGATTCGGTTCGGGAACAAAGTCTGCATTGCGAGTTTCAATCCTAGCTTGAGGTAGTTGCTAGTCTAGTCGCACTGATGAGCAGTGATACAGCGAAACAGTACTGTATGTGGATGACTATAAATGATCCTTATCTTGGGTTGAGCATATTGGAGAGCAAAATAACCAACTGCCACAAGCGTAAAAAGGCAATGTTCTTTGTAGTAAACAAATAAACTTTAGGTGTTTGGACAATCTTTAATGATTTTAATTGTGTATACGCATCTTAGCAGCATCCAAATAGCATAACAGTGAAAAGCGCTGACTGTTGCTTCAGAGGTCAAGTTTCAATCCTGGCCTAAGATATTAGTTGTTAGTCTAGCCGCACTGATGAGCTGTGATACATCGAAACAGTAATTCATGTGAATGACTATAAATGCTCCCTATCTTGGGTTGAGCAGATTGGGAAGCAAAATAACAAACAGCTGCTAGCCAATTTCGCATAACATTAGTTGCTAGTCTAGCCGCACTGATGAGCTGTGATACAGCGAAACAGTACTGTGTGTGTGTGTGTGTGTGTGTGTGTGTGTGTGTGTGTGTGTGTGTGTGTGTGTGTGTGTGTGTGTGTGTGTGTGTGTGTGTGTGTGTGTGTGTGTGTGTGTGTGTGTGTGTGTGTGTGTGTGTGTGTGTGTGTGTGTGTGTGTGTGTGTGTGTGTGTGTGTGTGTGTGTGTGTGTGTGTGTGTGTGTGTGTGTGTGTGTGTGTGTGTGTGTGTGTGTGTGTGTGTGTGTGTGTGTGTGTGTGTGTGTGTGTGTGTGTGTGTGTGTGTGTGTGTGTGTGTGTGTGTGTGTGTGTGTGTGTGTGTGTGTGTGTGTGTGTGTGTGTGTGTGTGTGTGTGTGTGTGTGTGTGTGTGTGTGTGTGTGTGTGTGTGTGTGTGTGTGTGTGTGTGTGTGTGTGTGTGTGTGTGTGTGTGTGTGTGTGTGTGTGTGTGTGTGTGTGTGTGTGTGTGTGTGTGTGTGTGTGTGTGTGTGTGTGTGTGTGTGTGTGTGTGTGTGTGTGTGTGTGTGTGTGTGTGTGTGTGTGTGTGTGTGTGTGTGTGTGTGTGTGTGTGTGTGTGTGTGTGTGTGTGTGTGTGTGTGTGTGTGTGTGTGTGTGTGTGTGTGTGTGTGTGTGAAACGCTCCTATTCTTTATCTCTCCAATTTTTTTTCTCTAACAGGACATCACCATCTCATCCAAAATCTCTTAAAACTCCTGATCTTCTTACATGGTAAGGTTTCATTGTTTTGTTTCACGGCATATCAACCCTTTTCAGATTATTCAATGCCGAATCCAGTTATTTTGTAGAAAGTTCTTATTTCTTCAAGCTTTTTGTATCTTCGATCGCTAGTTTGGTCGTGTTTGGTTTGGTTGTTTTATAGTGGATTTTATTGGGTTTTTTTTCCTTGCGCTGCAGAACATGAATGAGTTTTGCAATGGGAGAGGGAAAAGGGTTGCAATATTAATGCTTGGTACATTTTAAGTTAGGAAACCAGTCAGGAAGAGGGGGGGGATAGAAAGAGAAAGGGGAAATGGGAAGAAGGAAAAGGGGGAAAAGGTGGGTTGTTGTTTTTGTTTTTGATTTTGGTTTTGCAAAACATAATTAAGTTTTCCAAAAAAGAAACAGAAAAACAAAAAGCATCAATGTTAGTTGCATTTAATCTCAGGAAGCCAATATCTACATACAGCCTGATCTGGTAGCACTAGTTACATGTTAAGACCATATTATCTTTATCAATATGTCTGCCACAAATAATATAATAACCACGTGTAAGCGAAGACACAACATTGTTTTATTACATAAATGAAAATTTGGCTGGAAAATATTCCTGATGCCTGTAATATTCATTCTAGTTTGTGGAGTGCCAAAAAAACTGCAGCCAATTCTTTCTTTGCTGTTTTCAACTAATTTTCAAATGTCTGGATACCTGCCTGGCACCAAGTTCATGGCATCACGGTGTGGTTTCTAAATACTTTAAGTGTCATTTCTTTCTCACTTACTTTTTTTTTTCTATCTTTTATTTTTTAATTTTGTCATTGTTTTATTCAGTTCCTCTGTTTGTTCTTTGTTTCTTTCTTTTTCTTTGTGTCTTTTTTGTATTTTTTCTTTGTGTCTTTTTTGTATTTTTTCTTTGTGTCTTTTTTGTATTTTTTCTTTGTGTCTTTTTTGTATTTTTCTTTGTGTCTTTTTGTATTTTTTCTTTGTGTCTTTTTTGTATTTTTCTTTGTGTCTTTTTGTATTTTTCTTTGTGTCTTTTTTGTATTTTTTCTTTGTGTCTTTTTGTATTTTTTCTTTGTGTCTTTTTTGTATTTTTTCTTTGTGTCTTTTTTGTATTTTTCTTTGTGTCTTTTTGTATTTTTCTTTGTGTCTTTTTGTATTTTTTCTTTGCGTCTTTTTTCTTTGTGTTTTTTTATATTTTTTCTTTGTGTCTTTTTTGTATTTTTCTTTGTGTCTTTTTGTATTTTTTCTTTGTGTCTTTTTGTATTTTTTCTTTGTGTCTTTTTTGTATTTTTTCTTTGTGTCTTTTTTGTATTTTTTCTTTGTGTCTTTTTTGTATTTTTTTCTTTGTGTTTTTTTGTATTTTTCTTTGTGTCTTTTTTGTATTTTTTTTGTGTCGTTTTTGTATTTTTTCTTTGTGTCTTTTTTTGTATTTTTTTCTATATTTTGTTCTCTGTATCTTTTTTATTATTATTGAATTCTAAGAGTTTTTTTTCTTATTTTCTCGCTTTTTTTCTCCTATTGTTTCCTTCACTGTTTGCTCCTTTCTCTTTCTTTCTTTTTCAATACTAAGTGCTCGACTGAGTTCCCACATCTGATCGCTCCTTATAAGACTTTTCTAAAAAGAATCTATCTTTACCATAACTAAAAAAAAATACTTTTCTTTCTCTGGGTGTCAAGCACCAGGCGGAATTTCCATGAGCAGAGTTTATTTCCAAGAACTTTCTGCTTGTGGAACACATTATCCATGAACTCCTTCCCTGCAAATTATCACATGATCCTCTTCAAATCAAATATCTTCATAAGTAATCAAAAAAATACATTCATTTTATTCATCCTCCTTTTCAATCCTCTCATGATATTATTCACCATTCAACTGACAATTAATCAATCTACCTAACTAATATCTTCGAGTGGTTTCTGGCCTTGATAAGTGATGTATCATTAGTAAAAGTAGCAATTTTTTAGGCGTTTTTTCATTTTTTTTTTCATTTGGAATTTTACTTTTTATTATTCTTCGTTGACTCCTTTTTTTTTTTTTTTTTGCTCATTCCGATTTTTAATTTTTTTTTTATTTTCTTAAATTTATTTTCCTTTCTTTTTTTCTCATTTCTTTTTTACTTTCGTCTCTTAATGACTTTGTTTTGTTTTGTTTTTTTCTGACGGTCTGTTAACTCTAAACGAGTGGGGGGGGGTCGTCTGGCTTTTCCTGCCTTATAGCCCCACTATGATTTCACGTCACATATACCATATTGTAAAAAAATAAAACGAACTCTGAAAAATCTTATTTATAAAAATAAAAAAAAATTATAAAAAATTTAAAAAATCGGTTTATCAAACCAGTCTTTTTAATCTTTGGTTAATAGTCGAAAGAAAAGGATGATTACTTCGTGGACTCTAGAAATTTTAAAGTAATTTGGGGGTATTTAAAATGTCGAAGAGAAAGTTATTTCTGACTTTAAAATTCTTAACAACCACATCAAAGATTTAATGTTTTAGGAGATACTTGGCTACTTGCATCCAACAATTGTTATAAATTCAGATTAAAACATTACCTCAAGAGAATTGGACTTGGGTGTTTTTTTTTTTGTTTTTTTTTTTTTTTTTTGTTTTTTGTTTTTTTTAATTTGTTATTTAATTTGTTATTTAATTTGTTATTACACAGTACAAATGAAACGAAAGCTAAATGGAGTGATGTCCCTTAGATTATACAAAAGCGCCCAAAATTAGTCATAGTTTTATAATAATTTTGTTTAATATTTTTTTACCAAACGATAAAATAATTATTAGATTTTACTTTTAAAATATTATATATACGTATAATTTGGTAAACAAAAAAATACATAGTTAAAAAATGGTCGAAACAAGAATGAAGGTCTGGGGGAGATAACTCGGTTTGTTTAATAATTATTAGATGATTTTAAATTTATGATTTGGGGAGGACGGGCAATTCTACAGTATAGATATCGAAACGAAAACGCAGTCAAAAAACAAATAAATATTTACGAAGTGGCAATCATGAAGAAAGAACGATTTACGTAAGAGACGTAACTCTACTTTTGTTAAGAGACTAGCAGTTCAGCCCGGATTTACTCGGGTCTTATGTACTGTTCATAACTTTATGTGCATATATATATATATATATATATATATATATATATATATATATATAATTTAAAGGAGATTAGAATAATAGTCTAAAGAGCTAAGTGTATTTTAATGTAACAGTGAAATTACTAGTTTAATTAAAATACAGGAAATGCTCGTTGTAATTTAGATATATAATAAGCTCGATAGTTAAATGTACTAGAGCTAATTCAATATTAAGTAAAGTGATTTTCAATTTAAAAATTTTAAAAAAATTTTTTAAATTTAAAAATCAAATTTTAATTAAATTAAAAATCAGTTTCATAAGAAGGAACAACAACAAAGTCAATTATCTGTACGATCGTTTCGGAAATCCGTGCTTTTTATTTGTGGTATACATGAAGTTATGTAGAACAATTATATATAGTTTTTTTGGTAAGCACGGTCTCCTCATCAGCAAATTTAGGAGGATTTTTATTGAATTCAATAAAATAAAAAGCTATAGAAAACATCTAAATGACTACTTTAAACACAGTTCCTGATTTCAAAAAAAGAAAAACTAAAAGATTCATCTGCCTTACTTTTAATGCTAGGTTTATTTTTGGTGTCTTTTAAATTCAATAAAAATCCTCCTACATTTGCTGATGAGGAGACCGTGCTTACCAAAAAAACTATGTATAATTGTTCTACATAACTTCATGTATACCACAAATAAAAAGCACGGATTTCCGAAACGATCGTACAGATAATTGACTTTGTTGTTGTTCCTTCTTATGAAACTGATTTTTAATTTAATTAAAATTTGATTTTTAAATTTAAAAATTTTTTTTTTAATTTTTAAATTGAAAATCACTTTACTTTATATATATATATATATATATATATATATATATATATGTGTGTGTGTATATGTGTGTGTGTGTGTGTGTTTGTGTGTGTGTGTGTGTGTGTGTGTGTGTGTGTGTGTGTGTGTGTGTGTGTGTGTGTGTGTGCCCACTCAACATCAGACGTATAGCGTAATGGTGAAGAAGTCTTGATTGTCATTTGGGCGGTCGTGTTTCAATCCTGGTTTGAGGCTGTTGCCTGTCTAGCCGCACTGATAAGCTGTGAAGCAGCAAAACAGTACTATGTGGATGACTCTCTCTCTCTCTCTCTCTCTCTCTCTATATATATATATATATATATATATATATATATATATATATATATATATTAAAAAGGTTGACTCATGTCCAGGTAACCTACATCTAAAATTCCAAGTGTTTAGACCCAACATTGGTGGAGGAGTTTGGTAGAGTCTGCAAAGGTCAACTCTTTCAACTTTGACCTCTTGGCAGTCAAATTTTCGCCCAAATACTTTTAGTTAAAAATGAAGACAATGAAAGGAAGTCTCATTTTAATATTTAATAAACAAGTTTATTTGTCATTTTTGTTAGTAGCGTGTACAAGGAGGAACAGGTTAGGAAGTGTTCTTGTGTATAGATAGAATTAATATATTGCTGGCTTGTCGAGGAGAGAACAGTTCAGTCCATATGTGTTTATAGCTAGTAGTCGCAAGGCCAAAGTTAAAAGAAAAGAAAGGCCAAAGTCTTCAGTGCGTTTGCGTGTTGTCGTGAGTGAATGTGAGTTGTATGGACGAGAGTAGTCTTGTAGAATGATAAATAAAGTTCGTGTGGGGACAGGGATAAGTCAGAAGGAAATGGATTTCAAATCTCGAGTTGAGAGAATTAGCTTCTGCCTGTGATGTGGCGAGTGTCGGCTTCTACAAACTGATTAAAAAGCTTGCTGCATGTCTGAATATCTTTTATAAAAAATTTCCAATCTTTAGACCCAAAATTGGCTAAATAGTTTGCTAGAGACCGCAAAGGTCAAATCTTTTTAACTTTGACCTCTTGGAAGCTAAATTTTCAGCCAAAAACCGATTAAAAAGCTTGCCCTATGTCTGAATACACTTTATGTAAAATTTCAAATGTTTAGACCAAAAATTGACTGAGAGGTTAATTTTTTTAACAACTTTGACCCTAATTTTGACCCCTTAGCATTTATTGTTTTGAGCTCAAATCAAGTTAAAACGTTTGATCCATATCAAAGTAACTAACATCTAAAATCTCAAGTGTTTAGACCCAAAATTAGCGGAGGAGTTTATGTAGAGTTCTCAGAGGTCAAATCGTTGAACTTTGACCCCTTGACAACTAAATTTCTGGCCGAAAACCAATTAAAAAGATTCCCCAAATGTCGATACCTCTTATGTAAAATCTCTGGTCTGTAGATGAAATTTGACAGAGTAATTTGGTAGGGAAATGTACACACACAGTCAGACACACACAGAAAATTTCACTTTTATAAATATATAGATAAGTTTGTTTTGCTTTTTTTTGTTTTTTTCATACGATGATTTGGGATGTTAATTATAAAGAAAAGAATGATGCAATATTTTTTTGTTTCAAACAAAAAATGTTTTTTTCAACTACTTTATTTAATATAACAAAAATGAAAAAAAAAAAACTAAATATAATTCTATTGTCCCTTGTTTGCTTTTTTTTATATTTTTCTTACATTTACTCAAATGTTTAAGAAATTTTTTTTATTTTTCAACTACTTTATTCAACGTAATAAAAAATTAAAAAATAAGAAACAAAAAAGTAAATATAATTGATATAATCTTAGTATTAATCTTATACAGACGGCTTATGGTTGGGTGTATTTTCCAGTTTAAATTTAACACTGCCCGGACTATTTTAGTATAAGTACCATCTAACTTACGTTCAATTGTTTTTTGTTTTTTTTTTACTGAGAGTTCATGTTGGTGAACCATAAAGCAGCACCGTCTCTACTACGGCTTTAAAAAAAAGAGTTCTCTTTGACCTGTTGCGAGAGGGCAGATTTCTATATAACTTTCAACCAATTAAATGCACTCCAAGCCTTGACTATTCTGACATGGATGCCTTTTTCGATGGATGCGATGTGGCTGCCGAGATAGTCAAAGTGATCTATTTGTTTGAGTGGTGTTCTGTCTAGTGTTTCAATTGGGCAGGTTTCGTGGAATGACATATGTCCAGAGGAATTGTTATACAAAAAAAAAGTTATTTTTGTAATATTAATGCTTATATTTTTCGTTATTAATGTTATAAAATTTTAGTCAGTGTGCACTGGTTGTCCAACCTGCAAAGGGTGTTTATTCCGAAAGCCGTTCTTAACATGGAGAGGCTGGAGGGTGTTTATTCCGAAAGCCGTTCTTTATATGGTGAGGTTGGGAGGTGTTTATTCTGAAAGGCATTTTCTTATTTTCAACCTTACCATGTTAAGAACGACTTTCGGAATAAACACCTTTTGCAGATTGACCAAAATTTTTAACTTTGTTCCATCAAATAATGTAGGTGAAAAAAAAACTTTTGTCGGAAAAATAAAATTGTCGCATTTTTCTTTTTTATGATTAGCGTCCCAAACTATCGTATGAAAATAAAACTACTCTTAATAAAAGTAGAGTTACCTCCCATGGAGGAATCGGTCTTTCTTCGTGATTGCTACCGAAGTCAAGATAAGTTACTTTTCTACCTACCTGGATAACTAGTTTTAGTTTTACTTATTTTAAAGCGTTTATTTACTTTGAAACATGAGTAGTGCAAAGTTTAAGTTAGAACAAGAAAAATGTTCGATAGTATTTTCATCTGGAGACTTTCGATAATCTCTTAAAAATCGAAAAGTAAACAAAATACTGGTAGAAACCACACCCAATTAATGTCACCATTCATGTGAAAATGTAATGCTCTGCAAGTATATTGTTTAATTTTCGATTTTTTAACAATTATCTCGATTCCCCAGATGACCGTCTAATATCGGCCATTTATTTTGTGTTCTTACTTAAGATTCAGCACTACTTGTGTTTCAAAGTAAATAAACGCTTTAAAATAAGTTGACACATGCAAAAAAAAAAAAAAACTTATTCGCGTAGGAAGAAAACATTATCTTGCCTTTGGTAATATATTTTTGTTATATATATATATATATATATATATATATATATATATATATATATTTACCACTTTTTCATTTTGTTGTCGACACTATAAAATGTCCCTTTACACCCGGTTGTCTGTTTTCTGGATTGGAATCTTTCCATCTAGCACTTATCGTTGGTTTGTGTTTGACCTTAAAGTCGGGTTTTTTTTGGGTTTTTTTTTAATCCTTATATCAAGGGGCATGAAGGGAAAACGTATGTGCACATATCCAAGGCAATAGTGGAAACCCTAAAGGAAGGCCTCCGGTCTACAGTGGAATGGGGTCAAAAATGAATGGTCACATTCAATGCTGCCAAGACTAAGCTCGTTTCCTTTAATAATTACAAGAAAACTTCTTAACCACCAATAGCTATGGCTAAAGATACATTACCTGAAAGTACTTCGTTCAAACTTCTCGACTTACCATTCACAGAGAACATGCTTTGGAACAGCTACATTGAGGACACTGGTAGGGCTGCTGCGAGAAAGATGGGCTCTCTCTTCCATGCTAGAAAGTTACTTACACCTGAGAGTATCCTGTACCTCTACAAGGCCACCATTCACCCACGTATGGAGTATAGTTGCGATATTTGGCCTGATACATCTGCTACTAGTCTCTCACTCCTGGGTGGGGTTCAAAAGAGAGTCGCAACCAAATAGGTCCCAAACTGTCAGTTAGGCTTCAACCTCCATCCTATCGATGAAATGTTGCATCTTTCTGCCTGTTTTACAAGTATTTTAATCGTAGGTGCTCCAAACTACAAGCCCTTGTACCCCCCCCCTCAACGTAAGTACTCCCAACGAACCTGACAAGCAGAAAAATCACAGTAGAGATCTCCAAATGCCAGAAAGCTTTCTACTCTAATAGTTTATTCCCTAGGGTTGTTAGATTTAATAATTCCCTTCCGGGTTCCTGCTTCCCTGGCCGTACTGACATGCAGAAGTTCAAATGTAATGTAAACCGACATCTTGCTGCTGAACTGCCTACATAGTATCCCGGCAAATTATGTCCCAGATAGTAATCCCCTACATTAAAGTAGTTCTGTGCCTTGTTTAGGGTGAAAATGCAATAAAAAAAAAAATTTTTAAAAGACTGTTTCATGCCTTGTCTGGAACGATTTCTGTAAAAAAAAAAAATAAATAAATAAAGAGTAAATAATATTTATTCTTTTGACCTTGTGCAGTCGGGAAAATAATCAAAGGGCGATAAATCTACATTTATCAATTTAGTATTTAATTATCTCCCTTGTTTGGTTTACTCAGGGAGATAATAAATCTATATGTAGCCTAGTTATCTCCCTTGAATGACAAACAACATGGCTGATAGCAGAAGCAGCACGTGTCCCGTTTGAGGTTTTTTGTTTACAAATAATTCTATTTGATTCTGCTTTTATGATTAGTATTTTTTTATAAAGGAATTTTGTTTAAAGCTTATTGCCTCATTCGAAATTATTTTCTGAAAGTTTCGAATGAAGCTGTTGTTTTTTTTTGGTTTGTTTTCATAGTCCCTCCTATTTTATTATATGTGTGCGTGCTTTTTTTTTTGTTGTTGCAGACATTAAAAAACAATAATTAAAACAAAATTCTTAATTTAAAAATCATCCATTGAACATTAAATTTAAAGTATGTATTTTTAGAATGTATTGTTTTAATTTTATTAATAAATGGCCCAAACAGAGTTTCTTTCGACTCTCTTGGTGTTATTTAATCGAAAATGTCAGTTTCCAGCAAAAACAATACTGTTCATTTGTGGGAAGAAATCAACATTTTAAGAAGAAACATCATTGCAATATTTACAACAACAACAACAACAGTCTATCATGTCGACAAGCTATTCTTGAAAGACACCAACATTTTAGGACATTTTCAAATGAATCAACAATAAATTCCGATGAAATCTCTGCAGGTAAAATATTTTTTTGTCAAACTTATTGAAAGTTTTTGAGAGTTTGTTTTACTATACACATAGATTCGAAAAAGTTGTCAAAAATTAAAAAAACAAATTATAACAAATAAATGTTATCAAAGGCAAAATAAGTTATTTTTCTATCTAACTGAATAATTTTTTGCGTTTTTATTTTTATTGTATTATTGGCGTGTGTATGTAAAAGATGTCTGTTTATGAGAAAAATGTCTGGTGTTTAGGATTTTTGTTTATTTATTTTTTTACACGGTGGTCACCACGCACACCACTTATCAAGGCCCGGAAGCCACTCAGGGATAAGAGTTATTGCAAGTACAGTATGTTAGTGTGGAGATTTAATGAAGTGTTTACTTAAGGGGGCGGTTCATTAGGAATTTGTTAACGTTGGACTTGAAGACATCCAGGTTGCAGTCAGGTGGGAAGCAGGCAGACGGAACAGAGTTCCACAGGCGTGCAGTTCTAAGAAAGAAGCTTTGTTCATGGAGTCTACGTTTTGATTTAGGCACAGATAAAGAGTGGGGAAATTTTTTCACAGTGGATTCAGCTATTCTTTGCATTTAATATAAAATGTGTGGGATATTTTGAAAAGTTTTCAAAGTATTTTTGAGGTATTTGAAATCTTTGTCCATATATTTTGGACTGCAAATTCTGAATGCACATAGGAATAAACCAATTATCATACCTGTTTTTATTTTGTTATTATGGTGTGGGTGGAAATGTATGTAAAATCATTCTTGTGTGTAATTTTGTGGTGAACTTTGAAGGATAGTTGTTTGTTGGATTTTATAATGAGTATTTCTACAAAAGGTAATGAGTGATTGTTTTCTGTTTCATAGATGATATATTTTAAATGAAATACGAAAATGCTGAAGGATTACAAATTATATAATAATGTAAACAGTTCAAATAAATCTTAGTATCAATATTTATAAGACAATCCCAAGCCGATAAAGAAAGCTCAATATGTGAGATAGAGCAATAATATAAACGGACATTTTGTATTAAATTATGAAAAATTATAAGATTTAACAAAGGAGTATAAATAATTATTAAAGTTTTTCCTTAATCCATGGATTTTCAATGAATGGCTCATCTCATCCAAGGAAATATTATTAGCAAAATAGATGTGGGTAATTATGACTTTTGCTTAGTAGCACATAGATGAACCATTCATTAAAAATCCATGAATTAAGGAAATAAGTTTTATAATTATTTGTACTCTTTTATCAAACAATAAATTTTGCTGTAATTCTACATAATTTAACTCAGAATTTCTATTATATATATATATATATATATATATATATATATATAAAAATTACAATTAAATTTACCAAAATGATCCAAGATGGTAAAATTAAAGTATATTATAAATATTAAAGAAATAATATTTATAAAATTATCTCAGCCAGATATAAAAGCTCGATAAAACCAAATAGGAAAAAGAGCTTATAATATGAGCAAATAGTTAATAAAACATGTTAAAAAACACTTTGAAATGAGTTAAAAACATATTTAATCTGAAAAGGAAACACTAGATAAATGGATAGTCCTTAATCCGCGGAGTTTCGAAGAAATACTTTCCTTCTCATCAGAGGGTAGGAATTAGCAAAATTTGGGATCGGACTTTGCATGCAGAAGTATTTGATGAAACAACAAGTAAGTCAAAGATCTTACTTGAAAACAAAAAAAGTGAAGCAGAGGGAATATTGTGAAGAAAAAGGTGATTACATACGAATGTATAGTCTGGTGAAAGATAAAAACATCCAGTGACGGTGAAATCCAAATGTAAAACTTCAAGAAAGTTACTTTCTTGTTTTTAACTCATTTCAAAGTGTTTTTAAACATATTTTATTAACTGTTTGTTCATATATATATATATATATATATATATATATATATATATATATGTCTAACTGATGAGCCCAAATAAGGGCAAAACTCGAGTTTTGGACTTCTGGTTTGTTGGCTGCCATGGCTCTTGTGAGCTGTGATGTTGTCTGGCTGTGGAAATAATTATATATTCTTTCACATTCTGAAGACTCTATTGCTTATTGCTAGTTAGGTTAGCGCGTCATGATGGCATCGTCCTTAAAATTCCTGCTTGTGAGACATCAGCTTGGGTTATAGCAGGTTGCAATGACCACGTTCTTTGTTCGGTATGAGGTAGGTTTATTCCACTGTCGGATTTCGCCGCGGTCTGCTTGATCTATGTCAGCTGATAAGCTTTCTTGTGTGTATATTCGCTTAGTTGGTAGAGTGCTCGCCTTGCATGCAAGAGGCTCAAGTTTCAAATCCCAAGTTCGGTTGTGTCTAACTGATGAGCCCAAATGAGGGCGAAACTCATGTCTTGGACTTCCGGTTTGTTAGCTGTCATGGCTCTTGTGAGCTGTGACGTTGTCTGGCTGTCGAAATAATTATATATTCTCTCACATTCTGAAGATATATAGTGAGAGGGGGGGGAAGGGGAGAGAGGTAGAGATTTCGTTCTGTCAGCTGCTACAATGTTGTCATTAAGGTGTCAAACAAACAAATAAGCAACAAATAAATGTTACCAAAGGCAAGATAAGTTACTCTTCTACATACCTGGATAAGTTTTTTGTGTCTTTACTTATTTAAAAAACTTTTTATATGTAAGTAAAAATAAGTGGTACTGAAGCTGCCACATTAATGAAAAAAAGATCCAAGTTAATGATTAGTATCCATTTGTAATCTCGATAATCACTCATCGAAAATTAAACCGATATACAGTTAATAACTTGCACAAGTGAAAATTTTATGTTTAACCAAATATTTTATTATCTGTATTGCTGTTTAACTTTTGATTTTGAAACCCATCAATTTACTTCTCAAAGTAAAATGGTTGTTCATTTTTTTTTTTCATATAGATTTTGACATATCCATTTCCACTTTTTCTACAATTCTATAATTCCTGTGGCCCTGTCGGTGGGGCATTAGAATACTCCGACTGCCCCCCCCCCATGCAGAGGGTAAAAGTCCCTCAATGGGGGTCCTGGATATGACCTTAAACTATATGCAGTGGTGAGGCCCCAGCTTGTGGGCTTTGGGGAGTGTGAAGCCACCCTTTAATTACCATTGCTCCCAGGTCCACTCTGACCCGGAGTGGTCGTACATGTTAGGGTCCCAACTATGGGTTAAATAGAAACCGACGTGAAAACAACAAATATATTCTATTAAAAAAATTTTTTTCTTCAAAATCTTTGGATTCGGCATTAAATAACCCGAAAAGGGTTGATATGCCGTAAAACAAAAACAACCAACCCGCCAACTATAATTCCTGGTAAGGTTTTTCATTTGTTTTCTGTCATTCATTAATTAAATTCCATTTTGATTGTAGAAAAATTGGAGGAATTGTTGCTGTCAGATGCGAAATATCAAGAATGCATCTTGGAATATTACAACATTCCGAACACAGGCCAACGAGTTTTTCTTATTCAACCAGGTAAGTTTTTCTTCTCTTCATCTCTTGTAGTAAAACAACGTAGTCCTTTTAGCGTGATTATATTATGTTGATAGATTGTGTGTTGCAGAACCGACCCAATTGATGATAAAAGGCCAAGTACATCCAAGGATGGAATACTGCTGCCATATCTGGGCAGGAGCTGCTAAAAACAGCCTATCCTGCCTTGACAGAGTACAAAATAGACTTCGTGGCTTAGTGGGGAATGCCCTTTTCTCTACCCTGCAACCTCTCTCCCACAGAAGAGATGTTGCAAGCCTATCCTTGTTTTATCATTATTTCCATGGCAGGTGCTCGTCTGAACTCCAATCTCTGGTCCCCCCCCTCGCCAATCTTTCACGAAAAACACCCGTCTAGCTGAATCCACTGTGAAAAAATTTCCCCCACTCTTTATCTGTGCCTAAATCAAAACGTGAATTCCATGAACAAAGCTTCTTTCTTAGAACTGCACGCCTGTGGAACTCTGTTCCCTCTGCCTGCTTCCCACCTGACTACAACTTGGATGTTTTCAAGTCCAACGTTAACAAATTCCTAATGAATCGCCCCCTTAAGTAAACACTTCATCAAATCTCCATACTGTACTTGCAATAACCCTTATCCCTGAGTGGCCTCCGGACCTTGATAAGTGGTGACCACTGTGTAAAAAAAAAAGAAAAAATATACGGCATAATAACATTGACACCCGTTCTCGCTAGATCACCAAAGTTAAGCGATATTGAGTCTGGTCAGTGGGAATACCAGCTGCTGTATGTAGGAGGACGTTGACACCTTCCTGCAAGAACTGTAAAAACTTAACATCATCATTTCCCCTGATCAGGAAATATGTGCACTTGGGGAGCATTTGTGAAATTCCCTTGAAACTTCCTCCTTCAGGGGAAGATAGTTAACCCGTCTAGGGTGAATGCTGCGGGCATAATCGACACATTGAATGCTGACAGTGGTTGTGAATGTGCTATCAGTGCTAGTGTTTGTACGAGATGCGTTCAATAAGTTTACAGACTTTACTCGTATAGGCACTTTTATTAATAGTACATGAAACTCATCCCTTTCAAAGTAATCTCCTCTGGTTACAACGCACTTGTTGTATTGTTCCAACAATTTCTGGAAAGCCCCATGAAAGTTCTCTTGTGTGAGGGTCTCAGCGAACCTCATCACAGCCTCTTTCATCTTTTCAATTGTCTCATAACACGAGCCTCTAAGGTTTTCTTTGAGTTTAGGGAATAACCAAAAGTTACAGGGAGCAAGGTCTGGACTATGAGGAAGGTGAGGGACTGTTTTGATGCCCATCTTGATCAAATAGTCTGTGACAAGGATGAAGCATTCTTGGAACAATCTTCTGCATCTTCAGTTCCTCATGAATAATTATGTGTACAGTTCTCACATTGACATCAAACTGTGCACTTTTTTTTTTTTTTTTTTTTTTTTTACACAGTGATCACCACTTATCAAGGCCCGGAAGCCACTCAGGGATAAGGGTTATTGTAAGTACATCACGTTAGTGAGGAGATTTTATGAAGTGTTTAATTAGGGGGGGCGGTTCATTAGGAATTTGTTAACATTAGACTTGAAGACATCCAAGTTGTAGTCCGGAGGGAAGCAGGCAGACGGAACAGAGTTCCACAGGCGTGCAGTTCTAAGAAAGAAGCTTTGCTCATGAAATCCGCGTTTTGATTTAGGCACAGATATA
Source organism: Euprymna scolopes (assembly GCF_053919585.1). Taxonomy (NCBI): domain Eukaryota; kingdom Metazoa; phylum Mollusca; class Cephalopoda; order Sepiida; family Sepiolidae; genus Euprymna; species Euprymna scolopes. Next base: position 15,418,112 of record NC_136509.1, on the reverse strand, counting down.
GAGTGGGGGAAATTTTTCACAGTGGATTCAGCTAGACGGGTGTTTTTCGTGAAAGATTGGCGAGGGGGGACCAGGGATTGGAGTTCAGACGAGCACCTGCCATGAAAATAACGATAAAACAAGGATAGGCTCGCAACGTCTCTTCTGTGGGAGAGGGGTTGCAGGGTAGAGAAAAGGGCATCCCCCACTAAACCACGAAGTCTAAAAAAAAAAAAAAAAAAGTGCACAGTTTGATGTCAATGTGAGAACTGTACACATAATTATTCATGAGGAACTGAAGATGCAGAAGATTGTTCCAAGAATGCTTCATCCTTGTCACAGACTACTTATTGTCTCTATAAACACACAAAAGTCCTTATCCATGAAATTCTTTATTTGGCCAATCGATTCTGATGTTCTGACTTCCTTACTCCTCCCACACTTCTCACCATCCCTCACACACTCTCTGCTTTTCTTGAATCTCTTATGTCACTCAAAAACTGATGCTTGATTCATGCAAGATGGTCCAAAAGCACTCTGAGCATTGCATACATTTCTGTAGCATTTTTTCCTAAGTTTAAAACAGAATTTTATTGCATAGCGTTCTTCTAAAGTGTCCTCCAGATTGTATTTTTGAAATTCACCAGCTGTGACAATCAGGCTTTAGTAGGGTGTATTTAAATTCCTACTGTAGCTGTTCATTTGAACCTGAAATCATTAAAAATTTGGCCGTCATCTCATAAGATGTATAGCAATAACATGAATTTTCAAGAATCTACGACAATTTTAAATGCCTGTGCAAAAATGTCTGGAAATCTATTGAACGTACCTCGTACATTTGAAATTCCATACAGAATTCTGAGTATGACGTAAAGATTATCGAGTTTGATAAGATGTATTTGGAGAAGGTCGGAGGTTACATCAGCCGAAACATTGTGAAAATAATATCCAAGATGAGAACAATGACCCGAATAATCCAAGTAATACAAACCTTGTTGTAAAAAGATAAATTTCTTAATTGAATTTTCCTGCAATCAAACTTGATCACAATGTAGCCATGGATCACAGATTAGTACGAATCGTTGTGGACAAGTGTGTCTCCATGTACCTTAAATGAAAAAATCGTCGATGAAGATGCTTTCTATTTTATCTTGTTTATTTTAGATATCAAATGGGGCCCGCAGAAATCCCTGAGTTCTATCAAGAACCAACTTGAAGAATCGATTGCTCTAGTGAAGACGCTACGAAACTGGAAAGTTGTTGGCCATGTGAGTTGAAACATCTTCTCTACAATTTTTTGGTTGTTAATGATATTTCTTTTCTTTAGTTCTTGCTGTTGTGTTAATGCATCGTAACATTTAATGTGAGTAAAATCGTTAGAAAATGACCTCCAGACGATAGTGGAATGGGACCGCAAATAGATGGTAACATTTAATGCTAGTAAAACTAAGCTGCTCTCCTTTAACAATTACAAGACGCCTCTCCAACCCCCTATATCCATGACAAATCGCACCCTACCTGAGAATTCTACCTTCAAACTCCTCGGCCTAACATTTTCGGGCATTATGAACTGGAACAAATACATAGAGGACATTGCAAAGGCTGCTGCAAAGAAGGTGGGTTCCCTCTATCGAGCTAGAAAACTACTCACACCTGAGAGTATCTTGTACCTTTACAAGGTCACCATTCGCCCATGTATGGATTATTGTGGCCACATGTGGGCTAGCGCGCATCTACCACTAGTCTCTCCCTCTTAGATAAAATCCAAAAAAGAGTTGTCAATCTAATCAGTCCCACTTTATCAACTAAGCTCCAGCCCCTGTCCCATCACCGCAATGTTGCATCACTGTGCCTGTTTTACAAATATTTTAATGGAATGTGTTCTGATGAACTTGTTTCACTTGTACTCCCTCGACGTACATATCCCCGACAAACCCGCTTACCAATAAGATCTCACCCCTCCACTGTTGATGTCCCTAAATGCCAGAAAGCTTTCTATTCTAATAGTTTCTTCCCTTGAGCAGCTAGGCTTTGGAATTCCTATCCTGTTGACTGCTACCCTGGCTGTACTGGTATGCAGAAGTTTAAATGCAACATAAACAAATATCTTGTTAATCTTTCCTAGACATGGTCCCAAGTAATAGCCCCTTACGTCCAAGCGGCGATATGCTTTGTAAGGTCTGAACATGAGTAAAAAAAAAAAAATATGTTTATATCTTGATTTTACTCTTTGGAAGTGGACATAGAAATCGTACAAAACTATTCAGTCCGACGCATTGATTTTACCTGTCCTGGGACAGGTATTCTTCTTGTTTAATGCAACGCATAACTAACGGCATGTATAGGTGCCAGTTAGAAATGGTCGTTGTTTTTTAGTTTTTTTGTTTTTATAGGCAATGGTAGTTTGCATATTATCTAAAAAATGAGGAACAAATTTTATGAATTGAAAGTTTTGATGTTTTTCATTGTTTTTACAGAAAGTTGTCAGCTGCAAGAAGCCACAAAAAATGCAGATTTTTGGGAAAGGAAATTTTGAAGAACTAACGGAGCAGATAAGAAAATGTCCTGCAGTTTCTGCAATCTTTTTAAGCATAGATATGCTAAATGGTCAACAATGGTCTTATTTACAGAATATATGGAATATCCCAGTCTATGACAGGTAAAACTAAAACTAATTCAGAAAAAATTACATTCCATACACGTACTAGCATGTTGCCCGGCATTGCCTAGTCGTAAAATACACTTAAATATGATATTTTAAAATAATGAATTAATGAAAGTTCGTTTTTCAAAGGAATATGCAAGTTAGTTAACCTTTATGAAGTTGGTTGCAAATCTATGACTGAGTATGTTAAGAAGTTTGTTTCAATAATTTTTAAAAAGAAAAAAAGTAGGCTTTTAATATCAATGTTAGAGGAAGAAAAAATAATTTTATAGGCATATGTGTATATATGTTATATAAGTCATTATATATCTTATAAATTATAATATTATAATTTTTTTTCCTTCTTAGACTGATGTTTCTGCTGTAGTAAAATTGATCTCAATATTTGTACATGCATATAAGTGTATCTCCCTGTGGATATCACTATATTAATATGATAGCGTGTTATTTTGTGTGTAATGCTTACATCTTTTTTCTTCTGAATGACTGTTATTTAATTGTTATGACCTTCCATTTCTTGTAATAAATAATTTTACCAAGAATTCTTCATAAGTTTTGGCTTCGGTTTCGATTATAGCTGAAGAAATTTTAGTTATATATATATATATATATATATATATATATATATATATATATATATATTCTCTTTTTTTCTTCATAAGTTTTAATTTCGGTTTCAATTCAAGCTGATTCACCCAAGTCATATGGATATATTTTTTTTAATTTTTGAAATCGTAACTTTATGATATATAAGAATCGATAGAACATTAACTCTATAATAATATATACGAAATCTGCAAGAATTAAAATATATTTAAGCATATTTTACAACCAAGCTATGCCGGGCGTCCCTGCTAGTTTAGATAAATACTTTTGCAGTTTTAACAAAAGAGCTACAATAATATCAGGGCGTCTCCATTTACACTGAATATCCACAGAATGCCAACATCAATATATTACATATTAGCGGGGGTACCCGGCGTTGCCCAAGTTTTTAGAGGCGTGGGGGTGGGGGTAAAATAACCTTGTTTAAATATTATAAAAACAAACAATGTTAAAAGTTCTTAAAAAAAAAAAAAAATAAACGGTCCGACGGTGCCCGGGTGTTTGAAAAACCAAAAAAAATTGGGGGGGGGGGGGTGACCTCGAATCCTTGAGGTGAAAGCGAAAAAAAAAAAGCGTGCTGAATTAAGTTACAAGTGAATTAGGTCGAATATCAATCCCGCAGTCAAGTTTGTTTTGGTTTAGTTTCCCCAAGATGTCGGGTCGAAAACCAGTTCCCCATAAAAAAAATAGGCGTGTCCATATGAAAGTACTGCATTGATCAAAAGCTGATTGCTTTCTGGACATTCTGGCGCGATGCACATGCAACATTCGAATTTACTCTCACTTTATTTATACTAAAAAGCAGGACAAACAGGTGACACGGCGAAATAGCGCGAATCTCATAAAAGTCGACGTAAATAAATCTAGACGCGACGCACGTTCCCAAATCATAGATATTATTATCTAGGGAGTATATAAACAGTTCTAAGTGATAGTAACCCCCCCCCCCGCCTCGGGACCGTCGGCGAAAAAAGCCTTTGCGAGACATACATAAAATGATCACACACATTTTGCCTTTTATATATATAGACTAGTGGCGTTGCCCGGGTGTTTGGGGTGTGTATGTAGGAGAGGATGACCCTGTTTTAATATTTTAAAAAAAAAAAACGATGTTAAAAAAAATTGGAAAACCAATACAAAGCAAAATAGCGAACAAACGTAGAAAAAAAAAAAAAAAAAAAAAGGTGTAAAAGAGGAAAAAAAGTTTAGGTAGAAAGACAGGCTTGAACCCAAAGCATCGAGGCTAAGGCGGAAAAAAAAATGCCCGACACGTTACCGCTATGCCAAAGAGACATGCATTTAATAGCGGATAAAATTAAACCTTTAAAAACACTTGCAGGTGGTTTTAAACTAACGTCAACGTTTTCTAGGTCATTGTCGTAGCAGGAGCAGAGAAAATGAAGGAACAATTTTTCGACACCCCTCCCTGTACAAAACTGATGATTTTAGGGTGAAGGAATTAATGTTTTTGGCCAATTTTTTTATATTTGTCGGGCAAAGGTTGGAACTTTAAAATGATACCTATCTGGCGAAAATCCGTAACCTGTGTCAAAAGTTTTTGCGAGACATACAAACACGCATACATACATATATATACACACATTTTTGCTTTTATATATATAGATAGATGTAAGAGTCCACTGTGAAATTTGCACAGGTCCCGCCAGTCAAACATAATTAAGGAAGCAAGATTTTTGTAGGCTGGATTCCGTTCCTGTTACTAAACAAGTGAGGTGACGAGGATTAGTTGTTTATTTCAAGACACCATCATTATGTGATTGCCTACCAAGGTTAAAAAACACTTAATTTGCCCCTCTTCCTTTTTACAAAATTTTTATTTGAGATTTTTTCTTTATAAAGTAATAGAATCAGATCCTTGTGCAGAATTCCCCCTATATTAAAAACAAAAATAAAGAAAAATCTGTATGATGAATGTACTCATGATAAAAGAATAATATCATATTCCAAAAATCACGTAAATTGATCAAGTAGTTTTGTAATATAGTGCGTTGGAAAATAGCAGCAGCAGTGAAGGATGGTTGGCTTGCAAAGAGATAACAGCAGCAGCAGCACTAGCCGAAAAAAAAGCAGATACGCAAATTAGAAAGTGTGCGTGAGAAGAAGGAAAAAATAGGAGAGAAAAATACACCACGTGCTTGGGGCAGAAACAAAGTGGACTTCGAAAAAAGTGGATATGTAAAGTCGATGATGAGAATGGGCCAGCTGTGACCAGCGTTGGATCAGAGAAGGAGAAACGCCAACCAGGCAAAATGAACATGTGGCAACAAGAAACTTTAAGTGATTTCAAAAGTAATGGCAATAAATGCTTTTTTTAAAAAAGAAAAAAAATGCTGACCTGGATTTTTTTTTATTTCTTTATTTTTGTAACGACAACGTTACAATTTTATTTTTATAAAGAAAATCATTTTTAAGCGATTAATAGGAATTCATAGGCATTAGAACATAAATCTAGTAAGTATGAATTATTGTTAAATTATCTCCCTTTGTTGAGATATTTTTTCAAAATGTAAGCGAGACAGTTTCTTCTTGGATACTTGTAAAATTTGATTTTCTTATTTAAAAATAAAACTGTGTGGCCAATTTACATAATTTTTGGAGTATGATATTTTCTTTCTGTCATGGGTATGTATATCAGACAGATTTTTCTTTATTTTTGTTTTATGATAAAGGGGGAATTCTAGCAAAAACCTAGAATTATTCACTGGTTCTGTGCTCTGTCACCCATCACAGAGTTCAGCTTCTTTAGATATCAAGGGTGATTTTATTTGCTTTGGTTGAAATGAAGTCACACAAACAGTGTACTTACACAGAGTATCATTTTGAGTGTTTTTTGTTTGTTTGTTTTTTTAATAAAAATCGCTCCAGACAAGGCATGAAACCACTTAGTCTAAAGAGCTAACAAGAATAAAAGATGAGTATCAAAAACACAGGAGATGTTTATTGGCCTTAGTTTTGAAGAGATCATGGCTTTAGGTAGGAGGAAAACAGTCAGCAGGAAAAGAGTTCCACAAGTCTGTGGTTTTGGAAAGAAACTACTGGAATAGGAAGCTGTATTACAATGAGGTATCAAAACAGCAAATTGATGGAGACCAATAGACGAACAAATCAAATGTGCTGGGACAAAAAAAAAAAAAACAGGGCCTAGATCAGATAATTCTGAAGAACACGTCATAATAGTATTTATAAAAAAGACTGAGACTAGCAGCATCACATCTGGGAGAGGGAGGTTGCAGAGAAGAAGAAAGGGAGAGGGCAATTAAATTACAGATATATTTCTGACCCTTATCAAGAACTCTCAAATGAGACACAGATTCACTAAAGATTAATTTAAGATTTCGTAGACAAAATCTAAATAATAACATGAAGAATCGGTGATCAAATTTTTTGTTTCCTCGGCACAATTGACTCTCAGCTGCTATCTCATTTGATAATTATTTCCTTTGCAGTTCAATTTCTTACAAAACCAATCTTTACTTAAATGTTGTTTTTTTTTTCAATTATGTTGAACAGGTACACGATCATAATGCAGATTTTTAAGGAACATGCCAAGACAAAGGAATCCAAATTACAAGTGGCACTTGCTGAAGTACCTTACATCAGGTAACGTTAAATCATTTCTCCTTTCTCATCTCTCAATTAGAGTACATTTTTTAAAGATTTCCTCGAGTTAATGATTTTTATAGCGGTTACATAATTATAAATTATTTCTTTTGCGTTAGTTTATCCACACTCACAGAGTGATTTATACGTTGTCTGGTAAGAACACTTTTTTTGTGTGAAGGGCCCTTCCACTGAACTTTTCCATTTTTGAACACTTGTCGAACAAGGTGACATATTAGTGAGAATGAAATACCAAGACTCGATCACATGTCGATATGATGTGCACATCTACTGATTCAAAATTCTTATCACATCAGAGATCCCTCATCGAGTAATACAAACGTGCCTTCAATAAGTTAATAGACTTTTCTCATATAGGCACTTTAATTATATTACAAACATGAAACTCTAGTCCCCTTCGAAGTAATCTCCTCCGGCTGCAATGTTCCAACAACTTTTGGAAGGCCCCAGTTAAGTCCTCTCGTGTGAGAATGTCAGTGACTCTCGTTGCAGTCATCTCCTCAATTGTCTCATAATGACAACCTCTAAGGCTTTCCTTGAACTAAGGGAATAACCAAAAGTCACAGGAAACAAGGTCTGGGCTATAGGAAGGGTGAGGAAATGTCTTGATGCTCATCTTGGTCAAATAGTCTGTGACAAGAATGGAGTTGTGGATTAGTGTATTCGCACAAATCTTTCACATCTTCAATTCCTCACAAATAACTGTGTTCAAAGTTCCCACACTGACATCAAAATGCACACTTATTGTGTCTATAGACACACGACAGTCCTTATCCATGAAATTCTTTATTTGGCACATCAACTCTGATGTTCTGACTTCCTTACTCCTCTCACATCTCTCATCATCCCTCACAGACACCCTGCCTTCCTTGAATCTCTTATACCACTCAAAAACTGATGCTCGATTCATGCAAGATGATCGCAAAGCAGTCCAAAGCATTGCATACGTTTCCATGGTATTTTTTCCAAGTTTAAAACAGAATTTTATTGCATATCATTCTTCTAAAGTATCCTCACATCCAGATTGCATTTTTGAAATTCACCAGCTGCGACAATTAGGCTTTAGTAGGGTGTATTCCAATTCCTGCTTCAGTTGATCATTTGAACTTGAAATCATAAAAACTGGTTAGTCATCTCATTACATGTACAGCAATAATATACTGAATTTCAAGTGTCTATGACAATTTTAAATGCATGTACAAAAAATACTACTGATGGACCCGTAGATCTTCCCAGGTCATCCATCTAGGAGAAGGAAAACTCTGAAGCTAACCCTAAGGGGAGGAAGGCCTCTCCAGTCTTGGATGACAACCTTCCTAGAGCTGATGACTCAAACAAATTACTGGTCTGCAAACCAAAACTGCTTAAGAAGTAGATAGGCACTGTCTATCGCTCGGCTTCCATACTCCTTCTTTGTCTATTAGCCAGGCGTAGAGGTCGAACCACTGGGAGTCGACAGAAACACTCGGTGGTCGATCTTGTTTCCTGACTAGGGCAATGAATGCCGTTTTTCCCCATTCCTGACACATCTCCACCCTTAAACTGGGCACCTAGGAGCGCTTGAATACCGTAATGCCAGTGGAAGCAGATTGGGTTGACCATCATCTGATGGGTTGAGGATACCGGATAGACAGTTCCTGGCTGCTGTTCCCGACTGGTAGTACATGAGCCCTAACTCTTTGGTAGTGCTTAGAGCGGTTGTTTCATCAACAGTTGTATAATACGGGATGTTTGTAGTGCCATGTTGCGCATGGAAAGGGACCCTGCACTCATCCCCGGTGGGCTATCCTGAGGCCACAACCCTAGTAGATGGACGGACAGATGATGATCTGCCTGTGTTGCATGTCTGGTATTCTGCATAACCACTTGCTCAGCACCCCTTACCTAAACTGAAACTCTTAAAAATAAAAATGACAGTACATTCAAAAATTACGCTAAAACCAGCCCAAAACTCAAACAAAAACAACCTGCCTTCTCCCTTGAGGCTCGCATTTATGAACATCCGTGGGCTTAGAACAAATTTAAATGATGTTGAAGCATTTCTCCTAACAAACACACCGGATATCTTAGCACTAAATGAGACTAACCTACACTCCTCCTTCCCCTCTAACTACTTTAACATGCTTGGATACCTCCCACTCTGCCGTAAGGACTCTGACAGACATATGCATGGGCTTGGAGTCTACATTCGAAATATCCTCTCCTTGACTAGAGAAACTAAACTAGAATCGGATGATCAAGCCTTTATGTGCTTTAGACTTAACATGCAAGATAACATTAGCTACTTTTATTTTCTCTACCGCTCTCCCTTGACCCAGGACTGTACCCTAATAAACAAAGTCTCTGACAGCATAGATACAGCACTTTCCCTCGACACTAGCACACAAATACATGTGTTTGGTGACCTCAGTGTCCACCACAGCAACTGGCTTGGATTTTCTACTTACACAAATGCAGCTGATATGACTACATATAACTTCTCTATATCTCATTCCCTATCACAGATGGTTACGTTTCCAACCTGTTTCCCAGACCAGCAAGAACAACATGCATCACTTGTAGATCTGTTTCTGACCACAGTTCCCGATGACTGTGTAACGAATTCCCACAGCCTTCTTGGGAATGCCGATCATGCAGTGGTAATGGCTGAAATCACTCTAAACTCTAGAGCCAAAACTGAAGAGCCACTGCTCAAAACAACGAGATATTATAAAAAGGCTGACTGGGAAGTCATCAGGGACCTCATCAGGGACGCTCCATAGCAAAATATCTTTTCATTTCCTGCTGAACATTGCACAAATGAGACCACTGAATGGTTCAAAGCGGCAATTGAAGCACATGTTCCCACACGCAAATTCTATAGCAAATCCCACTCTCCCCAATGGTTCACTTCAACTTGTGCAGCTGCCATAGCACAAAGGCAGCATGCGTACCACAAATTTAACCGACATAAGTCCAGTTCAAACAGACAGAAGTACATAGAAGCCAGAAATAACTGTAAGAAAGAAATAGCAACAGCTAAGAGAGAATTTACTGAAACCGGCCAAAAATGCATCGAAGCACAGAAATTAGGAACCCGATACTTTTGGAAAATCTACAACAGTGTAGTAAATAATGGGCAATCAACAATTCCCCCACCATCCAACAATCATGAGGTTGTTTGCTCAGCAACTGAGAAGGCTAACATGCTTGCCAGACGGTTTGCCTCCAACTCTACACTGGACTCTGCTAATCACCCCCTCCCTGACTTTCCTTTGCAGATAGACGCCACACTAGACAATCTGAAAATCACCCCTGTTCAGGTGCATACTATCATAAGAAAGCTTGACACTGCAAAAGCATGTGGACCTGATCTCATCCCGGCTGTGCTATTAAAAAAGTGCGCCGCCAAAGTAGCTCTAGTTCTCTCCAAACTTTACAACAAATGCCTTAATGAATCTTGCTTTCCTGCCTGCTGGAAAACTGCTTCTGTAGTGCCAGTTTTCAAGAATTCTGGCGAAAAAATTGACCCAGTAAATTATCACCCCATTAGCCTCCTCCCACTTTTCACCAAAATATTTGAGACCATAATTAACCAAGCTCTAGTCCATCACCTTACAGATGCTAAACTTCTGACTGACCAACAATATGGATTTAGGCAAGCCTGTTCCACAGCAGACATCCTAACTGTAATCTCTGAACGTATATACCAGTCACTGGACAAAGCAGAGGAGGGTAGAGCTTTTGACAGGGTATGGCATAAAGGTTTTCTCAGGAAAATCAGATCATAGGGCATCACTGGAAGAATACATAACTAATTAGATCCTTCTTAGAGAAGAGAAAAATCCAGGTTGTCCTTGACGGTCATACATCTAAACAATATGATATAAATACCTATGGGTATGTATGCTGACGACACCACACTCTATAACAGACACGACAGGAAAACAAATGAACACATATCTAAAGAAATGGCAGAAAAAGGAAGAGGAAGACCTCCAAACCAGAGTGGAATGGGGACAAAAATGGATGGCCACCGTCAATGCTGCCAAGACTAAACTTGTTTCCTTCAACAATTACAAGAAACGTTCCCTACCGCCAATAGCAATGGCCAAAGATTCTTTATCTGAAAGTACATCTTTTAAACTCCTTGGTCTAACGTTCACAGGAAACATGAGTTGGAACAATTACATTGAGAACATTGTCAGGACCGCTGCGAAGAAGGTAGGTTCTCTCTACCGTGCTAGAAAGCTATTAACACCCGAAAGTATCCTATACCTCTATAAGGCCACTATTCACCCATGTATGGAGTATTGTTGTCATATTTGGGCTGATGCATCTGCCACTAGTCTCTTGCTCCTAGACAAGGTTCAAAAGAGAGTCGCCAATATGATAGGTCCTGAACTGTCATCTAAAGTTCAGCCACTGTCACATCGACGAAATGTTGCATCCCTCTGCCTGTTCTACAAGTACTTTAACGGTGAATGCTCTGACGAACTGCAAGCACTTGTACCCCCTCGACGTAAATACCCCTGACAAACCCGACAAGCAGCTAAGTCCCACCTCTTCACAGTAGAGATCCCTAGATGCAAGAGAGCCTTCTACTCCAGTAGTTTCTTCCCCAGAACAGCTAGACTTTGGAATTCCCTTCCGAGTCCCTGCTTCCTCGACTGTACTGACATGCAGAAGTTCAAGTGCAACGTGAACCGACATCTTGCTGACCAACTCCCTACACAGTACCCCTGATGCTTATGTCCCTGATAGTAGCCCCCTACAACAAAGTGGCAATGTACCTTGTTTGGGGTGAAAATGTAATAAAAAAAAAAGTCTGGAAACTTATTGCAGGCACCTCATATTTTTTCTCTTTCTGCTGAACAGTTCAAAGCAGCAATTGAAGCACAGTTCTTTCGTAAAACCTTACTCTCCCCAATGGTTCACTTCAGCATGTGCAGCTGCCAATGTGCATCCTGTAGATTTGTCATAAGTCAAGTACCAATAAGCAAAGATTTATAGATGCTAAAAATAGTTGTAAGAGTGAAATAGCCACAGATGAGAGAAGGTATACTAAAATCATGCATTGAGTCACAGAAATTAGAAATTTGGTAAATAATAAGTATTAAGACTATGACAACAGTATATTCTTTTCAGTGTTTTAACTCAACAAATCCGACAAAGTTAGACACCGTTAATCAACCGAGAACCACATCACTCTATATAAAAGCATATAAGATATCAACGGATACACACTCGAGAGTCAAAACAATGAAAAGAATATGCTGTTGTCCTAGCCCTAATAATAAGCAATCCACAATTCCCCACACTATCCAACAACTATAAGATTGTTTGCACAGTAACCAAGAAGGCTAAATCGTTTGCCTAACAATTTGCCTTTAACTCCACCTTAGACTTAACAAACCACTCCCTCCTGAATTTCTCTTTGTGGACAGACGTCAAACTTGATGATTTGAAAATTCCCTCTTCTCATGTTTGTAATGTTATGAAGACCCTAGACACCTCCAAGGCATGATGAGGTAGCTCTTGTTCTCTCAAAACTCTACAACAAATGCCTTACCAAATCTTACTTCTCTCATAATTGGAAAATTGCTTCTATGATACCAGTTTTCAAAAATTCTGGTTAAAGAACTAACCCACTCAATTATCACCTCATTAGTCTTCTCTTTCTTTGCAAAATTCTTTGAATCATTACTTAATCAAACATTAGTTCACCACCTCATACATACTAATCTACTTTCTGACTGACAGTATGGAATTAAGCAAGCTTGTTCTACTGCAGATATTTTAACGGTCATCTCTGAATGCATGTACCATGCACTGGATAAGGTAGGGGAAGCTAGAACAGATGATCAAGAACCTTGGTTCACGGCAGCAACACTGATGTATAAAAGATTTTATACATCCATCTATAAATGAGACTCTAACAAAATATTAGTGTCAGGACGATTAATCAAAATCAGTAATTATATCAGAATCGGGAATGATATTGGAATCATCTCATCACTACAAAATATTCTTAATAAAAAAACTCATTCCTTTTAATTTTTCAATTATCTTTATTTTCTAAGGTCTCGGTTAGTATCTATCCATAAAGATACCCAGAGTTATTCCCAAGGTGCAGCGCTAAAGATCAACTACCCAGGAGAGATGTATCTGGAGCAAAGATATAAATTTCTACAGGTAAAAAGAACCATTGCAATTCTTCACGGTGTTTTAAAATAAAAAATCATTTCAGATCAAAACACTATTATGTACTTATGTGTCATGTTGAAATTAGTATCAATTCCAAAAATAATGAAAACTAATTAAATAGACAATATGCTAGATCCGTTTTTCAGAAAAAATCGTATAGACTATACTGGTTAGACGTTTTCTTTGTTTTCTCAATGTCAGATTTCAAGGAAAGCAAGGGAAATAAGTCTGCTATACAGAATTGGTCGCACAACTTTTCCACATTCAAATGTAGGATAAAACTCGATAACTTGATAAATTTTATTGTTTTTCTACTCCATCATTTTTTTGTAATGTTTGAAATTTTTTACTTATTTCGACACGGCACATAAGTATATAATAGTGTTTTTACTTGAAATGCATTTCGTATTGGATTCTTGAAACTACTGTTCTTATCTTGAGTGTTATTCACGCAACATTTTGGTCGATGTAATCTCCAAGGTTGTTGTGCAAATAAAACTCAAGATGAGAACAGTAGTCTGAAGAATCGAAATAATACCAATAATCAATCCTCATCTCAAAAATTCTTCATTCTACAACTGTCTTCAAAATTGAGTGAACTTTGGTAGCAAATTATATTCTAACGACTGAGAAACGTCACAACCGTTGGTGTATAACGGGGGATTTTAATCTTCCCAACTCAGACTCTAGAAATTCTGTTCTGTCCCCATAAAGTGACATTATCTGTCATATCATTCAACATTTGTATTTCTAACACATTTTAAAACCGCCTCTGCTTCAATTACATCACCTGCAGATGGTATATTTCCATTTACCACCAGGTTATCGTTACATGTACTTAATGTAACCCTTGTCAAAATTCATACTAGTTAACCTAATCTCTACTTACTGACATGGGGCTCCAATATATAACAAAAGACCTTGTTGAAGCTTTTTTTAAATATTAAGCTTATATATTTATATTAAGGATTGAAACCGCTATCTTCAAACAATGCTCACCTGGTTCTAGGTGAGCATTGTTTGAAGATAGCGGTTTCAATCCTACTTAATGCAGGCCAGAGGATTAGTTGGCCAAAAATGTGGTGAGACAACAACAACTATGGAAGGCAGTAATTACTGGGAATACAATTACAAGAGTCAGCATTCCTATCCTGTCGCAGTTAATCACCTGAAGAAGGCCAGAGGATGAGTTGGCCGAAACGTGGTGAAACAATAACAACTGTGAAGATGAGGATAACGATCCGCAAATAAATAAATATATAAATATACAAATTTACAAATAAATTAATAAATAAATATACAAATAAATAAATATACAAATTTACAAATAAATTAATAAATAAATATACAAATAAATAAATATACAAATTTACAAATAAATTAATAAATACGCAAATAAATAAATAAATAAATTTATAAATAAATTAATAAATAAATATGCAAATAAATAAATATACAAATTTACAAATAAATTAATAAATAAATGCGCAAATAAATAAATATACAAATTTATAAATAAATTAATAAATAAATGTGCAAATAAATAAATATACAAATTTACAAATAAATTAATAAATAAATGTGCAAATAAATAAATAAATAAATATACAAATTTACAAATAAACTAATAAATAAATACGAAAATAAATAAATAAATATACAAATTTACAAATAAATTAATAAATAAATACACAAATAAATAAATAATATACAAATTTACAAATAAATTAATAAATAAATATACAAATAAATAAATAAATATGCACATTTACAAATAAATTAATAAATAAATACGCAAATAAATAAATAAATAAATATGCACATTTACAAATAAATTAATAAATAAATATGCAAATAAATAAATATACAAATTTACAAATAAATTAATAAATAAATACGCAAATAAATTAATAAATAAATATACAAATTTACAAATAAATTAATAAATAAATACGCAAATAAATAAATAAATATACAAATTTACAAATAAATTAATAAATAAATACGCAAATAAATAAATAAATATACAAATTTACAAATAAATTAATAAATAAATTAATAAATAAATACGCAAATAAATAAATATACAAATTTACGAATAAATAAATACACAAATAAATAAAAAAATATACAAATTTACAAATTACTCATCTCAAAGAATTCCAATAAAAAACTAATATATCGTACCATGCAATATGAACCCAACGATGGAAGGCTATATAAGAATGAAAACTTGGATTTATAAGATAAAAAAATCACCCCCTGGCGCAGTGGATAGTGACACTGAGTCGCTATGGTTCCAGGTGAGCATTGTTTGAAGATAACGGTTTCAATCCTACCTAATGCAGGCCAGAGGATTAGCTGGCCAAAACGTGGTGAGACGACAACAACTATGGAAGGCAGTAACCAACATCTTGCTGCCCAAATCCCTACATAGTACCACAGTAGATGTTTCCCCTGATAGTAGCCCCCTACACCAACTTGGCAATGTGCCTTGTTTGGGGTGAAAATGTAATAAAAAAATAAAAAATAAAAAAAATTAGTGAGGATACAGTTAAGAGGCTCAGCATTCCTATCCCGTTGCGGTTAATTACCTGAAGAAGGCCAGAGGAAAACATTTTCTTTTTGTATTGCAGGAACAAGAAATGAAGTTAAAACTTGCTCTGCAAAAAGTAAAAAGACAGCGAGCACTTTTACGTAAGAATCGGTTGAAACGACAAATCCCCATCATTGCAGTCGTCGGATATACAAATTCAGGTACGTAGACGTTTCTGCTTGATCAGCATCAAAATATTTTCCCTATTTCACATCTAGTACGCGTAAGGGGGTGGGGGAGCAGGTAATGAGCAGTACAATGGATACCAACGTGGACTGTGCAATCAGTTAATCAAGTTCAAATACAATTGGATGTGTTGCATGTTTGTTCATAGAGTAATATCATTGGATAAGGTATGAACACCTCTTCCCCAGATTTCAACCCCCCCCCCCCGAAGAATTCTATTTATTTTCTGTTTTAAAATTAAACTGATTCATTAAGCCAAAAAATAAAAATTAAAATGTTGGTTCTTGTCCCGAATTCCCCTTATATTAAAAAACAAAATTAAACAACTCTGTATAATGTATATACCTGTGACAAAACAGCAATTATCATAGTCCAAAAATCATATAAATTAAGTACATTTTTAAATAAGAAAATCAAATTTCATGAGTATCTGATTTGTTGTAATGCTTATGAATTCCCATTAATTGTTTAAAAATTATTTTCTTTATAAAAATAAAACTAATTAATCAATTTACGGGACTTTTAGAATATGATATTTTCATTTCGTCACAGGAATGTACATGATACAGATTTTTCTTTTATTTTGTTTTTTAATGTAGGGGGAATTCTAAACAAGAACTTGTTTGTATTATTTTGGATTATTTATGAACCTTCTCCAGGTGCATCTTTTCAAACTCGAGAGCATTTCTGTCGTATTTGGTAAACTAAGCTTGTATAGATATCCAGGTTCAAGATGAAGATAAAAGGATAAAGTAGTTTGCTTGAAGCATTCTTTCACCTGACGAACATAAGAACATATTACATGTAGAATGTTATATATATATATACAGTGCCACCAAAAAGAAAGCCCGCACTTGTAATTTTGTCAAAAATCGTAAATTTAAGCTAAATTGAATGTAACTGCTTAAACAACCTATACCTCATTTGATTCGCCTTTTATTCCTCTGTAATTTTACCTGTTCATATTTGATGTATCCTCGTGTTAACATCAATTTGAAAAATTGAAGGTAAAAAGAAACTCCAAAAAATAATTTTACCTGTCATATTTGATTTTTAATCGGAATATTTTAGTGTTCAATCCAATTAAAAAAAATAACTTCAAATTCAGGAGGCAAAAAGAAAGTCCGCACAATGGAAAATTATTATTTAAATGTAACTTTAGAACATTAATGCAACACAAATACAACAGGAACACAATGAACTAGTTAATATTTAGTAGCATAGCTCTTCTGCAATTTGACAGCATGCAAATTTCGAGGCATCCTCTTGAATTAGTCTGCAGCAATACTCTGCTGAAAGAGCATCCCACTTCTCTTTAATTTTTATCCAAAGTATTTTCACATTTGAAATTTTATCATTGTGTACTGTTGCTTGATGTAATGTCATATGTTTTTGATAGGATTGAGGTCTGGAGATTGTGCAGGCCAATCCAAATACGGAATATCATGATATTGCCAAAGTAGGGTAGAAAATGCTCAGTCAACATATTAATGTGCTTGGTCGAATTAATTTAACCTTGCAAGCAACCTATAGGCTCTGGACCATTGGCACTAATAATGCCCCACACCAAAACTGAACCTCCACGACCTCACAGCATTGAAACTGTACACCTAAAATTAAATTCTTCATTCTACGGACATACTACTTACGATCACTGCCTAGCCTATTGAACTTGCTTTCATCGCTAAAAATCACTTTCGATCAATATGAAGAGTAATGGCCGATTTCTTGATGAGATAAACCAGCAAGGTGGAGATTAATGAGCTCCTGACAATCACTAAGAGAGACTCGAAGTATATGGACTAAATGTTACATTGTATAACCTAGGAACAACAAGAATTACGATTGCAGATGCTAAATGGTGGATATTTTAAGCTGGTTTTAAGCTCATCTGTTGCTGCGGAGTTTCTTTTTACCTTCTCAATTTGAAGCTAATTTTTTAAATTGACATGAACACTAGGATACTTCAAGTAAAAGTCAAATATGAACAGGTAAAATTATAGAGGAATAAAAGGCGAATCAAATGAGGCATAGATTGTTTAAACAGTTACATTCAATTTAGCTTAAGTGCAGACTTTCTTTTTGGTGGCACTGTATATATAAATGCCAAAAGGTCTATATTCCAAATTTCACGATGTTGTTCATCTTATTGTTTATTTCTGTAAGCATGTTAAAATGTTCAATTCTCGACAGCACCTGTTTCGTAACATAGAATCATTCATATAATTATTATGTTAATTTTTTTTTTCAATTTATTCCGCCCTTACTCATCAGAAAAATAGGAACTCATCAACTTTAAAAGAAAATAAAGGAATATATGTATCTTCTCTGTAGTTACATCGAGCTTCATAAATTAAAGGAATGATATAAATAAAAGGTGAAATATAATTGAATAAGAATATTTTCCCATAAACAGACACACACACATATATATCAACGCTCTGTTTTGTTATTTTTTATGATCCGAGGCAACACAGAGTAGGCTTGCTAGCTTAGGTTCTATCTGTCAGTTTCTACTTAATTTTGAAAGAGAATATTCTTTGCTAAAAGTGCAGATAAAATGGATGTGTTTTTTGTTTTCTTTATCTCTTCATCAGGCAAGACAAGTCTAATAAAGGCTTTGACTGATGATGCCGGTCTTGAACCTGTTGACCAACTTTTTGCAACTTTGGATGTCACTGCCCATGCTGGAATTTTAGCGAATCGCATGAAAGTCATCTACATGGATACCGTTGGCTTCATCTCAGATATTCCTACCAAACTTATCGATGCATTTGCAGCCACGCTTGAAGATGCCATGATTGCCGTGAGTTAGATATTTTACTTGTTTTTAAAAATCATCCATTTGACTTCATGTTAAGAGTGTTCAATAACAGACTGAGAGACTGGGATTCAATCGGTGGTCAAGTCATACCAAAGGCTTAATAAGAAATGGTACTTCATGCTCCCTTGCTAAACACTCAGCATTATAAGAGGAGGATCAAGGGTAAGTGGAGTAATATTGGAAATTAAATGGCATCCTCTGCTACATCTTGGTGTAGCAACTAATGAAAAGGGAGCCTTTTGGTTGCCCTTGACTATAGTCTGCTATTTAACAAAGCTTGTAATTGTGGCTATTGATTACAAAGAAAGATTATGAAGTAAGGTTATTTGGTAATGGACTGGGAGATGGGGTTTTAATCTTCAGTCAAGTCAAAGACTTAGAAAAAAATGATACTTGATGACTCTTTGCTAAACACTATGCATTATAAGGGAGAAGATCAAGGGCAAGTGGAATGATCCTGAAAATGGAGCGGAACTCTCCCCTACACCTCAGTATAATAGCTAATGAAAATGAAACCTTCAGGTCAGCCTTAACTATAGTCGCCCAAAAAGAATTTTTAAAAATAAAGGATAAACATAAAAAAATATGGTTAAGTGAAACAAAAATAGAATTTTTTGGCGATTTTTTTTTAATTTTACTTTATTTTTTACGTATATTCTTTATTTTTTTATTCTTTCACATACTTTTTTATTTTATTTTTACCATTTATTCTTTATTTTAATTTTATAGATCAGCACATGTAACTTCCATTAGACCGTAATCGATTAATTAATTAGTCAATGAAATCCCATAACATATGGTAACTACTCCTTAAAGTGAACTCCTTCCTCTATCACCTTAAAACTTCTCTCTAATATATTTAAAGTGCCATAATTATCTAATGATCCCTTAGACAACTCCCCCCCCTCCAATGCATACCTGCTATATAAAATCCCCTAACACGCTTATTGCTAGACATTGCGTCCTTATCTTATTACCTAGCATTTCTCTTCCTCTTCTGATGAGAAGCATTAGGCTTCGAAATGCCTGGCATAAAGAGGTTCCATAACCCCCACACACTGTATTGCATTTCCTTGTTTCAAATTGATCAATAAATTTATGTAGATCAGTATATATTTTTCTATTGTCAATATATTTTCGTCTTGTATCTAAGCTTTTTATTATATCGAAAAGTTTCTATTTAAATATATACTTCTTTGATCCCTATCACGCACACACACACACACATAAATATATATATATATATATATATATATATATATATATATATATATATATATTTTTTTTATTTTTTTATTTATTACATTTTCACCCCAAACAAGGCACATTGCCACTTTGTTTTAGGGGGCTACTATCAGGGACATAATCTACAGGGGTACTATGTAGGGAGTTGGGCAGCAAGATGTCAGTTCACGTTACACTTGAACTTCCGCATGTCAGTACAGTTGGGGAAGCAGGAACCTGGAAGGGAATTCCAAAGTCTAGCGGTTCTGGAGAAGAAACTACTGAAGTAGAAGGCTCTTTTACATCTAGGGATCTCTAATGTGAAGAGGTGGGATTTAGCTGCTTGTCGGGTTTGTCGGGGGTATTTACGTCGAGGGGGTGCAAGTGCTTGCAGTTCGTCAGAGCATTCACCGTTAAAGTACTTGTAGAACAGGCAGAGGGATGCTACATTTCGTCGATGTGACAGAGGCTGAAGTTTAGATGACAGTTCAGGACCTATCAGATTGGCAACTCTCTTTTGAACCTTGTCTAGGAGCAAGAAACTAGTGGCAGATGCACTTGCCCAAATATGACAACAATACTCCATACATCGGCGAATGATGGCCTTATAGAGGTACAGGATACTTTCGGGCGTTAGTAGCTTTCTAGCATGGTAGAGAGAACCTACCTTTCTCGCAGCGGTCCTGGCAATGCTCTCAATGTAATTATTCCAACTCATATTTCCTGTGAACGTTAGGCTAAGGAGTTTAAAAGATGTACTTTCAGATAAAGAGTCTTTGGCCATTGCTATTGGTGGTAGGGAAGGTTTCTTGTAATTATTGAAGGAAACAAGTTTAGTCTTAGCAGCATTGAATGTGACCATCCATTTTTGTCCCCATTCCACTACAGATCGGCGGTCTTCCTCTAGTGTTTTTGCAATTTCTTTTGATATGTGTTCATTTGTTTTCCTGTCGTGTCTGTTATAAAGCATGGTGTCATCAGCATATATACCAATCTCACAGACAATTTTGTCAGGGGAATCATTTATGAATATTAGGAAAATAGAAGTCCAACGATAGACCCTTGAGGCACTCCCGCATTTATATCATATTATTTAGATGTACGACCGTTGAGGACAACCTGGATTTTTCTCTTATCTCAGAAGGATTTAACTATGTTAAGTATTCTTTCAGTGATACCGTATGATCTGATTTTCCTGAGAAGACTCTCATGCCATACCCTGTCAAAAGTCCACGACACAAATTTCATTTGAATTTTTTAAGAAACCGTTTTAATCCTCAAATTCGTCATTTTTTCTTAGTTTTCTTGCTGTTAATAATTTGCATAACAAAATTAGGATTCCAACTAAAGTTGTATTGAAAATAAACAAGTATTTTTTGTTAAGATTTTCAAATTCGAATAAACCTCAAGAATCAAGTCATCTCCTATTATTTTTTCTAAAGAAATGACAAAAATTTTGAATAATTGTAAACTGGCAGCTTAATTGTTATTTTAATCACGGAAATTATTTAGAGTGGCATGGATTTCATCAGTTTCTACTAATTTTTACTTACACTACGCTTTAGCTAACTAAACATTCATTTCGATTAAATGTAAAACGCTGTATAAAAAATTTGATTTTTTTAAAATAAAAAATGACTTGAGTGTCATCAGCTGGTATTGAAAGAAAAGCAAAATTTAAAACGTTACTGACTGCGACATTACTGAATGAGCTATCATTAGTTGGTGAGTAAAAAACTGGACATAAACTTACGTTAATGTACAAAACTCATTTAACGTATAAATGTTTGCATAAACATAGAAGATATTTGAAGTTGACTTAATGATTTACAAGTTCTAATTTCCTTCAGTTTCGACCCCCTTTTTTTTTTATCCCTTAGCAACTATTTTAACTGAATAAACATAAATATAAAAAATGGCCCACTAAAACTAGAATCATTTGATCCGTTTCGCACCATTCTGTTTTGAAAGAGGAGACAGACAGACATAGTGAGCTTTATAAATGAAATTAATTTAGAGGTCAAATAATACGCTGTAATATGAGAGGAAATGATGACAATATTTAGACCAGTCAAATCTTAGGTCCAATACGGTAAAAGGCAAAGGATCCTTCAGTGTTGACAGACTATGGATACCAATCATAAGGTTGACAAACTATGGATACCCACCATAAGGGTGACTGCATTTGGAATTTTTGAGGCAAGAGATGCGCAATCTCCAAACACACCTGTCCTGAGTCAAAATTGTTAAATACCAGTGGCAAGTGAAGAATATATATATATATATATATATATATATATATATATATATATATATATATATATATATATATATATAGTGAGATAAACCACAGATTAAAGATCAGATATTACATTGAGGTAATACTTTCAGGATGATCCTAGCCAAAAAGGTAAAGCTCAATATTTAAAAAATAGAGCGATTTAATCATTAAACATATATATATATTAATTATTATAGTAAAAAAATAATTATATATATATATATATATATATATATATTAGTAATTTATAAAATATATATGGCGATTAAGCTACACTGAATATTCTGCGTTTCATCCACTATAGGATTCGTCAGGCTTATGCGCGAATTTTGTGGTTGCTTCTTGTTTTTATATATGTTGGGGATTTCTAGTTAGTTATATATATATATATATATATATATAGTAAGTTATAAAATATATATGGCGATTAAGCTACACTGAATATTCAGCGTTTCATCCACTCTAGGACTCTTCAGGCTTATGCGCATAAGTCTGAAGAGTCCTAGAGTGGATGAAACGTGGAATATTCAGTGTAGCGGAATATTCAGTGTAGCTTAATCACCATATATATTTTATAACTTACTAACTAGCTCTACCTACGTATTGAGCACTTTTGAAGTAAATACTTAAAGTTTACGCATAAATTTATACTTTCGTATACTAATTTTATGTGAGTAAATGAAGTAGTTATATATATATATATAAGTTATAAAAAAAATCATTGAAAATTTTATATCTATATCATTAATTGCTAGATGACAGATAATGTTTTTAAATTGCAACAAAATGTACATTACATAAAATAAATCCAAGGTAATTTTTTAATTCAATTTAAATTAAATTTTTATACCTTACTTTGTAAAATTTATAAAAGTGCACTTTGAAGATAAAAAAACTTCAAATTGAATCTTGTATCTTTATTTTTAAAGCCTATAGTAAAAACATTTTGTTTAACAATTTTCATGCCTTGGATGAAATGCTTTTCTAACTTGTATCTTATCTTTTTAAGATTATATTTTAAAACTCTCCTTCTCTCTATTTCAGTTTGTATTTCTCCTCACACCACAACTCATTTTTGCAACCCCCTCTTTGTAGTATTACAGGTCTGAATATTCTCTCTGTTTCAGTTTGTATTTCTCCTCATACCACAACTCATTTTTTGCAACTATCTCTTTGTAATACAGGTCTGAATAATGAGAAAATCTGAATTTTTTTTTAACAAAAACTTTAAAATAACTTTTTTAAATTAAATTTCTTTTTGAACTTTTTTCAGAATAGAAAATCTTTAAAATTTAATAAGGAACATATTTCATATAGGTTTCATGAACAAATATTCAGTACATAACGAGAAAAATAGAGATGAAAATTTCAAAAGGACTGTATAACTGGTTACGGTCAATAGTCGTCCTCGCCAGAGAAAGTCTTTGTTATTCTATTATTATTTAAAAAATTTTGTGTCCTGCTCTTTCGCACGAGGACTAATATATATATATATATATATATATATATATATATATAAATATATATATAGAATTTACAAAATACAAAATATATATATAGAATTTACAAAATACGAAACTTTGAGTTAATATCATAAACCTCGTAATTTGTAAATTTATCGTTTAATTTGGACATTAACATTTTAAACATCACATGGATACAACTCCATGCATGTACATGCACACACACATACACACACACATACACACACACACACACACACACACATATATATATACATATTGTGTACATGTCAGTGATGGGACGATTACTATATTTTTCCTGATTCCGATACAATTACTGATTCCTTACTAAATTCTCTATCCCGATACAATTATGGTTA
The DNA here is from genome assembly GCF_053919585.1 of Euprymna scolopes. Taxonomy (NCBI): domain Eukaryota; kingdom Metazoa; phylum Mollusca; class Cephalopoda; order Sepiida; family Sepiolidae; genus Euprymna; species Euprymna scolopes. The sequence goes on along the minus strand of NC_136509.1, from coordinate 15,394,080 downwards.
CGGTCAATAGTCGTCCTCGCCAGAGAAAGTCTTTGTTATTCTATTATTATTTAAAAAATTTTGTGTCCTGCTCTTTCGCACGAGGACTAATATATATATATATATATATATATATATATAAATATATATATATATATATATGGAAATATATTTTATTTCCTTATAACATGTACCAATCCTTATTTAAGAAGCTCAATGTAATTACAGAGCAATATAGTGAATAAATGACAAAAGACTATATTCCAAAATTTATGATGTTGACTATCTTATAATTTATTCCTTTAATTCAGTTGACATTTCCAATTGTTAAGAATTGTAAATTATTTAGAGTGACATGGATTCCATCATTAGTTTCTACAAACTAATTTGAGAATATTTAGACCAGTCAAATGTTAAGTCTAGTAAAAGATAAAGGATCCTTCAGTGTTTCCCATGGTGAAAATGATCAATGTCCTTAGTATAGCAGGTGTGTTCCAAACGGAACTTCATGTCGACCCAGGCAACGCCGGGTACACATGCTAGTGTAAGTATTACATGTGAGTCCATGGAATTGCATGTGTGTTGATTTTTATCATTTTAAGTTTGTGTGTAGCAATACGTTCCTGTTTCCTGGCATCTTGCGTGTGGAAAAAAGATTCCTCTCTCAGACAAGAGTTCTTTATTTAGTAGTTCAAATATATAGCGTTGTAACAATGGTTATGTTTTGACCCCTCGCTGCAGGAAATAGATTACCTCCAAAGGTCTCATAATGGTAACAGAAGAATAGTGATCGGTTTCGTCGAGGATGTGGAATTTTTGAGGCAAGAGGTGTGCAATCTCCAAACATACCTCTCCTGAGTCAACATTGTTAAATATCAGTGGGTGGCAAGTGAAGAGTGTATATATATATATATATATATATATATTCCTGTGGAAATATATTTTATTTCCTTATAACATGTATCAATCCTTATTTAAGAAGCTCAGTGTAATTACAGAGCAATATAGTGCATAAATGACAAAAGACTATATTTCAAAGTTCATGATGTTGACCATCTTATAATTTATTCCTTTAATTCAGTTGATATTTACAATTTTCAAGAATTGTAAATATCAACTGAATTAAAGGAATAAATTATAAGATGGTCAATGTCATGACTTTAAAATATAGTCTTTTGTCATTTATTCACTATATATATATATATATATATATATATATATACTCGCAAAAGTACTCGTCGTTGACTGGGTTCAAAAACTGCCTACAGAAAATGGACTCTGATTTATGAAAGTATTTCTAATGAGTGATGTTTCTGACAAAGGGTGAAGAAAAAGCTGCTTCCTAGGTTGGTAGTACTTCGTGAACAGTAGTCTGAGATGTCGGAAATTTTCTGTCTCTATGTCTATCCTTGCAGCCATGTCATTAGTAAGGGTGCTGGAGGTAAACGTTTTCATCTGGGCTGATGTTAACCGCCTGATAGTCAGGGACCCGAACCTTGGAATAACCACTAAAAAGGCTGTCCTATCAGCAGGTGCAAAGTACTGGGGCTGCTGTATTGTCATTTGGTGAATGGATTCTGGACCATGTAGTAGTCTCTGGTGGGGCCTCTCGATGCCATACTAGTGGGTAATTGTTACAGCTTTACCTTATCATGTGCCACAAAAAAAAAAAAAAAAATTTCCTCTCTTTCCTCTCTTACTTTCCCTCTCTGCTCTGCTCTAACCAAGTATACTGACCTGTTCCACAAACCCCAAAATCCTCAACATGAAATATCTCAAAAAAGAAAACACGAATAAACCTAGAACCCATCCTCCTACGTAGACCCCTACTACCACGTCTCCTTCTCCAACATCAGGGGTCTACGTTCTAACCTTCCAGAGGTTGAAACCCAATTACAGGAGACAAAACCTGACATATTCTTCCTAAGCGAAACTGGAATAGGGCGGACCACCTCCCTAGATGAGTTCATAATTAAAGGATACTCTAATCTTACATCTAAATCTGACCCCCAAGATCGCCACGGGCATGGAATATGTGCCTATATTAAAGATGGCTTCCCATGTGGCAGGGATATCTCCAGAGAAGACCCTAATCTACCTTATATGTGCTTCCGGGTTGCACTTGCTTACACCACCGCATTTATATTTGCCCTCTATCGCCCCCACAATAGTGGAGTTACTGTCTTTAAGAGTATATCAGAAAAAATTGACCATATCCTGTCTGCTCATCCCTCAGCTAACATTCACATTTGCGGTGACTTCAATGTCCATAATATGGAATGGCTGACCCACTCAAATAAGACTAATGATGAGGGGAGGTTCTGTCATGATTTTGCCATTGCCTATGACCTCACTCAGATTGTCCGTGAGCCCACCCGTTTGCCCGATAGTACCGGTCAGTTCGCAAGCCTTCTAGACCTTTTTCTATCCACTTCCCCTGAGCTATGCTCGTGTTCCGTTCTATCTCCTCTTGGATCCTCCGACCACTGCGTCGTATCAGTTAAGATAAAAATGAAATATAATAAATCTACAGACGTACCTCTCCACCGTACTGTATACCGATACTCTATGGCGAACTGGGATAGCTTCCATACATTCATATCTGATCTCCCTCTCCATTCCATGTTTAAAAAGGATGTGTCCTCTATAGTATCAGACCTGACCGAATGGTTACTTGTAGGCATATACCAATTCATACCATCCAAAAAATTCAAACAAAAACCTAACAGCCAGCCATGGTTCTCCCCCGAATGTGCTGCTGCCATCGCACACAGAAATCACTTTTTCCATAGCTACCAATGTAATAGAAGCACTGAAACTAAAGCTGCTTTCAGAACCGCCAGCAACCACTGTAAAAGAGTAATAAAAAATGCAAGAGAACTATATGCCCAATCTGTTAAATCCAAAGTAGCTGAGCAGTGGCTTGGTTCCCACCAGTTCTGGCAAATAGCAAATAGGATCCTGAACAGAAATGTGCATTCTATCCCAACCATTATCAATGGACCAGAGGTAATCTCGACAGCATCCGACAAGGCCAAACTATTTGCCAAAAACTTTGCGGCAAATTCTACCCTGTGTGACGAAGGCCATCAACTCCCCATATTCCCTCCTATAACAGACAGCACGCTATGCAACATACAAATATCTGTGCGTGAGGTCGCCAAGCTAATCAAGAACCTTGACTCCAGTAAAGCAACTGGTCCTGACGGTATTCCAATTATAGTGTTAAAAAAATTACAACCAGAACTTGCCCCCATACTTTCCAAACTGTTTAAGCGTTGCGTTAAGGAGAAGTGCTTCCCAACACCCTGGAAAACCTCATCAGTATGCCTTGTATTTAAGAATTCAGGAGATAAGTCATCCCCCTCTCAGTACAGACCAATAAGTCTCCTGTGTGTCATGAGTAAGTTGCTGGAATCCACAATAAATAGAGAAGTAGTCAACCACCTCAGCAGAAATAACCTTCTTAGCGACACGCAATATGGTTTCCGCTCTGCTAGATCTACAGCAGATGTGCTAACGGTTATATTTCATAGGATTAGTGAATCTCTCAACAAAGGCTTAATTTCTAGGGCAATTGCTCTCGACATATCAAAGGCCTGCGATAAGGTTTGGCATAAAGGCCTACTACACAAGATTTCCAGCCACGGTATAACTGGAAATGTTTTCTCTATCATTAAGTCATTTCTCTCAGATAGGCTCATAAGAGTAGTGGTTGATGGGCAGAAATCAGAGGCCTACAGTATTAATGCTGGAGTCCCTCAGGGGTCCATACTGGGCCCAACTCTCTTCCTGATCTACATCAATGATCTCCCAAAACACATACTAAAATCTTTCGTTGACATCTATGCTGATGACACGACCATCTATGGCAACACATCAAAGGCTGTAAATGATGATGTTCTCTCTGATTCACTCTCCTCTGATCTTGAGCGCGTGGTACAGTGGGGGAAGACATGGCTGGTTACCTTTAATGCATCTAAGACCAAGCTCCTATCTCTACATCATAAATGCTCTGATCCCCATCTGGCATCAATTGAAATGGATGGCTCTCGTCTAAGGGAGGCCCCAGGCTTTGATAAGCTCCTGGGTTTGACCTTTACACCTGATCTTAAATGGAACACATACATCAAGTCTGTGGCCAAGGTCGCTGGGAAAATGGTGGGATCCTTCTACCGCTCCAGGAGATATCTCACTAATGATGCAATTCTCTATCTATATAAAAGCTAAGTATGTCCAAAGATGGAGTACTGCTGCCGCTGCCACATCTGGGCGGGGGCTGCTAAAATAGCCTATCCTGCCTTGACAGAGTACAAAATAGACTCCGTGGCTTGGTGGGGGATGCCCTTTTCTCTACCCTGCAACCTCTTTCCCACAGAAGAGACATTGCGAGCCTGTCATTGTTCTATCGTTATTTCCATGGCAGGTGCTCGTCTGAGCTCCATTCTCTGGTCCCCCCTCGCCAATCTTTTTCAAAAAACACCCAACTAGCTGAAACCACCGTCAATAATTTTCGTCACTCCCTATCTGTGCCTAAATCAAAACGTAGATACCATGAACAAAGCTTCTTTCTTAGAACTGCACGCCTGTGGAACTCTGTTCCGCTTGCCTGTTTCCCTCCCGACTTCAACCTGGATGTCTTCAAGTCCAACACAAACAAATTCCTAATGTCCCCCCCCCAAGTAATGACACCTTACCAATTCTCCAATACTACTGCTACACTATCCCTTTGATTACTGTACACACAATAACCCTTATCCCTGAGTGGCCATTGGGCCTTGATAAGTGGTGAACTCCATGTAAAAAAAAAAAGTTTATGAAAAGGAAGGATTGTAATGAGATAGCTTCGAATTTGGGGGTATCCAAACCAAAACAAAATATGATGAAAGTAAAAATAAAATAGATAAACACCATAATTTATTATACCATAACTGTTCACACTGAAACACTTATCACAATATTCTGTTGATCTATATTTAAAAACCTCGTTAAACTTTGTGACATATTTCCATTCTATGGAGGTCAGGTGCGAACAAACACCCCATAATTTTATTATACCATATTTCTTCAAACTGAAACATAATTATCAAAGTATACTTACGCAGATAGATATGAAAAGTCTTTATTAAAGTTTGTGCCTATTTCCATTCTATGGAGGCCAGACGCGAACGCAGACCCCATAATTTTATTATACCATCCCTATTTAAGTTAACACATACTTATTAAAGTATTATTATGTACATCTGTATCAAAAACACTTGTAAACGTTTTTTTTTTTTTTGATTTTTAAATTTTTTATTTCCATACTTTGTGGACCAGGCTGAACACAGACCCCACAATTTTAATGAACCACCGTTCTCCCAGATCAAACATACCTATTCCTGTGTCTCGATACATCTATCATTATATGTAATCAGTTTTTTTAAATAGTCAACCATATTCGTTACCAGACACACACACACACACACAGACATTCAGCTTTATATTATAGATATGGATATATAATGTGTGTGTTCAGAATGACTGGAAACAATGCCGAGATAAGCTGAGAGCACATACAGCGCCTAGAATTCCCAAATGGTCACCCATCTGGTACTAACCAGGCTCAATGTTGCTTAACTTGGGTGATCTGACCAGAACTGGTGTATCGACATAATTATGCTGTATCCTTAGGTCCAATAGTAATACTAGATCTCATTAAATACATATTAACTATTTTTCTTTTTTTCTTTTTTTACTCATGTTCACCCTTACAAGGCATATCGCCACTTAGACGTAAGGGGCTACTATTTGGGACCATGGTTAGAAAAGATTAACAAGATGTTGGTTTACATTACATTTAAACTTCTGCATATCAGTATAGTCAAGAAAGCAGGTAGCAGGAAGGGAACTCCAAAGTCTAGCTGTTTGAGGGAAGACACTATTAAAGTAGGAAGATTTCTTACATTTAGGAACCTCAACAGTGAATGAAGGGGTGTGATTTTGTTGCTAAGTGGGTTTCTCAGGGATATGTATGTCGAGAGGACACAAGTGCAACAAGTTCAATCTAGAGATCAAATAATATTCTAAGGAGATAAAATCCTATTTAAAAAGAATTCCCCTTCTTTTTTTTTTTTTTTTTACACCCACAGGACTTATTGATCCATGTACGAGACATTAGCCATGATGATACGGAGGCTCAAAATAAAAATGTCCACCAAACACTGCGTACAATGGTGTCATCAAATCAACTTAAAAACATGATTGAAGTCAACAATAAAGTAGATTTGTTACCTACCGGGTAAGTATATTGAAATTCAAAAATTATATATTTTTTCATTGATCATTCTTATATTACGATCAAAATGAGTTACGATTATTGAAATCAATAATACAACATAAAATTTAGAAATACTATATACACTAAAGACAAACGATCTATTAACAGTCATTTGAATGTTTTGCATAAACATTTTTTGGTAAATGTTTACTTTAACTACAACAGAACACTGACCAATAAAATTTGTTTTTTTGTTTTTTCAGGTTTTCGAGGTCACTGACAACAAATCTGATATTCAAACCCATCGCAATTTTATTGTTTGCATGGTATTAACCCCTGAACCCTTGCACTATTTTGTGCCAACTCACCGCCATCGTTTATGCTATTCTTACATGATGCGTTCGCGCATGGACGCGCATAGTAAGGTGACTTGTCACATCGCGGAAGAATTTTTTAGCAGACATTTGAAATAACAAGTTTTCAAAAACAAAATGTGGTTCATTTTTTTGTGTTACATAGTTTTTGATGCTTTTTAATTGATCTAAAAAAATTAAGTTTTCACAAGCGGTCTACAAAAGCATTTTTATTTTTTTATTTTTTTTGGAGGGCGGGTTTCAATTATAAAACTTGTACAACATTTAATAGGTGCTTCTGCAGTTTAATTTACCGTTTTTCTGTAAATAATGCGCCGACATATACCGAGCAGAAAAACTGTTTAATTTTTCACAAAAATTCTGTTTTGATTGGGGGGGGGGTAGAGGAGCGGGGGGGGGGGCGAACACATCGTGGAAGAATAGCATAAACGATGGCAGTGAGTTGGCACAAAATAATGCGAGGGTTCAGGGGTTAATACCATGCAAACGGTAAATTTGCGACGGGTTTGAATATCAGATTCGTTGTAAGCAACCCCGAAAACCTAAAAAAAAAAAAATTTTATTGGTCGGTGATTTGTTATAGTTAAAGTAAACATTTACCCATTTTTTTAATAGTTCATAGTAAATTAATGTTTGGTGTTATTCATTTACAATTTTATTGTCTTATTTTCTCTAGAGAAAATCATTTGAATACTTTATTTGAATAAACATTTTTTAAATAGTTTATAGTAAATTTGGATGGGAGTAAGCACATCCTTGAAAGCATTTCATAAGGTCAAAATAAAAAAAAATATTAGAAAACAGATTAATGCTGTCATTTTTTTTATTAAATGAAAAATGAAAATCATTTTTATTTAATTTTCTCTGAAACTGTTGATGGAACCCACCTTAATCAGGGAAGACTTTGTAATATTTTTTTTTTCCTCATTTTTTTTTAATGGTGAGCAATTGCTCCACAAAAGAACATTGAATGTTCATAATGAATTAATGTTTGGTGTTATTTATTTCTCACTCAAAGCACTCTTTCTTGCTTTGACAGAAATCTCAAAAACAGTAATCCAAATAATTAATCTTGATCTACAAAATTTCCTATAAATTCAAATTCTTTTAAAAATTGTTGCTTAACGATGAATTTTAAAAGCATTTAAAAAATTCTGTCCTTGCAATCCATTTTGAATACAATACTCTCCAAATTGATCAATATTATTTTTAAAACTTTATTTCCATTCTTGACATAAAAAATATTCCCATATGAAAGAAACTTTATTCAAATCAAATGACATTTCACTAACATTTCTGACGTCTTTATTTTGAAGAACACAATTTTCTTCTGAATTGCATATTTTCAGACACGTGTTAACATCTACCAAAGATGGTGCCATCTTTACTAATGCTGTTAATGGTCAAGGCATTGCTAATCTCAAAATGTGCGTTCAAAAAGCTCTCCTGTCATTTACTGTGTGGAAAGAGAAGAAATTCCGTATCTTCCAAGGAAGTCCATTATTACAGTAAGTCTGGCAATTACAAATTCTGCACCGATCTAGTTTACAATCCAATCTCCGGCAACTTCGTATTGGCATCTGTCGGCAGCTTACATAAGCAGCCAAAAAATGTCAAAGTGAAGATGATTAATTCAAAACGGGGTATTTTCTTCGCCATGTTAAGAATGGATTTCTAATTCCAAAGCCATTCTTAATATGAGATAAAAGGAGGGGATTTTGTCACGTGTTTAAAGATAAGAGAGGAGGGGGTCACATTAGCATCGCATGTTCAGTCGTTTTTGGTTTAACAATTTTTCTTGATTTATTAAATATCATGCTTTTATTGAAACTTGTTGATTACCTTATCGCTTTGGCATCTTCTGGCTACTTATATAACCTACAGAAGTTGGTGGGCCATGAACTGGGTAAGTATCCCAAAATTCTATTTTAATAGTTTGCTTTTGATTATTTATCTAAGATTTCTAACATGTTGGGGGTGCTGTAACAGAGCTGCTGATGCGGTGTTAGCAGCAGTCATATGCAAATGACCAAGCCAGCTGTGCGATATGACAGCAGAGATAGAAAAGGCCACACGTGTTCAGAGAAGCAGGTATTACAAAACGTGTTTGAGACACGAAAGAGCAGAAATAGATGTGTCACACACATGGCCGGACAAAGACAGAGTATCACGTGTTCAACACGGCAGAGTTTGGTTAAGCACATTGGCATGCAAGAAAACTTTTGAACAGGAAACAAGGCGTTATTCTGGAAGTACCTGTAAATAAATGTCTGTTAAAAAAAAAAAAAAGAATGGGTTAAATTCTTTCCTTGTCTTTGTTTCCTTGCGTCTGTCTGCATACAACGTGTGGGTCCCATGTGTTGACACATACAAACTATGTTATGATCACTCGATCTCAAAGATCTTTACTCTCTTCACAATAATAATAATTATTACAAAATGGAGTATTGGTGTCACATAATAATAATAATAATAATAGTTATTACTGGGGAAGTACCATTCAGAACACTTTTTCTTGCCTTGACAGAAATTTCAAAATCAGTAATTTGAATAATCCAAATTATGAATCCTCATCTAAAAAAATTCCAAAACTGTATTTATCTGCACCCGATAATCGTTTAAGGTTGCGTCAAGAGCAGTATTGCAATATTTTTTATATAAAGAAGATGGTATGATCACCAAAAGTGGGAAGGTTCTATTTATAAATATTGAATCCGCACATAATGTTTTTGTGTCAACATGAGAAAAATTTTTTGCTCTTTCCTGTAAAATTATAAAGTCCAAGACTTGTACAGAACAGCTACTCACTGAAAATTCTTAATTTCCAGGACTTCCACAGAATAGCTATCAATCAGAAACTCTTGTGAAATTAAACATGGCCTTCGATTCAAGTAAATACAAGAAATAAATTCTTTATAAGTATTAAAAATGGTTTTATGTTGTTTTTATAAAATATTATTAAACAAGGAATCATTTAGAGTTAAAATACATTTAATATTATACATGTGAACCTGAGAAAAGCACTTGAAATGTGTCAACATTATGTGAATCAGCAAAATCAAAACAAGATGATGACTGAATTTGACCTGATGTTATGTTGATTTCGCTTACAATTCTAGTCTTAAAACAATTAACAAAAGTTTTATTTTGAAGAGTGTTACAATGATGTTCGTTTTCTTCTAAACGCACGATCTGCAAATCAAAATTCATAAGCCAACTGAATCAAAGTATAAATCCAACTTAAACGCAATCTTTTAGCTGAGAGCCTGTAGGCCTATCTGGTTCTGAGTAGCACACAAACCCAACTGAATTGTCACACCCCTCTGCTGGAATCTATATAGATAGCAGTGTCCTTTGTAGACCACCCAACCATCAACTTGAAAAATGATGGCCCCGATTTAATGAGGCATTAACTTTTCTAAATGCAGATATCAAATTCTGGGTGGTCAACTCCAAAGAAGATATACTTCCCATTTCTTTGGTGGTTTATCTTCTCTTAGTTAAATATTTCTGTCTCTTCAACCTATTGTGCATGTTTACAGGTGCGTTCAAAATGAGCTATATGTGTTAGATAAACACCCAGCAATGCCGGGTAGAAACATTTGTCTGTTATCTGTAAATAGACATTAAAGGATGAGGACAATAATCCGTTAAGTAATACAGCTAGATAAAACAAACACATTAAAATATAACAGATGCGCAGCTGATCAAATGTGATATTGTTGTATAGTTGGGTTTGTGTGTGTGTATGTCTCTTTATGTCAGGTCATATTATATGTTACTGGTACCATGTAACCCAGTACTACCTGCCTCATGGTCGGGTCACCGGCGACTAAACTGGTTCCCCTACCAGACTTGTTTGGTGAGGAGGGTGGCTAGTCTCCCTGAAGGATTAAAAACAAGACCTTCCAAAGGCTGAATGAACCGTTTTTCGGAGTCAACGGCCAACTAGCACCGTGTGTGTTTGTGTGTATGTATGTGTGTGTGTTGGGGTGGATAGGGCTCCCATAAGCCGTGGTGAAGGCAACCTTTCTAGGAGAAGCAAATCTCTGATTTAAAAAAACCATAAAGCGGGAGACCAGTACCCGCATGAAACTGGTTTGCAGTTTAACTTGTTGCTGGCTATCTTGCTCTTGCTTGTTGCTGGATCTCAACATTTTGAACTGAGAGAGAGACTTAGCTGTCATACAAAGCTCAGACTCTGTAACATCATCTGTGTATAGATACTCCCTCAACCATTTGTCTATAAAAATGGTCCTGTGGCGATGGAAAAGTTGTGACGTGTGGAGGCTTGAAATGCTGGAAGCATGTAATAATTGATCTCAACGACCGTCTTCAGTGTAATGCCTGCTTGAGCGTGTGAATTCACCGGTAGGACTAAAAAAAAAAAAAAATGTCATTTTTGGGCTCATGGATTTTAATGTTTGAGGGAGTGGCACTCGTCTGACAAGATGTTGCAATCATCATCATCATCATCATGTCTCTTTATGGTCATACTGTATATGTATGTGACAAAATGTCTATGGTGGTTTTTCACTTTATGAACCCTAGCTTATCGTGTTACAGTCTAGGTTTGTGTTCTTAACATTTTCTTGATGTATAATTAACTCTTTTCTTTAACTCTTTTAATCCTGCTATGATTGTTAGCTGTGTCTCTTTTAGTGTGTGTGTGTATGTGTGTGCGCGCGTATGTGTGCGTGTTGACATATAACACGAATACATAAACGTGGCAAACCTGGTTCTGCTGTTCAGCCTCTTTCCGACGGGTTCTTCTATCATCTCGAGCGAGTTGATTCTCTTGACAAGAAGACACATGCGATTAACTGAAGATGACAGGTTGGTTTCTATAGTTGTGTATTCGCTCCCAGGCATTACGTGTAGCAGAGGCGCAATCGACGATATTTACTTGGGTGGCTAGTTCTTACACGTCCCACGTCTGAGACGCTCCCCGCCCACATTTGAGAGGAGACCCCTTTCAGATCATATTCTTATGTTGACACCCTCAATCCAACTCTGACTATTTTCTCAGCTAACATGATCACATACATCAGACATAGGGTCAGCTATCAGACTCTTCCAGTGCAAGTGATCGGTCACCAAGTTTGATGTAATTTTGATATGTTTAACAATATATCAAAACACAGCTCACCCCCCCTTAACCGTTCACCACACCATTCAGATAGATAGATCGATCGAAAATAAAATGCTAGATAAGTAGATCGATAGATATATAGATAGATCAACAGACAAATAACAAATAATTTTTTGTGTTCCCAATTACATAACAGAAAAGGTTCTCACTATGTCTATCTTGTCATTCTCATTCAACTGTGATTCACTTTCTTTTTAGCAACTGCAGTCTTTTGGAGCATTCCTCTCTGCATATGTAATTTCTGACTGTATTTCTATTTTTTAGCACATAATTGTAGATTCCTGTTATTTTGATTATTAAACATTTTTTTAACAGGATTTCTTTACTTTCGTTATATTTTAAACATTGTGCATTTTTAAGATTTTTAATTTTTTTAGATGAGGATTGATAATTTGGATTATTTGGATTATTAACACTACTGTTCTCATCTTAGATGTTAATCAAAGAACGTTTCAGCCAATCTAACCCACAATCTGTGCAACTGATCTAATGAAGAGAAGAGCTTCTCATTATGTATAGCTTCTCATTCAACCATGTCTCACATTTTTCTAGCAGCTGCAGTGTTTTACATAACTCTCATACAAGAATGTGACACAGGGTTTTCAGCTTGGAGCATTCTTCTCTGCATATTCTCTACGTAATTCCTTCCTATTTTTTCAAAGAAAATATTTTTTCAATAAAATTTAAATGAAAAATTTGAAAAACCTTTGAGTATCAAATGTAATGATAAAATCATTTATTTATTTTTTTTTTTTTTTTTTTCCGATATTTCGCTAATGTATAGCCTCATCAGGGTAGGTAGTCTGATCTGAGAGTTTTTTTTTCTTTTTTCTTTTCTTTATCCTGGTGTTATGTTTAACCCTAATCCCTCAAAGCAGAAGGGAATAGAAAAGTTTTGTTTTGTTTCGGTAAAACCATGTGGGCAAGTTTCTTTAAAAAGTGTGTGACCAAAAATATTTTTTTCTTTTTTATCTTAAAATTAAAAAACAAATAAAATGTTTTTATTATTTGGATTCTTCAGATTACTCTTCTCATCTTGAGTTTTATTCGCACAGCATTTCGGTCGATGTGTTGAAGCTGTGCACACACACACGACAGTCAGTAGCCAAAACGCACTGAATGATTTGGGATGAAGTTGTCAAAACTAATGTCGCCGATGGTGAAAAGTCACAGCATTTCGGTCAATGTAACCTCCAACCTTCTTCAGATGTATCTTGTTGAACTCAGGGAGTCTACACAAAATTTATTTCCAATGGAACCCTTCATTTAATCCACGGGGGTAATACTCAGTCCGTTAGCCATGACTGGGTAGAATCGTGGCCTTCGTTATAAAGATGGCCGGCCAGCTGAAAAAATGACGTCATCGCCGAGGTCCCAACAAGCAAGATATGTGGAACTCTTAGACTGTCAATAATGAACAGTAATTTTTACAGACAGCGTTACAAAACTTCAAAATTGGATTAAAATAAAGAAATAAAGAAAGAACACGATTTATACTGAAACTCATCTAATATTAATAATAAAAAAATAATTAAAAAAAAACAAGTTATTTGTTTAAGTATATTATAAGCAATTGAATATTTCGTTGTATTATAGATTTTAAAGATTAGAATGCGTTCTTTAATTACTTATAAATTACATTTTAAAAAAGTGAAGGAACACGATTTGATTTGAAATAAACTTGAAGTTTATTTAATATAATTAAATGAAAATTATGCATGTAAGATTATGAATATTTGAAGCAGAACACAAGCAAAACATTTGATATGAGTTAAGACAATAAACAAATATTAAAATTAAACTTTTTTTTAAAGCAAAATGAATATTTTTTTTAAATCAAAATGAATATTTTTTAATCAAAATGAATATTTTTAAATCAAAATGAACCACAATATTTTTTTCAAAATCAAAAACAATATTTTTAATAAATTCATGAAATATTGCACAGTAAAAAAATTAACCTAAAGAAAAAAATCATGTTTCTTATTTAAGATTATTTCACCACATAACAAAAATAACATGCAAAATCATTTTTTTATATCCATATTTTCAGTTTGTTAAAATACGTGGGTTTGTATTACTGTACACATAGATTCGAAAAAGTTGTCAAAAAACAAATATATAACAAATAAATGTTATCAAAGGCAAGATAAATTACTTTTCTACCAAACTGGATATATTTTTCGTGTTTTTATTCAATGTAACATGTTTATTCAGCTCGAAAAACATAGTGTTTACCGATGTATTCGAAAATTCCAGATGGCGTCTGATTCTCTCTTTAACACGGTAAGTTTGGGATAAGGTGTTATAAATACAAAACCGGATAAAATACTGTTAAAAACTCGCTCAATATATGTTACCGTGACATAGGTTGACATATATTCGGCGGGTTTTTAATAGTATGTTGTATAGTTTTTTATTTATAACACCTTATCCCAAACTTACCGTGTTAAAGAGAGAATCAGACGCCATCTTGAATTTTCGAATACATCGGTAAACACTATGTTTTTCGAGCTGAATAAACATGTTACATTGAATAAAAACACGAAAAATATTTGGTAGAAAAGTAACTTATCTTGCCTTTGATAACATTTATTTGTTATATATTTGTTTTTGACAACTTTTTCGAATCTATGTGTACAGTAATACAAACCCAATTACGTTAATGAAATGAATTGTACTTATTTACTATGCCTCCCCACGGGACAGAGTTAGACACCAGGGTCGTTTTTTAACGTGGAGAAAAGGTACAAAAATAAAAATTGTCTCAGTCGTGAAGGATTTCTCCTCCACCGAAAGAGAACAAGAAATAGAATGCAGCATCTGGAGAACAGATACTACACTTTGATCTGGTCCCGAAGGCCAAGACTGTTTAAGACCACGAGTGAACGCGCGTTTTTTTTTTTTTTTTAGTTTAGTTTCATATATATATATATATATATATATATATATATATATATATATATATATATATAAAATAAGTATTTTTAAATTTTATCTTTCTAGCTTTAAAAAAAAGTTTAAAAATTTTATCAGCCGGCATAATTTATTTTTAAATATTGAAAAATTTCAGGAAAATTAATTTTTGTTAGATTTTTAAACGTGTGTCAACAGCTTAAAAAAATCGTGTTTTAAAGAGTCGATGTTGTCTCGCATTTTCGTTAGTTTTGTATGCTGTAAAAAATTTTTTTTTAATATTAGCAATTTATTTGAAGCTTCTTTTGAATGGTAGAACATTTAGGATGATAATATTGAATTAAATTATAGTTACATCGTGTTAAATACAGGGGGAGGGGAGCACGTTAAAACTTACTTTGCTGAATGGAGATGGTGTAAAATCTTTTTTTTTTTTTACTGCATTATAATTCTTTATCTTTCGGAAATGAAAATACTGTCACTTTTTGGTCCTTTACGATAATTTCCTCAGCAAGTTGGAACGATGCACCGTGAAGGCATTTTAATAAAAAAAGAAATATTACACTGACTTCAAGACGTTATGAATGCCTACCGGTGACTACCGGTGTCACCGGTATGGACTATCCGTGATGACGTCAGCAGATTAAATTATTTTTGCTCACCGGCCATCTTGTCTTTTAAGACGGTCTTGGTAGAATACCTAAGTAATTCACAGTTCTATTTTGAGTGTTGCCCTCACTAACGATTGAACCTTCATCCTGCGAATTACTTAAGACTTCTACCCAGTCTTTCCTGACTGAATGAGAACATGCTAGCTCTGTAGATTTTATAAAGGGTTCCATTTGAAAATGTTAGAGGTCACATTGACTGAAACGTTGTGAAAATAACACTCAAGATGAGGACAGTAAACAGAATAATCCAAATAATATGAATTATCAGTCCTTATGTAAAAGTAATTTTTTTCCGTTTTTTTATTCTGATTTTTAGATGGTTAGAAAAAGAAGCCACCATTTTATCTGCTGTTCCAGATGAAAACCAGGAAAACCTCATTGTCACTGTGTTAATAACGGACATTGTTTATGCAAAGCTTAAAGCTAACTTTAAAAAATCAAAACAAAAGAAATATCCAAGTTGAAAATGATAAACTCATTAAAAATCTTCTGAGACTTGTTATTTCATGGATGAAAAGTTTGAATTTTTTTTTTTCATGTTAGTAATTATCTTATTTATAATAAATAGCAATGTGTATTTATTTGCATGATCATTTACTGATCCAAATAACTTCCGGTTTAGAAACTAGTCGGAAGTTAAATGTTACTTAATTTGAAGACTCTGTTATATTAAATTTTTTTATTTAATCTGAAAACCGATTTTAATTTTTTTAATTATATTGTATTTACTAAGACGCTATAAGGCTGCCTAAGGATGGATCAGTGACGAGTGAGAAACATATGGATAGATTAGACTCAACAATTTCCTTTGGAGGCTGGGTGAGCTAAGGGGATGAATGTGACCCAACTACCTGTAATGGTCGAAATTTACATGAATAACAGTTAAAATACAGCTGAGTTTTTATTATGTGAGCAATCCGGGCAATTCCCAGTTGCCTTGCTGGTTCCATTTCTTTGATTGGTGACTGAAACCAAAATAAGGAAAAATGACTTCAACTGAGTGGATATGGGTGTTGATAATAATATTTAATAATAATATTGTTTTGTGAAGGAACCCATTGCATACCATATGGTAGTATTCACGATTGTTTTGTCTAAACTTAAGAATCAGTTTGACCTGAGGTCAATTCCAAGGTTTCTCCGTGTTAGAAACTTTTGATAGAAAATTACTTAATTAATATGCACAAGTGATTTTACCAAACTAGCCAATCAGGGTGAATTCAATTTTGAGGCTGTGAAGGTTGATTGGCTGAATGAAACCTCAGACTCATACCTTCCTATAAGAAGGCGTGCCGAAAGCAACTTTTGTCAGTTGAATTGAGTTGAGAGCAGTTGTTGTAAGGAGTTGAGTTTGAACCGCCCCTTTACTCATGCCATACCCACCATGCTCACTAACCGAAAAAGAGAGAAGAAGGAGACAGTTGTGCTTCGCAAATTTTTTTTTTCTGAGTGAACTGTTCGTGTGACTTTAAATCTGAGCATTGTCAAAAAAGAAAATTGCATATATATTTTTTTTTTCATTTAATTTTACTGTATAATAGCAAACATACTAGTCAGGAGTTTATTTAATAATTAATCTTCATAAAAACAAGAATTTACGACTGGAGTTTTATTTTATTCGTCGCCTATGGAATTCATGACTCAAATACCACACGAACACTGTCTATTTGAGTTAATTTCTTCCAGGAGCCAGCAAGAAGAAAAAGAACAGCAAATCTGACGTCAGTTCTAGACTGTGGCCCATGGCACTCTTATTTCCCTGGAGACTTTGAGTTGTCTCATTTTTTTTTTCCTCCTATTTAAAAAAACTTCTTTTTTATTTTATTCTTTTGCCTATGTACCACTGGTAAAGCAAAGAATAATAGGAATTGCACATCAAACCCCATCATCGTATAGGCGATCAAGTCCATGCTACTGAAATTTGGGGGGGGGCCGAAATCGGAACCACCTAGAACTACACTTATGTACCGGTGAACACTTCGGAGTCTTCACTTGTTACATTTGCTGCTGTTTGACCAAGATATGACTCCGAGGTCTTCATCGTGTTACACTGTCATCCTGCACTCATCTCTGGTGGTGATTCCCGAGGTCACAGTCCTGTGGACAAGAAGTCAGCTAATGGTCTACTTGTGTTGCATGATGGTGACAATGCACATCTACTTTGCCTAGCGCTCCTCACCCTAAACTTAAACTAGACAGCTCAATCCAAAATAATGATCAAACCAGACGCACACTTGAGCAATGCTTCACCTCCTCCCTGGAGGCTCGCATTTACAAATATCCATAGACTTAGAACTAATTTAAACTAGAATCATTTCTCCTAGCAAACTCCCTGGATATCTTAGTGCTAAGTGAAACTAACTCGCACGCCTCCAACCCCTCTAACCACGTTAACATGTTTGATCATCTTCCACATGATCGTAACGACTCTGACAGACACACGCACGTACTTGGAGTCAATATTCGTAACATCCTCCCCATGACTGGTATGAAAATATGATGAATGTTAGGTACGGGCAATAATGACAAAAAAATAATAGGAGGACATAGTTTTGAAAGCCGATTTATCATAATTTTTTTATAGGTTTCCGACTACTTTTTGATTGTATTTGAAAGATTAAAGATTCGAGTTAATTTTTAAAAGGAAAAAAAATATTTGTACGCATGAAAAAAAAGATATAATGAAAAATGTTTTGACAGCGACATTCAGAAGCTGACAAATTCAGCTAAATTTTCAAGTTAAATAAATTCATTGTAAAAATCCCTTGAAAGATAAATTTTAGTTTTCTGGGTCTATTTCAAAGATAATTAGTAAAGTAAAGTTCTAAAATATTAAATTAAATAAAAAAAAAACCTTATTTGTACAAAGAAGAGCTTAATTAGTCCCCTGAAAGCCAGCGATTCTGACTTCACACAAACCAAAACAAACTAAGTCATCTAAGAATGGCTTCTATGGAGGCCCAAAATGTCAGAAAGTCAAAAGGCTGTCTAAAAATGATGTCAGGTAGTTAGAGGGAGGTAGGGAGTGCTGGTTTTCTTTTTCTCCTCCAGCCGTATATCCATGCATTCCTATTGTGAACGTTTGTATAATTTTTACCATATTTTTATTTATTTTTTTCTGTGTTCCTGCTTTAAAATTTAAAAAAGTCTTTTTTTTATATTTTAAGATAATATAAAAATTATGTTACGCTGAAAGTTACATGTTCATTTGAGCAAGGAAAATATTAGAATCTTACGTATAAAAATTATACAAAAAATATAATATAAAATAAAAAGAAGAAATATTTTTCAATTATAATTTTTTGTGTGAAAATAAATAAACAATGCTTAATTTAATGATGATATCGGTAGTTCGAGAAATTAATTTTTCTTAGAGTTCATTAATCAAATTCATTAATACGGACTTTAGGGGCTTCTTTTTTTTTGTAATGTTCCTGTAAATATTTTTTTTTTTTTTTTTACAATTTACAATGCTTTATTTTCATAAAAAAAGCAAAAATAAATCCATTCATTTTTTCTTTTTTTACTACAAAAAAAACCATGCCTTTAGTAAAGGTATTTTTTATTTAAACAAAATAATACATTTCCACTAAGATTAAATAAAAATAATAGTTCATTATATTCTGTGATCATTAGTTGATATATACTGAAAATTTCCTTAAAGTTTCTTAATTTCCTGATTTTGTTTGGTGAATTTTTAAGTAAAACGAGGGGTCAAAATGTTTATACATTTTGAGAATCGGCATTCATTTTGCACGTACCTAATGAATGTGTAATGCAAATCCTAAAGATAGACTTAGATCTGATGAGATCCATAGAAAATTAAATCTGAACAGTATAGGAAGATGTGTGCAGAAGCGGAGACTTTGATTGTATCATCACATTGAAAAATGAGTGAGAGTTCTTTGGTTAGTAGATGTTGAACAGTTAAGGTAGCAGGTTCAGTTCACAGGGGGAGGTGAAGAAAAACACGTTTAGAAGTGATAAAAATGGATATGAGATAAAGAGAGATAAATAAAGACCTGGCCAGAGATAGGTGAGTTTGGGAAGTTAATTTCTAAAAGATATACTACAGATGTTAGCAGAAAAGGAACGTTAAACTGATGATAATAATGGTGATGTTGGAGTAGGAGTAGTAGTGTTAGTAGAAGGGAAACAAATTTAATGATTTTGTTTGAAAGTACAATAATTAAGTTTCATAAAAAATATCGAAAGAAATTTCACCTTCTATAATATAAATCTCACCTGTCTGTTTAAATGAGTGTATGTATGTTTGTTTGTATGTTTGCCCAAAACTTTCAACAGAGGCGACAGATATCATTTTGAAGCTCAACCCTTCGGACGACAAATTGAAAAATTAGCAAAAACATTCATTCCTTCACCCTCAACTGGGCAGTTTTCTACAGGGAGGGTCAGTTTTTTCACTGACATTTTTTGCAAGTCATTCAACCCTCGTGTCCACGACATTGTATACAAGGCGTTATTTTAACCGCCCATGACATCACAACCATGGTAGGCACATCAGTAAGACAGTTTGTTTTGTTTTTTCACCTCTTTTTTCTCTGGCACGTTGTGGCTTCAAGCCTGCTTACTACTCTTATCTTTTTTTTTTTTTGCTCAGCACACACCTCCAAACACCCGGGCAACGCCAGGCACCTAGGCTAGTGTGTTTGTGTGTGTGTGTGTGCATTTTTTCTGTATGTCTGGCAAAGGCTTTTGGAGAGGTAGTTCTCGGGTTGGTCACTCATTTTTATAACTTTTTATATGCTACCAATATCTAAGATTTACGAAACGACTCGGTGTGTATCTTTAATTTGGGCAACTTTTATGCGCGATTTTTGCCATATGTATTGACCCGCACGTGTGTCTTTTCAGTACAAAAAGCGAAACTGTGAAAACGAATTTGCGTTCTCAGCCCTATGTGCGAGAAAGCAAATAAGGTTTGATCAATGCTGGGGAAAAAAAAACGTCATATCAGACAATTGCTATTTATTTACGGGGGGAAACAAACAAATATGCAGAAACTGGCTTGCAGCACCAAACTTTAGTCGTCTGATGTTTGACCTTATTGAATTCTCGCACATGTCAATTTCACTGTATAAACGTTAAATTAAGACAATTGTCACTTCCTCTTCCCTTGTGGCTGAGCGGGTTAGATGTCAGGGTTATTTCCCCCTCTTTCTTTTCCACCTTCGCGTCAAGGCTTCAGGTTCGAGCCTACCTTCCTACCAAAACTTTTTTTTTCTTTTACACCTCCAAACACCCGGGAAACGTTTTTTTTTAAAACAGGGTTATTACTTCGCCCATTTTGTTTTGATCTACCCCCTCCCCCAGCACACACACTTCCAAACACCCGGGCAACGCCAGGTACCCCTGCTAGTCTATAATATAAATTTCACCTGTCTGTTTAAATGTATGTTTGTATGTCTGCCTAAAACTATCGACAGACGCGACAAATTTTCACATGATCAGTATCATTTTGAAGCTCGACGTCTTGGACGACAAATATATAAAAATTGGCAAAAAACATTAATTCCTTCACCCTCAACTGGGCAGTTATCTACAAAGAGGGGTAGATTTTTTGCGAGCCAGTTTTGCAAGTTATTATATCGATTGGATTTACTTTGTCTAATTTTAATGTTCCAAACTTCTGGTCGCATCATGGAGTAGGGATAAAACGTTAGATTTTCTTTCACTTTCTTTTCCTCCTTCGCGTCACGGGTTCAAGCCTACCTGTCTACTACTATTTTATTTTTTTTTTTTTTTGCTCAAAACACACCTCCAAACCTCTAAACACCCGGGCAATGCCGGGACCTGGGCTAGTCTTTTATAAAAATGTCAGCAAGAGAAATAGAAAAAAAATGTCTTCCCAACTGAGAACTCTATTAAATATTAAGCATATTGAAATGTCATTCGTCGCAATAATTTGATATAATTCGATAAATCCCATTATTTTGATGATAATCAATATCTGATCTGATGAATATTTATAAACTCATTAAATATCAACTCAACACAACAGAAATACGGATGGTGGACTAGTGATTAAGTTTCGTTTGTTTGTTGTTTTTACGGCATATCAACCCTTTTCAGGTTATTTAATGCAGAATCCTATCATTTTGGCAAACGTTTTTATGTTTCAAATTCTTTATATCTTCAAATATTTGTTCATGGTGTTTAGTTTGGTTGTTTTGTAGAGGAAAATTGTTTTTTTTTTTTTTTGGGCTTTACAGAACATGATTGAGTTTTTCAAAGGGAAAAGAGAAAAAAAATGAAATTGATTCGTTTTATTTGGATTCTTTGGACTACTATTCTCATCTTGAGTGTCATTTTCACAAGATGAGAACAGCAGTCTGAAGGATCCAAATTATACGAATAATCAATCCTTTATGTAAAATATTCAGAAACGTAAAAATAACATCAATATTTGATGCATTTTAGGTCAAGAAGCCAATATCTTCAGACAGCCTGATTTGGTAGCAGCAAGCAATGATTAGGAAACCGGGAATAACTAATATAGAAACTTTTTTTTTTTTATTAAACTTTATAAAATGTTTGCTGCATAATATATCATAAACGTACTCGTCTTCCTCCTTTATAAAAAAGGGATGAAAATATGCTTCGCCAGTATTCACAGTACTATTCATATTCATATAAAAGAAAAGTGGACCTTGGTTTACTTGCGGCAGTAACTCTCACTTCATTTATTTTTCCTTTAGTTCTCACATTCCGGGGGCGATGTTTATGACAAAGGGGAAAGAATCTATTCTGTCTAACACTTATCGTTTGCAAGTTTTTGACCTTGAAATAGCATTATTTTTTAACTCCTTACATCAAGTGGCTTCATGCATTTGCTGGAGCGATGTTCATAAAAAAATAAAGCAATGTCTTAATTAAGTAAAATTTAAAAAGAGTAATAAAAACAAAAACGCCTTAAACTGGAAAGTTTAAAAAAGAGAAAAGGAGAAAAAACTTATAAGTCGGTACAGAAAGTAGAATGAAAAAAAAAAAAAATGTCTCATTATGAGAATAAATTAGGTGGAGAGTGTCTGACTTGCTATTTGCTTTTTCAATTCCTTTAAGTACTTGATAACATTCAGTTTCAGACTTTTATTTTCTTAAGAATTCCTCTAAGTCTTTAACAAGTAGACCTTCCATTATTTCACAAGCAAATATTTAATCATTAGCAGAGAGCAACTCAACCTGACAATCCGTAATCAACTCCTTAGACAAATCTTCTGAAACATAACTGAAAAATAACAAATTCACAACAGAACACTGATGTACTCATACTTTAACAATAAAACTGCCACAAAATTGTCTGGTTTATTCTAAAATGACTTTGAGCATTTCTTTAAATAACCTTCATCAACCACTCGGTTGCTCTTCAATTATGTAAAACCCATCAGATATCTCTCAGAAATTTCTCAAAAATTTTCGGCAAACTCATAAAAGCAATATATAGGTTGTTTTTCTTACATTTGTCTCAGGATAGATATAGCGCCAGTAACATTTTGCCTACATATAAAAACAAACTGCATTTCAGCTTCTTTCTTAGAACTGCACGCCTGTGGAACTGTCTTCCGTTTTCCTGCTGACTACAATATGGTTGTCTTCAAGTCCAATGTAAACAAGTTCTTGATAAGCAGTTCTCCTTAAGTTAACAAATTTACTGAATTTCTATTACTGACAATTACTATATTGTCCAATTGACTACTGTACACTCTTTAACCCTTATCCTAGAGTGGCCCCTGGGCCTTGATAAGTGGTGATGCTTATGTTAAAAAAAAAAAAAAAAATTTTTTTAATCTATGCTTACCTGACTTATTTGCTCCTCAGTTATTTTCTCAATCAGTTTCAGGAATTGATCATTAACTTTAAACATTTGTAACCTACATACAGCATTCCATTTACCATTGCAACTATGCACAATTGTACTAATGCAATTTCGAGTTTACGCAAAGCCCATCATTGTTTTTTGAAATATGTCAAATGTTTTCTCCAGATTCACAAAAGTAAAATACAGGTTCTGCCTTTTTACCAAAATTGCTATCAATGAATCCAGGCGAGGCAGAGTATTATTCCTAGTTTAAAATAACAGAACCACATTAACTAGTCATCATAAGTTTAGACAAAAGCTCTTAATGATCATAAAATAATGGGATTTATCAAACGCTATGCATAGATATACGTACATGTGTATATGTATAAAAGCTATATATTAATACGCGTGTATGTGTATATGTATCAAAGCTATATATTGATATGTGTATATGTATAAAAGTTATATATTGATATACGTACGTGTGTATATGTATAAAAGCTATATATTGATATGCGTGTATGTGTATATGTATAAAAGTTATATATTGATATACGTACGTGTGTATATGTATAAAAGCTATATATTGATATGTGTGTACATGTATATGTATAAAAGCTATATATTGATATGTGTATGTGTATAAAAGCTATATATTGATATGCGTGTATGTGTATATGCATAAAAGCTATATATTAATATGTGTACATGTGTGTGTGTATAAAAGCTATATATTAATATACGTACAGACATATGGGTACATATAAGTGGTATGTGTATAAAAAAGCTGTCGCTAAATTCCAGAATGTATCAACCATAGTCAGATATTGAACTAACTGCTGCATTTACACGGGAATATATGTTTTTTATTAGTTCCAAAAATTAAATACAAAAGCTTCACACGTGTTTTGTAGTTTTTTCATCACCTGATTTATAGCTCGGATCCCTTTTCCTTCCACAAAATTCTTCAATGAATTTCAAAGACTTCAATAATTTAACAGGTCATGGGCCAAGGATTTTTTCAACACAAAAACAAGAATGAATATTTACAAAAATGTCCAGCGAATCTGCGCATCTAGCAAAAAAAAAAAAAAAAAAAAAAAAAAAAAGCTATTTCTAACTGGTGTGTGAAAAAACAGTAAAATGCTATTTTAAGTTGATGTGTGACAGACCAATGAAAATGTTATTTTAATCTGTGTGACAGACCAACAACCGGGACCTTCCATAAATATGCTAGGATACGTCCTAAAATCCAATTTGTTAAAATGGCCGACCTGCTGTGTTAGATACTTTGCATGTCTTTCTTTTTTGTTTTTTTGTTTTATTATACAAATGAGTCAACACTTAGCAAGGCCAAAAGCCATTCAAGGATAAAGGTTAATTAAATTTCAGTGTAAAAATGAGGATTGAAAATGATGGATCGAAAATAAATTTTGATTATTTATGATAAAAGCTTGACAAGTATTTCTTGACATTGGGTTTAAAGGTGACCATGTTGTAGTTTGTAATGGAAGCAATCCCGTGGAAACTTGTTCCACAGATGGGAAGTTGTATTCTTACATTTTAATCAATCATGAATTTATTTTTTTTTCTGTCATTTGTTCGACAACCTGGAATTGATAAATAGATTGGAAGCAATCAATTTTTAAAATTTCCAATTGGATGGCACTGACAGGATATTTCCCTGGGAAATTTGCTCATCAACGGGAATAAAAAGAAACTTGACATCGTTTGATATTGTTTGTTTATTCTATTGATGGTTTGGGAATCCATTTTATTTCGGATATTTATGGTCTGTATCCCGTTCCCCATTTCTTCCCACGATACTCGTTAAGCCAGACGTCATTTTTTTTTTATTATTTGGCGACAAACAGAAATTTTGTATGAATCTCATAAACATTCTTGTTGCCAATTATAAAACATTTCCCTTAAAAGGTTTTAAAATTTTTGTTGATGTATCAATTAAGTACCGACTTTTTTTAATTATATATGTTTTATATTAATATGCTTTTTTTTGTTTTTTTGTTTGTTTGTTTTTTTCGGTTGGTTTCAATAAAAAGCAGGGCAATGTTGGCCGCTGGTCTGGCTGCCCCATGCCCAGCGTTACAATCTTCAAAGGAAGAAAATTAAAAAAAAAATATATATATATATATATATATACGTATAATATATATGTAATATAATCTATATCTTCTTTTTTTTTCTTCTTTCACGATACCACGTTAATAAGGATGCACTCATTTTTGAAAGATTTTTTTTTTTACTAATATATAGACTAGCAGAACCTGTGGAAATTCCATGGTAATTGAAAATATCATCACATAAGCAAGCAATACAATGCCTATCAATAGAATAATCAGTGTATAATATTAGTTCTGATCGGACCGTGAATTAAAAAAATATATATATTTTTGTAGGCAAATATATTATTATATTATTGTTATGGCTCGCAAGTAGCCACAAATAAGAACAGAACAACAGAGAATAGTTTTAAAGCATGTATTATATGCATGAAAACAACGGAAAGATTACAAACGAAAAGTATTAGTACCTATTTACTATGCCTCCCCACGGGACAGAGTTAGACACCAGGGTCGTTTTTTAACGTGGAGAAACGTGGAGAAAAGGTACAAAAATAAAAATTGTCTCAGTCGTGATTCACCGACCATGCAAGGGTCGCTCTGGAATTAGATCCCCGCCTGGGAATGCCATGAGTAAAGTTTATATGGACGATGGATTAGTGCATTTGGAGGGTGGCTCCCCCACAACAATTATTACAAGAAATAGGACTATAATGAGTCATCGCTTTTTTTTTTTTTTCTAGAATCAATTTCTTTAGAATTTCTTTAATCAAAGTAACTTGTAAATCAGTTACTAATAACTTTTACAATCATTTCTAAACCCTTTATGATCTGAATTATGATGTAGATGATTAAAAACATTTATTATTCATTTTAGTTTAAAGGGTAATAATACTATGATTTTAAGACTTTCACTATAATGATCTTTCATCATGAAGTCCAATAGTTAAACTATCACTGAGAATGTTTGCATTTCATAAACTTACCTTATGAATTTTTATAAATGCTTTGTTAGTGCTTGAAACAAGTGTGTTTATGACAACAAACGAAGTCCTCCATTCTCTGAGACAGATGACGGCATACTGAATGTAAGCAATGGACAGTTGCAATCTGGGGGTATCTGGCATCTACTCAGATACTGAACTAATACGTACAAGGCGTGTTTCAATCAATTCCCACTTTATTTATACCATGGATATTGCTGGTCTAATTTGCAGAATTTGTATTCCATAGGATATGGAGGCAGTATTCAGGATTTACATAACTTTCTCAAAGAGTGATATCAGCTCTGAATTTTTTAATTTTTTTTTTTTTTATTACATTTTCACCCCAAACAAGGAACGTTGCCACTTTGATGTAGGGGGCTACTATCAGGGACCTAAGTTGCAGGGGTACTATAAAAGGAGTTTAGCAGCAAGATGTTTGTTCACATTATACTTGAACTTCTGTACAGTTGGAGAAGCAAGAAACCGGAAGAGAATTCCAAAGTCCTGCAGTTCTGGGGAAGAAGCTATTAGAATAAAAGGCTTTCTTACATCTAGGGATATCAACTGTATAGGGGTGGGATTCGTTGCTTGTCAGGTTATTCAGGGGTATTTTCGTTGAGGGGGAACAAGGGCTTATAGTTCGTCAGAGCATCCATTATTAAAATACTTGTAAGTAAAACAGGCAGAGGGATGCAACATTTCGTTGCTGGGATAGGGGTTGAAGTTTAGATGACAGTTTTGGACCTATTAGGTTGGTGACTCTCTTTTGGACCCTGTCCTGGAGCGAGAGACTAGTAGCAGATGCACCAACCCAAATGTGACAGCAGTACTCCATACACGGGCGAATAGTGGCTTTGTAGATGTACAGGATACTTTCAGGCATGAGTAAAAGTCTGTTTGCAAAGATCTGGCCTCAACACAATCAATAATGATGGAAAATGTAAACAAATTCCTCTTCCACTTTATAAATTGTACAAAAGAAATTATCGCCCCATTAGCCTCCTCACACTTTTTACCAAAATATTTGAAACCTTAATTAACCATGCTCTAATCCATCACCTTACAGATGCTAAACTTCTGACTGACCTACAATATGGATTTAGACAAGCCCGTTCCACAGCAGACATCCTAACTGTAATCTCTGAGCGTATATACCATTCACTGGACAAAGCGGGGGAGGGCAGAGCGGTAGCTCTAGATATATCTAAGGCTTTTGACAGGGTATGGCATGAGGGTCTCCTCAGGAAAATTAGATCATACGATATCACTGGTAGAATACTTAACATAATTAAATTCTACTTAGATAAGTGAAAAATCCAGGTTGTCCTCGACGATCGTACATCTAAACAATATGATATAAATGCGGGAGTGCCCCAGGGGTCTATCCTTGGACCTCTACTGTTCCTGATATTCATAAATGACCTCCCCGACAGGTATATATGCTGATGACACCACACTCTATAACAGGCACAACAGAAAAACAAATGAACACATATCTGAAGAAATGGCAAAAACACTAGAGGATGACCTCCAATCTGTAGTGGAATAGGGACAAAAATGGATGGTCACGTTCAATGCCGCTAAGACTAAACTAGTTTCAATCAATAATTACAAGAAACCTTCTCTATCACCTATAGCAATGGCCAACAACTCTTTATCTGAGAGTACATCTTTCAAACTCCTTGGCCTAACGTTCACAGGAAACATGAGTTGGAACAATTACATTGAAGGCATTGCCAGGGCCGCTGCAAGGAAGGCGGGCTCTCTCATCCGTGCTAGAAAGCTACTAACACCCGAAAGTATCCTGTACCTCTATAAGGCCACCATTCGCCCATGTATGGAGTATTGCTGTCATATTTGGGCTGGTGCATCTGCTACTAGTCTCTCGCTCCTTGACAAGGTTCAAAAGAGAGTCGCAAATCTGATAGGCCCTAAACTGGCATCTAAGCTTCAGCCTCTGTCTCATCGATGAAACGTTGCATCCCTCTGCCTGTTCTACAAGTATTTTAATGGTGAATACTTTGACGAACTGCAAGCACTTGTGCTCCCAAAACTTGAACACCCTCGACAAACCCGACAGGCTGTTAAATCCCACCCCCACACAGTAGAGATCCCTAGATGTAAAAGATCTTTCTACTCCAGTAGTTTCTTCCCCAGAACCCGCGAGACTTTGGAATTCCATTCCAGGTCCCTGCTTCCCCAACTGTACTGACATGCAGAAGTTCAAGTGTACGTGAACCGACATCTTGCTGCCCAAATCCCTACATAGTACCCCAGTAGTTGTTGCCCCTGATAGTAGCTCCCTACACCAAAGTGGCAATGTGCAACTAATTTTGCATAACTCATATAAAGGATGAAATGATAAATATTTATTGATTTTAAACATTTATTTATTTTAAATATTTATTGATTTTAAACATTTATTGATTTTAAATATTAATTGATTTTAAAACTTTTATTGATTTTAAATATTTATTGATTTTAAACATTTATTGATTTTAAACATTTATTGATTTAAATATTATTGATTTAAATATTATTGATTTTAAATATTTATTGATTTTAAACATTTTATTGGTTTAAATATTTATTGATTTTAAACATTTATTGATTTTAAACTAACAGTAAAACTAGAATCTATTGTTCATCTTTCTAAGCGTATTTATACACTTAGAAAATTATATGTATATATTTCATGGGTTCTGCGGTAACTCTCCCCAGAAACAACTCTGTAATTAGACATTTAAATATTCAGAATTGGGAATTGTGTCGGAATCGGGAATTCAAAACAAAATCGGGAAGAACATTGCACTCGTCCCATCACTAATATATATACAGTAGAACCCGGGGACACGGCATTAAAAATTAGTGACAAAATACAGTAAAATATATATTACACATGTATATAATCAAAAACCATTGTGAATAACACCGTAAGGCGGGGCAAATACTGTAAACAGGGTCTGGAAGAACATCAAATTCCACATCGTAACCTGAAAAAAACGTATCCCATAGGCCACCGTATCCCGAGGTTCTACTCTCTCTATATATATATATGTATGCACATTTAATCTATCTATTTGTATATGACTTATTCTTGTCATTATTATAGATAGACTTACACAATTTTAGATGAAGAAGAGTGAATTTTCTACATAAATCAACTAAAGGTTCCACAAAAACAAAGGAGAGTAGCTAATACTGACTTTTTATTTCATTTTATCTAATTGCAGCGACTTAATCATGTGTCGTCATATCCTAAAGGGAGTTATAACTAGGGCTATGGCAACAGCATATTCTTATCATCGTTTTGACTCTCGAGTATATATCCGACACAGACACACTTAACCAACCGAGAACCATATTACTCTATATAAAATCATATAAGATATCAAGGGATACACACCAGAGAGTCAAAACAATGAAAAGAATATGCTGTTGTCCTAGCCGTAGTTATAACCTATAATATTATTATTAGGTTTTAACCTATGTTATTATAATATTAGCACGAATAATGTTGTTACAATGTTACAACCTATGATGTTATTGCAATATTATAACCTATAATATTATTACAATGTTATAACCTACCACCATCTTTAGATGAAGTAATTCCAATTTTTCTCTCTAAATCTAAAGTCATCATACCACCCCCAGTCAAGACCGGGAAGAAATATACACATTATAACTATATTGTTCTGGCACTCTCTGTAACTGGATCATACACTCATAGACATACAATTATCTTTCCATTTCCCGATTCGAAAATACTAATTTCTCCCTTCTAAAATTCCGGCATTTCTCATTGGCTGAGAATTGAAAAATGTATTGTACCAGATTACACACCTTATTACAAAATGGATGCATCAGACCTTTACACAAAGCAATAGTTTTATGAATATTAAACAAAATACAAAAATATTACCAGCTCATAATCATGAATTTATGTACTTATACCCTCACAGTAAACTACACACACATTATCACCATGCAGCTACAACCTTCCCCCTACAAAAAAATCAATCCCTGAAACAAAATACATAACATTTATGGATAGCATTTTATTTTTCTTAAAAATGACAACATTTTTTCTTTTGGTTCATAGTATTTGTGCGTTGGGATCCTGACAGCGATTATCAAGGTTAAATTTAGACCAAATATACTGCCACCACCTCCCAAATCACAGGATGAGGTTTCTATTCCGAGAACCGTTATTAATATGGGAGTGTTGCAGGTGACCATTCCAAAAGCCATTCTTAGCATGAAGAGGTTGGGGTGTCCATTCCAATAACCGTTCTTAACATAAAGTTGGAAGTGTTTTTCTGTTTTTACGAGGGGGAGGGCATGTTTGATTATAGACCAATTGTTTTTTTGTTTTGTTTTTTGTTTTTTTTAGATAAATTTTTACCTTAGGTCCACCTATACACTTTTCTTTTATATGACAACATTATTTATGCACCGGGATGCTGACTGCGATTAAATTTGGAGCAAATTTTCTGACAACCCCCCACCCTACTCACAATGTTACAATTAATAGCATATAATATTCTTGCAATGTTATAACCTATAATGTTATAACCTATAATGTTATGACAATGTTATAACATATAATGTTATGACAATGTTATAACATATAATATTATTACAATGTTATAACCTATAATGTTATAACTTATAATGTTATTGCAATGTTATAACGTATAATATTATTACAATGTTATAACCTATTATGTTACTAAATGTTATAACGTATAATATTATTACAATGTTATAACGTATAATATTATTACAATGTTATAACTTGTAATATTATTACAATGTTATAACGTATAATGTTATGACAATGTTATAACCTATAATGTTATGACAATGTTATAACGTATAATATCATTACAATGTTATAACCTATAATGTTATGACAATGTTATAACCTATAATGTTATGACAATGTTATAACGTATAATATTATTACAATGTTATAACCTATAATGTTACTACAATAACGTATAATATTATTGCAATGTTATAACTTATAATGTTATTACCATGGCTATGACAAGAGAATATTCTTTTCATTATTTTGACTATGGAGTATATATCAGTTAATATCTTATCTGTTTTAGATGGAATAATGTGGTTCTCAGTTGATTAACTGTGTCGGATATATACTCGAGAGTCAAAACAAAGATAAGAATATTCTGTTTTCATAGCCCTAGTTATAACCTATAATGCTATTATAATATTATAACAGATAATGCTATTATCTTATAGCCTATAATATTATAATTGTATAACCTATGATAATATTATAATATTTTAGCCTATAATAATAATATTATAATATAATAACCTATAATGTTATTGAAAATATAATAATTATAGGGGAATATACTATGATGTACGGTGCCCGTGTGAAATGGCCTTAACTTGTCAGTGCTCACTCAGCAGGAACGACTTTTCCGTGTGAAAGTCTTTTTTTAAAAGATAATAAACTGATGCAGTATTTCCTATTTTTTATTTGTTTATATTTGTATTTTCAGTTTTTCAGATTGGTTGATTATGTTTAGTTTTTAGCTTTGAATTTAGAATTTGTGTGTGTGTGTGTGCGTGCGTGCGTGTGTGAAAAAACCCGGTTGATTACTCATAATAAATGACAGTATGAATCTAGTTTTGCCTTCTGTCTCCAAGATGCATGTATTTCAGGGAAATGTGGACAGCTAGCATAAATTCTTACCAAAAAATAAAACGCTAAAGAATGGCATATTTTAACACACAGGTTTATTGATCATCATCGAAGTTAAGCAACGTTTAGCCTGGTCATTACTAAAATGGGTGACCAATTTGGGAATTCCAGGCACCGTATGTACGAGGACGTCGACACCTCCCTGCAACAGTTACAAAAACCTAACATTTTTATCTCCTCTAATGGGGATATACATGCGACTGGGGGCCGCTTGTGAATTTCATACTCCCATGAAACTTCGTCCTTCGGAGGAAGCCAGTTAAACCCGAATAGAGTTAGTGCTGACTGATACAATAAAATTAAAACCAAAAAGGAATAAGTATTGAAAGTACTTTGTTCAAACTACTCAGCTTAATATTCATAGACAACATGAACTGGAACAAATACATTGAAGACATTGCCAAGGCTGCTGCAAAGAGGGTCGTCTCTCTATACCGTGCTAAAAGGTTAATCACATCTGAGAGTATCCTTTATCTCTACATGGAGTATTGTTGCTACATCAACTACTAGTCTCTCACTCTTAAACTGTGTTCAAAAAAGAGTTGCCAATGTAATAGGTCCAACACTAGCAACCAAACTCCAACCTCTGTCCCATTACCTAAAATGTTGCATCTTTGTGCTTATTTTGCAAGTACTTTAATGGAATGTGCTCCAATGAACTCAAAGGATTTGTACTCTCTCAATGTAAATATGCCTGACTAACCCGACAAGCAGCAATATCTTACTCCTACTAATCTGTAGAGATTTCAAATTCGATATTTCGATCCTTAACAGAATCTTCATCAAGTAATATAAGTTGTTTCTTTTCTTTTTTTTTTTCTTTTACATACCATGCTGTTGCTGGTAATGCCTGGCACGTCTCTCTTAGATGTTTTGGCGAGAGTAATGTCCAATTTAGTAGAAGGATGCTGGTCTGGCGTGTATTGGTAAATGATGAAAGTCTACTGTGTTAAAAGCACTGTTGATATGAAATTTAAAGTTTAACGCTTTAAAGACTAAAACAAGTGCTAAATTTTTTTTAAATAAACATTTTTTTATTAAAATCAAATTCGATATTTCGATTCATAACAGAATCTTCATCAAAGAATATAAGTTTTTTGTTTTGTTTATTTATTTACGTACCATGCTGTTGGTGGTAATGCCTGGCACGTCTCTCTCAGATGCTTTGGCGAGGGTAATGTCCAATTTAGTAGAAGGACACCGGTCTGGCGTGTATTGTAAATGATAAAAGTCTACCGTGTTAAAAACACCGTTGATATGAAATTTAAAGTTTAACAGTTTAAAAACTAAGCAAGTGCAGAATTTTTTTTAATAAACAAAAATATTTTTTTCATTAAAATCCAATGCCATGGATCAAAATATCGAATTTGACTTTAATAAAAAGATATTTTTGTTTATTTAAAAAAAAAATTCTGCATTTGTTTAGTCTTTAAACCGTTAAACTTTAAATCTCATATAAACAGTGTTTTTAACACAGTAGACTTTTATCATATATATATATATATATATATATATATATATATATATGTATAATATATATAATATAATAGAAAAATATTCTTATTGAAATTTAATTCAAATTTTGAAAAAATCATTAAAAACCTGTAAAGTATACAGAATTTTAATTATCCGACAAGGAGTACAAATAAGCTTGAAAGACTTTATTCCTCAGAGTTTCGAAAAATGCAATTCTTTTCATCAGAGGAAAGAGGTTTGCAAAACATACAATAAATTGTGCAGCGCTCTATCTCTACAATAATATAAATGCAACTTTTTCTCTGTTTCTGTGTGTGAGTTCGTTCCTTATAGACTCCAAAACGGGTGAACAGATTTTCTTTAAAATTTACAGAACTTTAATGTATAAGTTAAGTTTTTGTCTCAGATTACCCCCGATGATTACCGATAATCGAAACCGTTATTTTATCTATCATCAGTAAAGCTATTTTTTCCATGTCGTCTAGTGAGAGGTCGTTCTTATGAAAATTTTCGAACGATATAGAGTTTGAATTTGTCCGAATGGTCTTGAAACAATTGTAACAAACGATGAAATACACTATTTGTTGCTATCAACCCATTCTTTGATGTCTTGATTTTGTTAAAATACTATATGCTCAATTACAAAATATGGTAATTTTGAAGCTTACAATTTAAGTCATCTCATTCTGATTTAAAATTTATTGGTAAATGAATGGTTACCGAATTATCGATTATATAAACCCAATAAAATTCGGAATATATATATATATATATATATATATATATATATATATATATATATATATATATATATATATAATAAAACAAATCTTATTGAAAATTCAAATTTTCAAAAAATCGTTAAAAACTTGTAAAGAAAGTATACAAAATTTTTAATTATCCGACAAGTAGTACAAACAAACTTGAAAGACTTTATTCCGCAGAGTTTCAAAAATGAAATTCTTCTCATCAGAGGAAAGAGGTTTGCAAAACATACAATAAATTTTACAGATTAATGCGTTAAAAAAAATACCAATATGAATTGAATCATATTCTATAGCATATCTAGCCAGCAAATGAGAACAAAATCTCGTCTTATTTCTCGCCCACATGTTGCACAAGAGTCGTCAACCAACATCCTGTGTTCACGAGATTTGAAGATTAGCTTTTTATATCAAAAGGTATAACTCTATTTTCAAAAGACAATTTTTCACCCACAGGTAAATGTCTCTAGTATCTACACTGGGATAAGAAAAGAACCTCAGGCATTATTTTGGAATATTCTTTCTCTTAGATTAGTTATCCTACAAAGGCATAAGTGTCTAGTTTACTCTACTATTTTACCCATGTTTAAGAAGAAGGCGAGAAAGATCTATGCCTTTTCCAAGAGTATTTTTTTAACTCAACCAAACATTTTTTTCCTTCAGTATCAAAGCTACTTTTGACATGTCTTTTTCTCTGTTGATTGTGGTATGTTACTAGTAATGTGCAGCTCTAGGAGGTCCACCTTCCCAGGCATTGCTATCTCCCTTTGAGAATTGCCCAAGATGCCCCTATCAGAGATGCAGACAGAGTTGCCCAGGTATTTTTTGCAGGCCAGTACTCTTCCTCTAGTGTACTGGCTCTTCAATTCCACTTTCAGACCCTTTTGTCACATCATCCCAAGATAATATAATAGAGAAAATGATTTTTTAACTGTGAAACTTACAGCACTATCTAAGTACCGACCATGTTCAACGTTGCTTAACTTTTGGATCTTTTGAGAATGAATGCTTCAACATGTAAACATAAGTATCACAATTAAAGGCAAAAAAAATTGAGATAGAAGGTTGTTCACTCATTTCCTGCTGCAACAAAATGTTGCAAAAGGGTAGAATGTGGGGGAAACCAGCACTTCCCCAATGGAGTAAAAATAACCACGAACGGACACTTCTGCATTCCTCGGTAGCAGAGACTCAGGTGTTTGGTAATACCCCCCACACACACTCATATTTACTTACTCCCCACAGCAACAAGATGTGGCACAAAGCCCACAGGTTAGGAAAGGCAGCTCCCCATAGAAGGCACTAGGTGGGTATAAAAATAATCATGGATGGACTGGTTGACATTCCCTAGTAAGGGCATCCCAGGTTATCGGCAATGGGCAATAAACTACACACATCGTCAAAAAGAGGTTGGACCAATGCATTTTCGAGACCAGAATAAGACCATGCCTGGCAGAGAAAAGTCTAGTGTTTCTGTGGCAATTTCTACCTTGTTGGTTTTATCACTGATAATGGATTATTGGTTTGGAATAAAATACAACTACAGAGGTAATTGGCCAACTATCGAGCTTTTTTTTTTTTTACTTGGAAAGTCACCACTTATAAAGGCTTGGAGGCCACTCAAGGATAAGGGTGAAGTATTAGGCAGATGGTGAGACAAGACCAGACACAGTGGAACAAGGGAAAGGCCATATTATTCAAATGGACGATTCAATAGAAATTTATTCACATTAGACTTGAAGACGAGCATGTTATTTTTTATTTTTATTTTTTTTACATGGGGGTCACCACTTATCAAGGCCCAGAGGCCACTCAAGGATAAGGGTTAATAGGTATACATTAGTCATTGTGATTTTAGCATAGTAAACAGTGGGAATTTTGTAACTTGGATTACTTAGGGGGACGATTCAATTAGAACTTGTTATAGTCAGCTGGGAAGCAGACAAACGGTATTGTGTTTCACGTACGGACAGCTCTAAGAAAACAACTTGGCTCATGGAATTTTTGTTTAGTTTTGGGCACAGATAGAGAGTGAGGAAAAGTTGTTGGCGGTTGTAGGCGAGTATTTGTTGTGAATGTTTTATGGAGATGGGCCATAGATTGGAGCTCAATCGAACACCCACCATAAAAGAATCGATAGAGAAGAGACAGACATGCAACGTCTATTTTGTGAAAAAGAGGAGAAGGGACGCAAAAAGGTCATCGGCCACTAAAATTCAAAGACGGTCTGGTACCCTGTTATAGACAAGTTTCTATGCTTTGCATGAATCTGTCTTTTCGCAACTGCATGAATGTTTTTCCATCATTTAGTTCGATCGTGCAAACTTACTCAGAACAGCCATAGTTTGTGTGAAACAAATTTTTTTTAAAACGATGCCCTTCCTAATGCCAACTCTTTCAAAAGACATAAATATTTTACCAAGACACCATCTCACCATAGTTCTTCCCTAACTGGAGTATTGTACTTGTCCGTTGTCAAGAATATGATCATCTGCACAACCACGCCATTCCCTAACTCACTATCACATTTTCGTTGGATGCCATGCTATCTATTAGAATAACAGGATTGTTTATTGAGGTTTACTCTTCTAGGTCAGCCGTGTTCTGTCTATTCCCATGCATATTAGCAAGGCTATCTCTTGAAAGTGTGTGATTTTTCACGATACACAGACAGTCATTCACTGTGGAGAGCTTGTTGTAAACTGCAATTGCAAAATGGGCCATTTTATACATCGCATAGTGCTGAATGCACAGAGACTAGTCGAGGCCGCCAAAGATCATTTCTGAAAGGCATTACTCCTCAGCATGAAACTCCAGAAACTCATGAATCCGCAAGCAAGCAAGAATGAAAAAAATTTTTAGCTACAATGTGTTTCATACAATACCCTTCCCCCAAAAAGCAAAAACAAAAAAAAAGGTCTGCAAGTGGTAAAAGGTAGCTCCCTCAAGAGGGCACTAGCTGAGTACAAAACTAGCCATGGATGGACGCGTGATCGGCATTGGGCTAGCACACATTCTCAAAAAGAGGTGAGAAGGGCGCAGTTCCAGAGTCAGAGCAGGATCATACTGTAACGTTGTCCGAGAACCAACACGCAGTAGCCTCAGTCGCAATGGAGACAACGAATAAAAAAGAACTTCAACTCACTTTTTTTTTGTTGTACAACAAAATTTATTTCCTCATTCTTTCATTACTGCTGCGACATCCCTCACGTGATCGTCTTCTCTAATGTCATCCACACCTCTCACATGATCTCAAACGTTATTCCCATCTCCAACGTGATCACCTTTTTGAAAGTCTTTATTTTTCCCTACTGGTGATATCATTTGCATAAGTGCGTCTGCGCTATTACAATATCTCATCCCAGGAAAGAAGAGTTTGATGGTACTGTGGCAGTCGCTAGATTATCGAATTGATCGCAGAGCAGCAGAGGGTGGTTTGAGTTTTGGAATGAAGTACAGTCGCGGCGGGGCAGCTTCTTATATAGCAAGAATAAAAACGGAGATATATTTTTCGCTTGTATCTGTATTGATCCCACTTTAACCATAAAATCTGTTTCACAAAATACCCCACCTCTCAGTCTTAAAAAAAAAAAAAAAAAAAAAAAAAAAAAACTGTTACTGTTATTCTCATTGACATTCCACCTGATGGTGATTGGCGACCAGACCAGTCAAAACACAGCCAGTCAGCAAAACAATAAACGGTCAGGTCAAATCAGCAATAAAACTATTAAGAATCGGGTAAATGGAAGCAAAATACCAAAGCTCTCATTAGTTGGCCGTGCGTTGAAAAAAAAAAAAAAAACAGTTCTTGCGTTTACAACAACAACAACAAAATATTTCATTTATCGCTTTGCAAGATTGAAAACCATGTCAGCTATTTCGGGATGACTTCCACTACGGTTTGTGTAAATTGTTTTGGGAAAATGCTGCCTGGATTTCCCAGGCTATTAATAAGATGATTAGGGTGTGCGTTATATGAACGCAGCCATAGATCGGCAAAAAATAAATGGATTGCCTAGGAACACGAGCCACGAATGATTGGGAGAAGAAAAACAAAAAGAAAAGAAAACGATAACATCGAATCGAAGATGATATTTACACAAGTTTTATCCGAGGAGATTAAATTACCACGGATTAAGCAGGATGTACCGGAATAGGCTAGAAAAAAATGGAACAAAATGAAAGGTAGGCTTGGATTATTATTTTTTTTTTAAACATTTTTTATAAGATGATTTTAGGAAACAAAAACAAACTAGCTGTCTGTGTTGAGTGATTGCATAGGTTTTTTTTGTGTCCATCCCCCCCCCTCATATCTCCATCTCTACTATTATATAAAAGGATCAAAGTGTAGTATCTATTCTTCAGATGCTACACTTCAATTTCTTGTTCTCTGTCAGTGGAGGAGAAATCCTTCACGACTGAGACAATTTTTATTTGTGTTCCTTTTCTCCACGTTAAAAAACGACTCTGGTGTCTAACTCTGTCCCGTGGGGAGGCATTGTAAATAGGTACTATTATATAAAAGGAACTGTGTGTGTGTGAGAGAGAGAGAGAGAGAGAGAGAGAGAGAGAGAGAGAGAGAGAGAGTTCGTACCCTATGTACTCGAAAACGGCTTGGCCGATTTTTATGAAATTTCACACGGAGGTACTTTATGTGCCAGGCAATGTTCTTAGATAGGTTTTGTACCAGAATTTCAGCGATAATCGAAATAATCTGATGAAAGGAGGAACAAGCGATTTTGACCAAAGTTAACACCTTACACAGCCTAACATCACAAGTGCATTTTAAGTTTTATTACCACACAAGCCGAAAGACTCGACATATAAAATCAACAGCAGGTTCTTTGATATAACAGGGGCGTGTTCGAAATGAATGTTTCTGTTTCGAGCATAATTGACTTTTGATACTTGACTTTTGCATTTTAAACTTTAAGTCGTTATATATAAAAATAATTTTATAAACTCGACAGTAAGTTCTCCACAGTGTAATGCAGACCAGAATGTATTATGGACTAAGTCATTCCAGGGAGGCATATGAAGCTTCCTCCCGGTGCATCGTGACGGGTCCCCAACTAGAGCAGGCAGTCAATCGATTTGATTGAAAAATTGGCGATTTCACTGATTTCGATGACAATAAAAATATGGGAGTGTGAAACATTCGTTAATCATCATTTAATCATGGGTAACGTTGGGTCTCCCTGTTAGTGTGCGTGTGTGTGTGTGTGTGTGTATATATATATATATATATATATATATATATAAAGTGAACATGTGTGTGTGTCTGTGTACATTTCCCTATGCAATAACTCTGTCAATTTTTAGTCTACAGACTCTAAATTTGATATACAGGGTACTGAGATTTGGGAAAATCGATGTGATTGGTTTTTCGCCAGAAATTTGGCGACTAAGGGGTCAAAGTTCAACGATTTGACCTTTGAGAACTCTAACAAACTCCTCCGGCAATTTTGGGTCTACGCACTTGAAATTTTACATATAGGTTCCTTGGACATGAATCTAACTTAATAACTTGATTTGAGCCCAAAACAATAAATGTTAAGGGGTCATAATAGGGGTCAAAGTTTTAAAAAATTGACCTGCGGTCTCTTCCAAATTACTCAGACAATTTCTGGTCTAAATTTTGAAATTTTACGTAAAGGGTATTCAGAGATAGGGTAAGCTTTTTCATCAGTTTGGGTCGAAAATTTTTAGTTACCAATATATAAATGTATGTATGTTTGCATGTCTGCCTTAAACTTTCAATAGAGGCGACAGATTTTACCAAGATCAGTATCGTTTTAAAGTTCGACCTTTCATACGACAAATATCGAAAAATTGGCTAAAAACATTAATATCTTCCCCTTCAACTAGGCACTTTTCTACAGGGGGGGGGTCACTTTTTTCGCCGATATTTTTTAAAGTTATCCTCTCCTTTAGATTGTCTAGCCTTAATTTTAAAAAATGTCGCTCCCGGTTTGGCGGAGGTCGTAACAGCATAAACGTTAGGTTTTACCACATTCTTTTCCTCCTTTGCGGTACAGGTTCGAGCCTGCCTTTCTACTACCACTTTTTTTTTTTTTTTGATCAACATACACATCCAAACAGTAGGGCAACGCCGGGCTGAAATGCTCGTATATATATATATATATATATATATATATATATATATATATATATATATATATATATATATATATATATAAAGCTGAACATCTGTGCGTGTGTGTCTGGTCACAAATAGGCCCCTATATGGTTGAGTATTATAGAAAACTGATCACATATAAATGATAGAAGATGTACCGAGACACAGGAATTGGTATGCTTGATCTGGCATAATGATGATTCATTAAAATTGTGGGGGGTCTACGTACGCGCCTGGTCCACAAAGTATGGAAATAAAAAAAAAATTAAAATTAAAGAAAAAACGTTTACAAGTGTTTTTGATATAAATGTACATAATAATACTTTGATAATTATGTTTTAACTTAAATAGGGATGGTATGATAAAATTGTGGGGTCTGCGTTCGCGCCTGCCCTCCATAGAATGGAAATAGGCACAAACTTTAATAAAGACTTTTCATATCTATCTGCGTAAGTATACTTTAATAATTATGTTTCAGTTTGAAGAAATATGGTATAATAAAATTATGTGGTGTTTTTTCGCGCCTGACCTCCATAGAATGGAAATATGTCACAAGGTTTAACAAGGGTTTTTAATATAGATCAACAGAATATTGTGATAAGTGTTTACTGTTTCAGTGTGAACAGGTATGGTATAATAAATTATGGGGTTTATCTATTTTATTTTTACTTTCATTATATTTTGCTTTGGTTTTGATACCCCCGAATTCGAAGCTATCTCTTTACAACCCTTCCTTTTCACAACCTATCATACTTTCATAAATCAAAGTCCATTTTCTGTGTGCTGTTTTAGTATATATATATATATATATATATATATATATATATATATATATATATATATATATATATATATATTATATATATATATATATAAATTACAAAAAACACGATTTTTCCCCCAGAATTCCGCCTCAAAAAAATAAATAAAAATCAGTAAGATGTATGTAATCGTGACGGAAAGAAAATGTCATACACCAAAAATCACGTAAATTGTTCAAATAGTTTTATTTTTAAGTAAGAAAATCAAATTTATGGCTAAACGACAAGTGAGGCTCTCGCGATGTCATCTTGAAAACAGTATAAAAAAAAGGTAAACTCTAAATCGAAATTTTAGAAAGCCGTTCTTTACACGGAGAGGGGTATCGGAAAAATTCAAATTCGCTTAAAAATAATGTTCTTTATAAAAATAAAACCACTTTAATAATTTACGTATTTCCCTGCGACATTTTTCTTGCCCATTTAAATTACATGCTAAAATATTCTTTTGTTTCGGTGGTGAGTTATGTTTGAAAACAAAGTCAATGTTATGTATTATTTTGATTAATCAATTATTCTCATCTTGGGTGCTATTGAGGGTGGGTCTGTAAATCATAAAGAAAGTTCGATCTTTAGGGGTCACTAAGATATTTTTTTAGGGTTTTCCTATGACTCAATTTTTCGGAATATCTATGATAATTATTAATATTAGTGAAAAAAAAGGTGTTTTACGAAACAGAGGATCGATACCCACGTGTATTTTTATTTAAAAACACACACGCACGCACACACACACACACACACACACACACACACACACACACACACACAAGGGGGACAATTCCAAGAGGAGAGGGCTTTTTCTTTTTTAAGTTACCTTCTTTGGGCTGGGCCTATTTTTGTTAACCCGTCTTTTCCTTAGTAGAGAAAAGGGAAAAATGTATTCAACACCCGAAGAAGGTCGCAGGGTACAGCGACCGACACGTTGTGCTAATATCACCCAAGATGAGAATAATTCTCCGATTAATCAAAATAATACAAACATTCACATCTCAACTAAAAAAATTCAGAATTGCAAAGTCAATTTTAATTGTTGTAGTTCCTATTTACAATGCCTCCCCACGGGACAGAGTTAGACACCAGGTTCGTTTTTTTTTAATGTGGAGAAAAGGAACAAAAATAAAAATTGTCTCAGTCGT
Source organism: Euprymna scolopes (assembly GCF_053919585.1). Lineage (NCBI taxonomy): Eukaryota > Metazoa > Mollusca > Cephalopoda > Sepiida > Sepiolidae > Euprymna > Euprymna scolopes. Next base: position 15,351,761 of record NC_136509.1, on the reverse strand, counting down.
GAAGGATTTTCCTCCACTGACAGAGAACAAGAAATTGAAGTGCGGCAATTGTTGTAGTTAAACGTGATTTGCCATTATCTAAATATGTAACCCACCCTTGTTGATAACTCTCTTCCTATCTCGCACTGTATCTTGTTTGACTTATTTTATACTCTTTCTATCGCTCTCGCTTCCGCCTCCCTCTCTTTGTTTATCAAAAGTTGGATGTAACGACATTTTCAAATTGTAGAGCCATGTTCATCTCGGGAAGACAAGTAAATACGACAGTTTCCCGTTGCTTTCTGTCTTGATTCGGGGACTCATCTCTCTCAGTAAGCTAAACGTCCCCTCAGATACCAACCTAGAAGTTTCTGCGACTCGGCAAAATACACACAGCACCTAGCCTTCCCAAATGGTCACTCATCTGATACTCGCCAGGCTCATCGTTGCTTAGCTTCCGGTGTGCCGTATATTTATAGATAACTATATAGATATATTTATTTATATTATAGATAACTTTATTTTTGTTTTTCTTCACGGCATTTGTAATCCGCCATGGAGAGTTCGAATCCTATCAAATCTATTGTGGTCATCGGCACACTAATACTGTTGGGAAAGGCATGAACTGGTTAATTCCTCTCAACTAGGGGTAAAATAACAACTTGTGTACAGTTAAGGCGTTTGCAACAGATACCATGTACTGCATTAAATAACCCACAAAAGGCTTGATATGCTATAAATTTAACCAAAAATAAACAATAAATTGTTTACAATAAATGTTTTGCTTTGAGGATGAATAATAAAAAAAAGGTTGATATGCCGTGTAGTATTGCGCCGTCGGATTTAGGGTTGTACTATTGTAATGAAAAGAACATGCAGAAAGGGTTGTAATCAACTGAATTCCTTCTAGTACACTGACAAAAAAGCTTAAACAGATATATAAATAAAAATAAAAAGGTTATGCCAATGTTTTTAAAAAGACATGAAATCACGTGAGCAGGATGTTTTCCTTCTTTTGACCCCATAACAAGTAACGTTCTTATTTTTTATTATTTATCTATTTTCGAAAGAGTGCCACGTGCAAGTGGAGAAGAAAAAAAAACAGAGTTATGCAAAATTTGTGTCGAGAATTCTCTAAAGTTCCGACCTTTTTTTTGGGGGGGGGGGCTTTCACTTTAATAAGAACGTGAACTTATGAGGTGAATTTATTCGACACAATAAAAGAAAACAGATAAAAGTTAACGTGAATTAAGATTATTAAAGTTAAGGTGTTATTGTGGACCCTCACCCCTTTTAAAAACATTGTTAAACTTTGTGATATATTTACATTCTATGGAGGTCAGGCGCGAACGAACACCTAATAATTTTATTATACCATATTTCTTCAAACTGAAACATAATTATTAAAGTATACTTACGCAATAGATATGAAAAGTCTTTGTTAAAGTTTGTACCATATTTCCATGGAGTACAGGCGCGAACGCAGACCCCACAATTTTATTATACCATCCATATTTAAGTTGAAACATACTTATCAAAGTATTCTTATGTACATCTATATCAAAAACACTTGTAAACGTTTTTATTTTTTTCATTTTTTATTTCCATACTTTGGGGGTCAGGCGCGAACGCAGACCCCACAATTTTTATGAACCACCGTTCTGCCAGATCAAACATACCCATTCCTGATCCTCGATACATCTTCTATCATTATATGTTATCAGTTTTTTTTTTTAAATACTCAACCATATAGGAGCCTATTCGTTACCACACACACACACACACACACACACACACACACACACACACACACACACACAGACACACACACACGTTCAGCTGTATATTATAAGATTATATATATATATATATATATATATATATATACTAGCATTTCAGCCCGGCGTTGCCCGGGTGTTTGGAGGTGTATGCTGAGCAAAAAAAAAAAAAAGAGTAAATTTTTTTTTTAATTTGACCCCTATTATGACCCCTTAAAATTTATAGTTTCGGGCTCAAATCACTTTATTAAGTTAGATCCAGGTTCAAGGAACCTATATCTAAAATTTCAAGTGTCTAGACCCAAAATTGTCGGATGAGTTTGGCAGAGTTCTTAAAGGTCAAATCGTTGAAATTTGACCCCTTAACAGCCAAATTTCTGGCTGGCACCCGTCACATCGATTTTCCCAAATCTCAGTACCCGGTATTTCAAATTTCGAGTCTATAGACTAAAAATTGGCAGAGTTATTGCGTAGGGAAATGTACACAGACAGACACGTTCACTTTTATAGATATATAGATAAGTATATTTTAATTTGTCCAGATTTCGTATATATTATTATAGAGTCGTGATATTAAAAATAAAAAAAATATTTGGGTGCCATCAGCTAGAATCGAAACTGAAAGCAAAACTAAAGCATTTAAAGCTGGTGACGTTCCCTCTGTACCAACGTGATGCGTATATGAACTGACTAAAAATAAACTAAGATGAATGTACAAAATGTATAACGATTTTTTTTTTCAATTTTGACCCCTTTTTGACCCCTATTTTAACCGGCTAAAGACCCATAAAAGAACGGTCCATAAAAAAATCTAATCATTTGAGGCCCCTAGCGCAGCTCTGTGTTTGGGAAGAGATAGAGTTTGAAAATATGGAAATAGACCGACATAGTAAGCTTTATATATATATATATATATATATATATATATATATATATATATATATATATATATATACTTCATTTACTCTCATAAAATTAATATACGAAAGTATAAATTTATGCGTAAACTTTAAGTATTTACTTCAAAAGTGCTCAATACTGAGGTAGAGCTAGTTAGTAATTTATAAAATATATATAGCGATTAAGCTACACTGAATATTCCGCGTTTCATCCACTCTAGGATTCTTTAGGCGCATAAGCCTGAAGAATCCTAGAGTGAATGAAACGTGGAATATTCAGTGTAGCTTAATCGCTATATATATTTTATAAATTACTATATATATATATATATATATATATATATATATATATATATATATATATATATATATATATATATATATAGATAGATAGATAGATAGATAGATAGATAGATAGATATAGTTTCATATTATAAGCTGCTTCTGTCATTTCCGGAATTAACTCAGAGTTGTCCGTCAATGCTCGGAACTAACTTTGTAAGTACTGAAATCCTCTGAATATCAATTCATTATAAGTGCCGACATTTTTAGACACAAAGAAATCGAAATGAAAACATTATCATTTGATTTCTTTTTCGGATTCTTTTCCAGCAAATTTTTTAGTTTTCAAATGAACCAACAATTGAATCTTCGACATGTTGACATTCTTTTAATCATAACAAAATATGAAACACTTTTCAAACAATCCATATCAAATATGGCAACCATGTTTACTTTCGTTTTTTTTTTTTTTTTTTTTTTTTTTGATAATTTTATCAATGAAAAACAATTTACTTTTATGTGTTTCCGATTTGAAAGTATTTGACCGCATTTTTGTGAGGAGGTGAAATTATATTATTTATCTGTGTTTGACTATTTTTTTTATTTTTATTTAAGGTATGCTGTTTTGTCTGCAACGTTTGATCTGTTTTAGTGATCTTGTAGTATCGCGCCTGATTTCAGATAGTCTAATTTGGTGATATCGTTCAGTTTCCCTATCTTTTTCTTCTTTGCCCAATCCATTCCTCTCACTTTACCCAAACCTTTGAAATGTGGCAAAAACAGCGCTAACAATTAATATATACATATAATTAAATTGGCGAATGAAAAAAGATGAAAACTATAAAATGGGTCACGTGTCAGTAAGTGCTAACTCAACTACAGGACTTTTGGAATTAAAGCTGCAAGACATTAATTAACGAACAAAATATATTTATCTCAACAATTTTACCGAAATGTAAAACATACTTTAACAAACCAAAGTTTGATGAGAAGTTTTCAAGTTATTGAATAAGAAGTAGACAAAAGCCTCAGAAAGTTCGTTTCAAAGTTCCGTTGTGTGTGTGTGTGTGTGTGTGTGTGTGTGTGTGTGTGTAAGAGAAAGAGGGGGAGTTTATCTTCTGAGTGGCTGTACTCACTGGAGATATAGCAACAGGCTTAAAAGAATTTCAGTGTGTAATATTCCAGTCTTCTAGGATGGGCGTTATGATGTTAAGAATTGAGGCACGTTGCGTCGCAGGTGTCCCTTGGAAGAACTTGACCAAGCCATTGTCTTATAGGCTTCACATATATTCCACACAGGATTGTTATTTTTGAAGTTTGAAACGATTTTTATTGGTTAGAAAAGATTTGGAGCTCACATGTTCCCGTGAACACTGATTTGCTTTTGAAGTAATGAAGAGCGCGAACCTTAATTAAGCAATGAAAGAAAAAGGGTAGCAAATAAAGCTATTTGCTTTTTAGCATTCGTTTAAATTGTATCTGTATGTAAAAATTAGACGTCAAATTACCATAAAGAAGTGAAAAGGAAAGAAGAAGAAGAAAGAGTAAGCCGATCGAACAGCGAAAGAAAAAGATTAGTCGGGTTTGTATTACTATGCACACAGATTCGAAAAAGTTGTCAAAAAAACAAATATATAACAAATAAATGTTATCAAAGGCAAGATAAGTTACTTTTCAACCTAACTGGATAATTTTTAGTGTTTGTATTTAATGTAACATGTTTATTTAGCTTGAAAAACATACAGTGTTTCCCGATGTACTGGAAAATTTAAAATGGCGCCGGACTCTCTGTTGAACACGGTAAGTTTGGGAAAATGAATTAAAATTAACAAGTATACAAAATACTGTTAGAAACTCGCTCAATATATGTTATTGTGACATAGGCTGACATATATTTGGTGGATTTCTAACAGTATTTTGTATAGTTTTTTATTTTTAACTCATTTTCCCAAACTTGCCGTGTTCAACAGAGAGTCCGGCTCCATTTTAAATTTCCCAGTACATCTGGAAACACTGTTTTTCGAGCTGAATAAACGTCTTACATTAAATAAAAACACGAAAAAATTATCTAGTTAGGTAGAAAAGTAACATCTTACCTTTGATAACATTTATTTGTTATATATATATTTTTTATTTTTGACAACTTTTTCGAATCTATGTAAAACAAACCCGATTAAAATAAAATACACATCAAGTGCGCTTGAAAGCCAACTACAACGTAATATTAAGAAAATAAATATGTTACTTGTTTGAAATTTATCGCAAATATATTTCAGAGGTATACTCCATCTTCAGTGTGTTGGTTTGTTTCCTTTTCTTCTTTCTTGCCATGTTGTAAATTTGGAGAAAGAAGTCTCATCATTGACGTTATTCTCGCGTTGCCTACGCATAGTTCAAACATTTCAAAATACAACGCTATAAACAACGCGCGACTCTTTACAAACAGACTTCTTTCTCCAACTTTACAACATGGCAAGGAAGAAAAAAAGGGAAAAAAAGAAACAAAACAACACACTGAATATGGAGTATACCTATGAAATATATTTGTGATAAATTTCAAACAAGTAAAATATTTGTTTATTTTCCTTATATTACGTTGTATTTGGCTTTCGTAACCGTCGGAAAGGCTTGTTCTCTTTGCAAGTACACAATCCTGGCCAAAATGTAAACACCTTTTTTCTTCTGCCAACAATTTCCGTTGCTGGCAAAAGTTTAGTGCAGCCTCTGGGGTCTGGGGCTGGTCCGCAAGATTTGTAATATTCATTATTTCGTCAGTTATTTTTTTAAAACAAAATTTTTTTTAACTCTCTTCAAATAAGCGTTTCTTGAGTTGTGACACTCTTCCAATTGATAGCAAAATTATCGTCTGCTTAATCGGAAACGTTCGGTTATATCCGGCTGTTGACGTCATGCGTCGGACAAAGCTGAGCAAATGCTGAGTTACATCTGGTTCGTTAAATGCACAAGTACCCATTTTTGTTGGTTATTTTTTACGTAAATAATTGAAAAAATAAATAAATAAACGTTTCATTAAAAAAAAATTACGATTATTTGTTTACAAAAAATGTTTTATATGTATTTATTTTGCAAACAAAACAATTTCAAACAATAATACTAATAAAAAATTAAGGTGCAACTAGGCACCGCCAAAACTGGGGGGGGGGGCAGGTCAGTACTTTTTGACGGACCGTCTTTTTAAAAATCTACCAAAAATTAGGTAATTATCCGATCAATACGAAATTTTCAGCGATTATTAGGAGAAGAATGAACTTTATAACAGTGTACTTATTTTTCATAAACGATATTTATATATATATTTCTTTTTGCTTACAAAACCCCCCCTTGTTTTGAAGTGGGAACAAATATGCTTAAAATAATCATCTGAAACTGAACAAAACATATTGTGTTGTTGTAAGGGATAGAATTATAGATTAAAAAAAAAAAAAATTGTTTGCATACCTTATTTTGACGTCTGAATATCAGAACTTCGATTGTGCTTAATTATCCCGCTTTTGAGTTTTGAAGTGTGAAATTCGGTGAATATGTTAAGTAAAATAATTAATTTAAGTTAAGCAAAACAAAAAAAAATTTTTTTAATATTTATACGAAAAAAGCCATTTTAAAATTTTTGATAAATAAATTAACAATTTTTTTTTAGCGAGCCGAATAATGCATTGCATGACCATTATTTTTTTTGGTAACTTTTTGCGAAAATTTAACATTTAAAATTTAATTAAAAATAGTAGAAAAAGTTTTACATTATTCTGTTTTCTATATGATAAAAGTCAGGGTTTTATCTTTCTGGAAAAAAAAAGTTACTCAGAAATAATGGATTTTAATAAATGTAATTTAGTTTTAAAAAACAACAACAACTTGATTTTGCGGCCATTTTTGGCGGTGCCTATGCAAGTCTATAAATGGGCCACAAGTAATCTTTTTTACTATAAAAATCTGAAAAAAATCTGTATAATGTACGTACTTGTTACTGTATGAAAATGTCATATTCCAAAAATCACGTAAATCGATCAAGTAGGGTTTTTTTTTATTTAAGAAAATCAAATATTATCGGACGATTCATCGAAGAAAAAGCCAATCACCATCTTGTTTGAGAGATAACGCAACTAACGCCCCCTGGCGGAAATATGAGTCAACAAAGGCAGTACATGCAGACCATCGAATATTTTATCAATAAAGTACTTTTTATTATTTTTATTTTTTTTTTTAAGAAAATCAATTTTTACGATTTCTAGGGATAATAAATAAATAAAGAGAATATGTCTTTGGGTTTGTATTACTGTACACATAGATTTGAAAAAGTTGTCAAAAAACAAATAAATGTTATCAAAGGCAAGATAAGTTACTTTTCTACTTAACTGAATAATTTTTTAGTGTTTTTATTCAATGTAACATGTTTATTCAGTTCGAAACACATACAGTATTTACCGATGTATTGGAAAATTTAAAATTGCGCCGGCTTCTCTGTTGAACATGGTATGTTAGGGAAAATTAGTTAAAAATAAAAAAATATACAAAATACTGTTAAAAACCCACCGACAGTTTTGCTTTTGATTCTAGCTGATGGCATTCGAATACTTTTTAAAAAGTTTTGAAATCATGACTCTATAATAATATATACGAAATCTGGACAAATTAAAATATCATATTTTAGCGTATTTTACCCTTGGACAAAGCTGGGCGCCTCCACCCACACCCCGCTAGTATATATATAAATAAATATAATGCTTTTATATTGATCTTTTCTTTATAATTGAGCACTTTGCTGGAGTTCCCGAATGATGATGAAATGCAACAAAGTGCATATGAGCACGTGGGAAGACATCAGCAGCAGCCAAAGGATGGATAGCAAGCGATTGTATTAGCAGCAGCAGCAGCAGCGTTTGAACGTGTATGCAAATTAGAAAGTGTGTGCGAACTGGCGCAAAAAGGAAAAAAAGACACTGCATGGTCGGAAAGAAAAAGGTTGACACCGAAGGAGACAGACGCGTAAAGTGAAGGCGCGAATGAACCGGTTGTGGCCAGAGTTCAGTCAGAAGAGAAGAAAGAGAAATGCACACCAGATTAGATGGACATGTGGCAGTGAGAGACTTTTTAAGTCGTATCGAGAACGGAGGGTAACGGTAATAAATGCTGACCGGATTTTTATTTCTTTATTTGTTTTTAGTTATTTGTCCATTTGCGATGGTACAGAAAACTATGAGAGTATTGAAAGTCTCCACTAAATTTTCTATGTATAAATATGTAGTTTAAAAATATAAAGGATTAAACTGTATATGAGAGGAATGGCTGCGTTAAGGAGGATTAATTGCGGAAGACAACGAGTCGAGTGCTTGACAGTCAAAAGATAGCGATAAAAGTGTCTCACTTGAAACCACACCAAAGATCATAGCCGTGGCTGGAAATTTCGTTGAGTTGTGCCAGCAAGTGTTGAACCGTCCAGATTTTCATTTTGAGGGTGCTGGCTATGGTCCTGGAACGGTAGAGAGCATGAGTTGTACAGCGGTGCATCTCCGATCTCGTTCGTTGAACATTGTGTCATTTTCAGATAGAAGGCTCATATCGGTCTCGGGATTTGTACACAACTGGCCAACTAATTTATATAACATATTTTTATAACATTTTTTTGTATTTTCTAAAGTTTCAAATTAAACTTACAAATAATGTTTTCAAAAGACGAGATTTTCTCTAATCTATAATATTTTTTTTTATTTACTAATGATTAGGGCAAGGACAACAGCATATTCTTTTCATTGTTTTGACTCTTGAGTGTGTATCCGTTGATATCTTATATGCTTTTATATAGAGTGATGTGGTTCTCGGTTGATTAACTGTGCCTAATTGTGTCGGATATATACTCGAGAGTCAAAATAATGAAAAGAATATTCTGTTGTGAGAGCCCTACCAATGAATCAGCACTTATCAAGGACAAAAACACTTGATATAGGCTAATGAGATGGATAGATTGATAATTGAATGATGAGGAATACTATGAGAGGATTGAAAATCTGTACATAACACCCAGAAAGCAGCAATTCTTCCCCTTTGTCAGAAACATCGCTCATAGAATGTGATAACTAAAGGAAAAAATATAAATGAACTTTTTGTATGGACTTTATTATGATAAGGTACAATTAACTAAGTATTATGGTATCGATGCATAGTTAGTAGTGTTGGGACGATTAATCGGAATCAGAATCAGGAATAAAAAAAAATCAAAACTTTTTACGGTATCGGAATGGGAAAAATTTGTGCATATTTTCCGATGCCAAAACGAGGCTTTTAATTATTTTTATTTTATTTTTTTTTTGATTCTGTTTAAAACAAACATTCCACTGCAAGAAGTAATAATAGAATAATAAATTTTTATTGGGTGTAAACTATCAGTAACGCTAAAATCTATATATCACCCCCCCCCCTCTCACAAGTGTATTTTTATGTTTGAGAAAAAAAGTGCACATTTAACACACATTTTATGGTAATCGGGAAAAAATATCAACTTTATAGAGAAATATTTATCGATTTATGAAGAATCGGAATCAGTAATTGTATCAGAATTAGGAATTTAGTGCGAAATCGGTAACTATATCGGAAAAAATATTGAAATCATCTCATCACTAATAGTTAATGATTCAGAGGGATTAGTTACTACAATACCACATTTACTCTAGAAGCTTGACATAAAGCACTAATTTCAAGTTAACTGGCTTTAACTTTTGCCCATTTTGAATGGGTTAAAAAGCCAAGTATGTACATATATTTATAAGTCTTTAAGACTAGTTCATTCAGTTTGTGAGAAGTGGTTCTGTCAGTCCGTACCATTTCTTTTAGATAAGAAAAGATAGTTTTTCTTTTTAATTAAAACTTTTCAAAAACTTAGTGAAACGGTGCTTCACTCGCTCCATAACAAGATAACTATACAAATGGACATATTGAAATATCTTTTAAGTAACTGACCATATGAAGACATTAATTTTTGTTGAGGGTTCAATACTTATCAAAGCCTAAAAATCACTCGAGCATAAATATTCAAGAAATGGATTGATTGACAATTGAATGATGATGAATACGATGAGAGGTTTGAAAGCCTCTATATACCATGCACAGCTGACCTAGAAAACAGCAATTCTTCCCCTTTGTCAGAAACATCGCTCATAGAATGTGAGGACTAAAGGATAAAATAGGGGCGAGGTATGAGTAATGGCACCGGCAAATGTAAATGCAAGATCCATTAGTCAATAACACAACAGAAAAGAAAAAAAATGAAAACGACAATGTTTTTATTTTACTTAAAGATTTTTTTAAAAATCCAATTGTATGAGATGAAAATGTATTCTGTCTGCTCTTCTCTTTTGATATTCAAGTATGGTGGAAATTGATTCTATGAATAAAATTGTTGCAGTTGGTCACTTTTGAAATACTTTAGCACTTCAATATTGCTTTTTTCATCTTCTGTAAAGTTAAAACTTTGGCCTTGTTGAAGACAGTGTTGTCACTTAGTTTTTCGATAAAAATACTTTGCCCATTATAGAGCAGTGTGATAGAGCTTCATCATGTGGGGAAAGTGCAACGCTGATGAATGTATTTCCGGTTTTCTCTTGTAGAAATCCAACATACTTTAAGATCATTCATTGTTGTTCTAGTAGGTATGAAATTCTCGTAAACATTTGCTTGTTATTTCATAGTTTGGATTGTGCACATTTGTAATGGAATCTCTTGCCAGAAACTTCTCTCTCTTCAGGAAGCTTTTTATTTTATGATGTACTAATTTTTGCAAATTAGACTCGCCCCCCTCCCCACTATAAAATGCTGTTTATCCTCTGTAAAGGTTGACTTTCATAAATAGTAGGTTGTTTACCTTTTCGTGTGCTACAAAAAAAAAAAAATTTTCCTGTCTTTTTCTCTCTTACTTTCCCTCTCTGTACTGCTCTAACCAAGTATGCCGACCTATTCCACAAATCCCAAAAACCTCAACATGAAATATCTCCAGAATAAAAACTCGATTAAACCTAGAACCCCATCTTCCAATGTAGACCCCTACTACCAGGTCTCCTTCTCCAACATCAGGGGTCTACGTTCCAACCTTCCAGAGGTTGAAACCCAATTACAGGAGACGAAACCGGACATATCATTTCTAAGTGAAACTGGAATAGGGCCGACCACTTTCCTAGATGAGTTCATAATTAACGGATACTCTAATTTAACAGCTAAATCTGACACCCAAGATCGCCATGGGCATGGAATATGTGCCTACATTAAGGATGGCTTCCCGTGTGGCAGGGATATCTCTAGAGAAGATCCTAATTTACCCTATATGTGCTTCAGGGTTGCACTTGCTAACACCACTGCATTTATATTTGCCCTCTATAGGCCCCACAACAGCGGAGTTACTATCTTTAAGAGCATATTTGAGAAAATAGACTACATACTGTCTTCACATCCCTCGGCTAACATCCACATCTGTGGTGACTTCAACGTCCATAACGTGGAATGGCTGACCCATTCAAATAAGACAGATGATGAGGGGAGGTTTTGTAATGATTTTGCCATTGCATATGACCTCACTCAGATTGTTCGTGAACCCACCCGTGTGCCCGATACACCCGATCAATATGCAAGCCTCTTAGACCTTTTTCTCTCAACTTTCCATGAGCTATGTTCATGTTCCGTTCATTCTCCTCTAGGATCCTCCGACCACTCCGTCGTATCAGTTAAGATAAAAACGAAATGTCATAAGTGCCCAGACGTACCCCTCCACCGTACTGTATACCAATATTCTATGGCTGACCGGGATAGCTTCCGTACATTCATATCTGATTTACCTCTGCACTCCATCTTTAAAAAGGATGTGTCCTCTATAGTATCAGATCTGACCGAATGGTTAATTGTAGGCATAGACCAATTCATACCATCTAAAAAATTCCAACAAAACCCTAACAGCCAGCCATGGTTCTCCCCAGAATGTGCTGCTGCTATCGCGCACAGAAATCACTTTTTCCATAGCTACCAACGTAATAGATGCACTGAGACTAAAGCTGCTTTCAGGACTGCCAGCAACCACTGTAAAAGAGTAATAAAAAATGCAAGAGAGCTATATGCCCAGTCTGTTAAATCCAAAGTAGCTGATCAGCGGCTTGGATCCCACCAGTTTTGGCAAATAACAAATAGGATCCTGAACAGAAGTATGCGTTCTATCCCAACAATTATCAATGGACCAGAGGTCATCTCGTCAGCGTCAGACAGGGCCAAACTATTTGCAAAGAACTTTGCAGCTAATTCTACCCTATGTGACGAAGGCCATCAACTCCCCATATTTCTTCCTATAACACAGAACACGCTAGGTAACATACAAATATCCGTGCATGAGGTCGCCAAGCTAATAAAAAACCTAGATTCCAGTAAAGCAACTGGCCCTGATGGCATCCCAATTATAGTGTTAAAAAAGCTTCAACCAGAACTTGCCCCCATACTTACGAAACTATTCAAGCGCTGCCTTAAGGAGAAGTGCTTTCCGACTCCCTGGAAGACCTCATCAGTTTGCCCTGTATTTAAGAATTCAGGTGATAAGTCATCTCCCTCTCAGTACAGACCAATAAGTCTCCTGTGTGTTATGAGTAAGTTGCTGGAATCCATATTAAATAGAGAAATAGTCAACCACCTCAGCAGGAATAACCTTCTTAGTGACACACAATATGGTTTCCGCTCTGCAAGATCTACCGCAGATGTGCTGACGGTTATATCCCACAGGATGAGTGAATCTCTTGACAAAGGCTTCCTTTCTAGGGCAATTGCTCTTGACATATCAAAGGCCTTCGACAAGGTATGGCATAAGAGTCTACTTCACAAGATTTCCAGCTACGGTATAACTGGAAATGTTTTCTCAATCATTAAATCATTTCTCTCCGATAGGCTCATAAGAGTAGTGGTAGATGGACAAAAATCGGAGGCCTGCAATATAAATGCTGGAGTCCCTCAGGGGTCAATCCTGGGCCCAACTCTCTTCCTGATCTACATCAATGACCTCCCTAAACACATACTTAAATCTTTCGTTGACATCTATGCTGATGACACGACCATCTACGGCAACACATCAAAGGCTGTAAACGACAAAGTTCTCTCTGATTCTCTCTCCTCTGATCTCGAGAGCGTGGTTCAGTGGGGGAAGACGTGGCTGGTTACCTTTAATGCATCCAAAACCAAACTTCTATCCTTACATCATTAACGCTCTGATCCCCATCTGGCTTCAATTGTGATGGATGGCTCTCGTCTGGGTGAGGCCCCATGTTTTGACAAGCTTCTGGGTTTGACCTTTACTCCTGATCTGAAATGAAACACGTACATCAAGTCTGTTGCCAGGGTCGCTGGAAAGATGGTGGGATCCTTCTACCGCTCCAGAAGATATCTCACTACTGATGCAATCTCTATCTAAAAGCCAAGTACGTCCAAGGATGGAATACTGTTGCCATATCTGGGCAGGAGCTGCTAAAAAAAATCTATCCTGCCTTGACAGAGTACAAAATAGACTTCGTGGCTTAGTGGGGGATGCCCTTTTCTCTACCCTGCAACCTCTCTCCCACAGAAGAGACGTTGCGAGCCTATCCTTGTTTTATCGTTATTTCCATGGCAGGTGCTTGTCTGAACTCCAATCTCTGGTCATCCCTCGCCAATCTTTCACGAAAAACACCCGTCTAGCTGAATCCACTGTGAAAAATTTCCCCCACTCTATATCTGTGCCTAAATCAAAACGCGGATTCCATGAACAAAGCTTCTTTCTTAGAACTGCACGCCTGTGGAACTCTGTTCCGTCTGCCTGCTTCCCACCGGACTACAACTTGGATGTCTTCAAGTCCAACGTTAACAAATTCCTAATGAACCGCCCTCTTAAGTAAACACTTCGTCAAATCTCCACACTAACGTAATGTACTTGCAACAACCCTTATCCCTGAGTGGCTTCCGGGCCTTGATAAGTGGTGATCACTGTGTAAAAAAAAAAAAAAAAAATAGTTTGCAGGATGTAGGAATTGGTTTAAACGATTTAAAACCTATGTCCCACAAAAGAGATATATTTATTGGAAATAGCTGAGTGGTCATGGTTACAATATTTAAGTAATAATTGTTTAAATTGGAGATATTAAACTTTGTGGCTTTTCTTTATATATTTTTTTAGTTATGTCCCTTGTCTCAAGTGGAGTTTTTCAAACAAAGTTTTAAAATAAAGATATGTTGTTGTTTTCGTTAAGGTGACAAATTTATCATTCCACCCTGTATTTAAATATGATGGAAATTGATTCGATGAATAAAATTGTTGCAGTTGGTCACTTTTGAAATCCTTTAGCATTTCAATATTGCTTTTATTTCTTCAATTCATCTTCTGTAAAGTTAAAACTTTGGCCATGTTTAAGACAGTGTTGTCACTTAGTTTTTCGATAAAAAAATTAATGAGTGGCCTCTTATCGAGCTTAAACACAAACTTAACGATTAGAGTTAAAAAGATAAACTGATACTTGAATGATGATGAAATGTAACAGAGCGCATAGGAAAATATTAGCAGCAGCTGAAGGATGGATGACAAGCGATTGTATTAGCAGCAGGAGCAGCATTTGAACACATATGCAAATTAGCGGTTGTATGAGATAAAAATTCTTCCCCACTTTGTCAGGAATATTGCTCATGCAATGTGAAAGCTAAGAGACAAAATAGGGGGAGGGATATTTTGTCCTTTAGTCCTCACATTCTATGAGCGATGTTTCTGATAAAGGGGAAAGAACTGCTGTTTTCAAATGTCAATCCATCCATCTCATTAATCCTTAAGCGTAAGTGTTTTTTGAAATTCAATAATTGGTAAGTCATTCGTAACATAAAGTTCTTTGGCGGCTTATTCATGAAGTGATTCCTACAAACACAAGCGCTAAGAAGTAAATGACTAATAGCTTACCCTCTGCTTCATTTTCATTCCCTTTCCTCTTCAATTCTAAATAAAACAAGAAAGTTTTCACAGAAACGTGTAAACTCAAAATATTTTCCAGCTAATGAAAAGTTTTTCAAACTCAAAAAATAACACATATATGTGAAAATAGTAAGTCCACTCAAAGTCAGAAACTCCTGTAAAACAAATACACAGAGAATTCTCAAGCCGGTTGCACCTTGAACAGAACTCCATGACATCTGCTTAACACACTCCCCTCCAATTTAGCCAAAGATTGGAGGAGGCTGGAGGGACCCAATGACTCACGTACCAGTTTTCAATTCTTCATGCATATCTGTATATGCATTAACAAGAACAAAGTAACCCAACACACATACTTAATGCCACGCTGCCAAATACTCACATATATGTATTACACAAGCATATTTACTCTATGAACGTTTTGACTTGTTTCTAATAAGAAAATAATTTATATTCTTACAAAATTTCAAATATAAAAATGTTTTATTATAAAATTTTGTTTTTCTCAATTTTTGCATTTACAAAACTCTGTTTATGTTTTAGGTAGCACTTACCACCTGGTGACTCTTTTCGTTTTTCATGTATTTCATTTATTTCCATTTTCTTCCTTTGCTAAAACAATTTTTTATATCCGATTCATATTAAATATTGGTGTGGGTGTTGGCAACACGCAAAGATGCTGTCGTCATCCAAAAATAATAGCCCTACCAAGGCCAGGTATCACACCACAGTTCTTTGTGAAATTAATGCAGTTTCAAAACAGTTTAAAAGGCTAGTAACGAATGGTTTCCATATCGAATTTTAAATGAAACTCAATGCTATACACAGGCCATTATCATGTTCATATGTGGTATTAAATTTCAGTAATGGATCACAAATGAATTTGGTGACTTTAATGTTTACCACAAAAACTGGCTTAGATTCTCTACTCACACAGATGCAGCGGGCAGCACAACACATAGTTTTGCTATATCTCACTCCCTATCACAAATGGTTACATTTCCAACCCGTTTCCCTGACCAGCAAGAACAACACACATCACTTCTAGATCTGTTTCTGACTTCAGTTCCCAAGGATTGTATAACAAATGCTGACAGCCCACTCGGGAATGCTGACCATGCAGTGATAATGGTAGAAATCGCCCTAAATTCTAGACCCAAAACTGAAGAGCCAGTGCTCAAAACAACAAGATATTATAAAAAGACTGACTGGGAAGCTATCAGAGATCTTATCAGAGATGCCCCATGGGGAAATATTTTTCCTCTTCCTGCTGAACAGTGCGCAAATGAGACCACTGAATGGTTTAAAACAGCAATTGAAGCACATGTTGCCGTGCAGAAATTTTATAGCAAGCCCCACTCTCCCCAATGGTTTACTTCGACTTGCGCAACTGCCATTGCTCAAAGGCAGCATGCATACCGCAGATTTAACCGACATAAGTCCAGTTCAAACAAACAGAAGTATATTGAAGCTAGAAGTAATGTTAAGAAAGAAATAGCGACAGCTAATAGAGAATTTACTGAAACCACTAAAAAACGCATCGAAGCACAAAAATTAGGAAATCATGACTTCTGGAAAATCTACAACAGTGTAGTAAATAATGGGCAATCAACAATTCCCCCACTAATCAACAATCACAAGGTTGCTTGCTCAGCAACCGACAAGGCTAATATGCTTGCCAGCCGGTTTGCTTCAAACTCCACACTGGACCCTTCCAACCACCCCCTGCCTGACTTTCCTTTGCGGACAGACGCCACGCTAGACGATCTAAAAATCACCCCTGCTCGGGTACATGCTATCATAAAAAACCTTGACACTTCAAAAGCATGTGGACCTGATCTCATCCCAGCTATGCTAATAAAAATGTGCTCAGCCGAAGTAGCTCCAGTTCTCTCCAAACTCAACAACAAATGCCTTAATGAATCATGCTTTCCGGGCTGTTGGAAAACTGCTTCTGTGGTACCAGTATTCAAGAATTCTGGCGAAAGAACTGATCCATAAAATTATCACCCCATTAGCCTCCTCCCACTTTTTGCCAAAATATTTGAGACCATAATTAACCATGCTCTAGTCCGGCACCTTACAGATGCTAAACTTCTGACTGACAAACAATATGGATTTAGACAAGCCCGTTCCACAGCTGACATCCTCACTAATCTCTGAACGTATATACCATTTACTGGACAAAGCAGGGGAGGGCAGAGCGGTAGCTCTAGATATATCCAAGGCTTTTGACAGGGTATGGCATGAGGGTCTCCTCAGGAAAATTAAATCATACGGTATCACTGGTAGAATACTTAACATAATTAAATCCTTCTTAGATAAGAGAAAAATCCAGGTTGTCCTCGACGGTCGTACATCTAAACAGTGTGATATAAATGCGGGAGTGGCTCAGGGGTCTATCCTTGGACCTCTATTTTTCCTAATATTTATTAATGACCTCCCCGACAAAACTGCCTCTGAGATGGGTATATATGCTGATGACACCACACTCTATAACAGGCATTACAGGAAAACAAATGAACACATAACTAAAGAAATGGCAAAAACACTAGAAGATGACCTCCAATCAGTAGTGGAATGGGGACAGGGGACATAAATGGATGGTCACATTCAATGCTGCCAAGACTAAACTGGTTTCCTTCAATAATTACAAGAAACCTTCTCTGCCACCAATAGTAATGGCCAGTGACTCCCTATCTGAGAGTACATCTTTCAAACTGCTTGGCCTAACGTTCACAGGAAACATGAGTTAGAAAAATTATATTGAAAACATTGCTAGGGCCGCTGCGAAAAAGGTAGGCTCTCTCTACCGTGCTAGAAAACTACTGACACCTGAAAGTATCCTGTACCTCTATAGGGCCACCATTCGCCCATGTATGGAGTATTGTTGTCACATTTGGGATGGTACATCTGCTGCTAGTCTCTCGCTCCTAGACAAGGTTCAAAAGAGAGTCGCCAATCTGATAGGCCCTGAACTGGCATCTAAGCTTCAGCCTCTGTCCCATCGACGAAACATTGCATCCCTCTGCCTGTTCTACAAGTATTTTAATGGTGAATGCTCTGACGAACTGCAGACACTTGTGCCCCCACGACGTAGACACCCTCGACAAACCCGACAGGCAGCTAAATCCCACCCCCATACAGTAGTGATCCCTAGATATAGTAGGTTCTTCCTCAGGACCGCTAGACTCTGGAATGGAATTCCAGGTCCCTGCTTCCCTAACTGTACTGACGTGCAGAAGTTCAAGTGTAACGTGAACCGACATCTTGCTGCCCAAATCCCAACATAGGGGCAGCAACTACTGGGGCACTGATAGTAGCCCCCTACACCAAAGTGGCAATGTGCCTTGTTTAGGGTGAAAATGTAATTAAAAAAATAAATAAATAAAAAAAACTAATAAAAGCGAGTTACTTTCCAATCACTCCGCATTATGTACAAAATAAGACTATTTATAAACAAAACGCGACTCTTCCCCTGAAAAAAAATTGACCATAATACATCAGTAAGCATCTAGACAAGATGCAGCCATGTTGAAAAAAAATTACCTGGTACAGATGCTTATAATCGACACTCAAGAAAATATCAGTACTTACATTGCCATCAAAGGCGAGTTTCATCAAACACTTTCGACATTGTTGAACAGTCACAAGTTTGGACGAACCTTTTTTTTTTTTGGTACTTGTGAACTTTATGGATTATGCTGAAATAATAATATTAGGGGGCGGCTTCGTTAGAAAGCCGTTCTTAACATGGTGAGGGGGGAGCAGTTTCGTTAGAAAGCCGTTCTTAACATGGGGAGGCGGAGCAGCTTCGTTAGAAAGCTGTTCTTAACATGGGAGGGAGCGGCTTCATTAGAAAGCCGTTCTTAACATGGGAGGGGGTACAGTTTTGTTAGGAATACATTCTTTACATTAGGAGGGGAGGGGTTTGTTAGGAAGCCATTTTTAACATGAGGGGTCTTAACATGGGGAGAGGATCGGCTTTGTTAAAAAGCCGTTCTTAACATGGGGTGGAGAGCGGCTTTGTTAAAAAGCTATTTTTAACATGAGGAGGAGGTAGGACTTTGTTGGAAAGATATTCTTAACATTAGGAGGAGAGGGTTATTGTTATTAACATAGGGAGGATGTCGTTTTGTTAGAAAGCCGTTTTTAATATGAGGAGGGGAGGGCTTTGTTAACTATCTGGTAAGATACGCCGCGTTAATTTATATTGGTTTTTTCGTTCGTCGTCGGAACTAATTACGTCAGGCCTATGTCACGCATGCAAATCTTTTGGGCGGCTATCAAGCAGCATCACTAATGGCTTCTGTCTCTTAAACAGTGATAGTAATGTTGTTCTTTTTTTATCTTATTTTATTTTTTTTTATCATATTACATATATATTTTGTCAAACCAGAATGCATGAATAAACATGAAGAATGGTTGGAATGTGAATCAATTTTGTCTTTTTTTTTTTTTTTTGCGTTTAGGAGAAGGGGGGAGAGGGGGAATTTTGGGATGAGAAGAACTCTGAGAAGAGAGAAACTTAATGAAAAATCTGAAGTGGTTGTCTATCTAAGATTAAAAAGGAGAAGAAAAAAAGATGGCCTACTTAATAAGCAACTTCCGACTAATTACTATAATTAAAAATAAGCTGAACCCATTACATGGTGGATGGCATCAATTCATTAAAAAAAAAAAAACTTCTGGAGACCAGCAGCAGAAAATTGACTGCAAGTCAAATACGTTTATGAGCTTGTTGCTTGTTTATACTTGTGATCTTTTAAACAAACGCATTTCTGGTGGAAACATTATTACATACTTACGTGGCATGTCGAAATTAGCATAAACTCCAAAAACTACAAAAAATAATCCAGTAGAAAAATAATTACAGGTAAAAATAGAACATTGAACTATCGAATTTTATCATATGTTTTACTATGGAAGAGTTGGGCGACCTATTCAATATGACAAACTGACTTATCTCCCTTGACTTAAATTGTTTTGAATTAAGGGTCCGTCATTTTAAAACTGAACGTAATTGTGGATGATTTTTTAAAATACATCTAGCACATCTTAAACTGGATCATTTTTCGTAATTTTTGGAATTTATACTAGCTTCGCCATGACAAGTAAGTACGTAATAATGTTTTCACCTGAGATGCGTTGACTTAAAATATCGCCAATGTAAACAAGCACCATGTTTATTTTTGGCCAAAGTCAATAATCTAATTTTTTTAGAGTAATTCATGATTGTCTTCAATACAGACATGCAGCAGTACCATATCTGTATCAAAGCGGCATTCACTCTAGGCACTTTGAACCAGCTTCCCCCAAAGGAGGCAGTTTCATGGGAATATCAAATGCTTATTGCAGAGAAGATGACGACGTTAGGCTTTTGCAGTTCTTGCGTGGATGTGTCAACGTCTTTCTACATACAACGCCTAGTATTCCCAAATAGTTACCCATTCGGTGCTGACCAGATTCAACATTGCTTCACTTTAGTGATCTAATGAGAACCGACATTTGAATGTGATTGTGCTGCATGTAGCAGTCATAAAAAGGACCTATTTTCTCTCACGGATGAATGTCCCTGCTAAGTGATTTGGCTACACAATAACCAGTCAGCTTGCATGGGGCATTAATTTTATCTATTCCCTGAAGAACTTCTTCGACCGTATTTAGAAATCATGGTTGGTAAGCAGGAGAAAACCTGCAAGCAATGAGAAGAGACATACACTTTTTCTTTTTCTCTGTCTCTCGCTTTGTCTGTCTGTCTGTCTGTCTGTCTGTCTGTCTGTCTGTCTCTCTCTCTCTCTCTCTCTCTCTCTCTCTCTCTCTCTCTCTCTCTCTCTCTCTCTCCTGGAGGTATTCAGTTCTCTCCCATTGCAAAAACTGTGGCACCAGAGTCAGAAAGTGGGATTGAGAAGTCAGCGCCCCCGAGGAGAGGCGCTCTGACCTGCAAAAAGTCGACATTCCCTGGTAAAGACACTCAGGCGATTAGCAATAAACTAAACCGTTCTCAAAGAGAGAAGGCAAAGTTTGGGAGGGTGGACCTCCTAGAACTGCACAGAACCAACATTACACCGCAATCAACAGGGACCAGATCATTACAGGAATGGTCTGATCTTTGTCGATTTTGGGGGCCGAGGATAAAAATCCGGTACTGGATATTCCAGCATTGATCAATTTCACTTTAATTTACACCCTAACCTTCGACCGTTTAAAGACCTTTCCTTTCTTCACTTGGACACTGCCCAACTTTCATCCAGTTAAATAAAACGTCTCATTGTGTTAAAAGATGTTTTGTTTTTCCTTTCATGTAACGTTTTCGTTTACTACGAATATATCGAAGTGTGTCCTGCATTTCTATAATTAATATAAGAAGACGCTAATGCTACTTCATAAAATTTATTGATGCAGATAACTTGGACCATTTGCAAACTCAGAGTAGGGGTTACAAAGACTAGTATGCAAATTGTGGTGGGAGGAGAAAGGTTGCTTGTCTTGTTACAGCTAGCTAAACGTTTCGCCCCCGCTTGCTTACGTTCTCAGCCAATAATTTAACTAATAATTTAACGTTTATTAGGAATACGATAGTAGTGTACCTCGGATTTTTACAGATAAAACAATCAGATGCTGATGCTAGTTCATCGGAAGATTTATTGATATAGATAACTTCCATTCATAAACTTAGAGTGGGATGTGATACAAACACAAACATGCAGATAGGGAGTGAGAGGGGGATATATAGAGAAAGGGAGGGAGAGAGGGAGACGGAGGGGAAGGGAAAGAGAGATAGGGAAAAATAAGAGAGACAGAGGGAAAGAGAGAGAGACAGAGGAAAAGAGACAGAAGGAAAGAGACAAACAGAGGAAAAGTAAAACAGAAAGAAAGATAGAGAGAGACAGAAGAAAAGAGTGATACAGAGAAAGAGAGAGAGACAGAGACACACACACACAGAGGGAAAGAGAGAGACGCAGAGGGAAAAAGAGAGATGTAGAGGGAAAGAGACAAAGACAGGAGACAGAGAGAGAAAGACACGAGGAAAGCAAGAGACACACAGGGAAAAGAGAGACACAGAGGATTTATACATCATCGTCAGCAGCTCCACCGATAGTGGCATCATTAGGAGTTTAGCCAGTTTCAATGCCTTATCCTCGACTGATTGCACTTGCACAGCAGCGCCCTTCTTTTCGGGGGTCTCTCTCTCTCTCTCTCTCTCTCTCTCTCTCTCTCTCTCTCTCTCTCTCTCTCTCTCTCTCTCTCTCTCTCTCTCTGTTTGGTGCTGGCTCTTGCTCTCTGCAACAGATCACTAATGCTGTAGCAATGTTTTCATTGCTCTGATGTCAGATGGCATTGATGTTCAATTTGACATCGGAGGCTCTGTCCAGTTCTCGTCATTTCTCTCAAGCCACAACATTTTGTTATCATGCAAAGCAAGAAAGATGGCACAATAATAAAAATATTGTGGCAGTGTAAGTTTCGAATCCCCCATCGCCAGTGTTGTGGCCTAGCATGGCAGTAATAATCAAGACAAACGCAGTGGTATGATTAACAAAAAATGTATTAGCGAAAGTTTGTTACAGAAGTACACTTCATGATTCTGGGACCACAACTGCCACAAATTGCTACTCAATAACATGTTATAATTTATAATCTATAAGTCCATTCTTCCTGAGCTTATCCCATAATAGTGAGCATATCAATGAAGTCTTCTATTCTCTGTACGTTTCCATATACTATCCAGATTGAGTCTTCCTCTGGGGTCATCAGATCTAAGACTGTATTTAACACTTACATTACACATCTATTATAGCGTTCACATATTTTTCTATATGCATTGTATTTTCTCAACCCTCACCGGCCAGGTTTCACTTCAATAAGGCGTCAATAAGCTCTTCCCTTCGTTAACACTATGCTGATTAGTAATAGCAAAAGTTATAGTAAAAAAAAAAAAAAAAAAAAAAAAAATTGCTAATGCTTTTATCTACTCATCTGTAAAGGCAGGCATTTTCTTTAAAAAAAATGTTTTTTTTTTTTTTTCAATTTACTAAAAAGCTTTATCCATTCGTGTTGCAAAGGACTATGGTCCTTTTAATATTTTTATTTTCGTTTGTTTGCAGACATTTTAAAACTTATACACACAAAAAAAAAAGTTTTAAAGGAGACAACTCATTTTATATTCTTCCATTAAAAATATATCAAGTGCTCGTCCGAGCTTCAATCTATGCCCCCCCCCGCCTAACTTTTACAAAAAACACTCGTCTAGCTGAAACCACTATCAATAATTTCCCACCCTCTTTATCTGTGCCTAAACATAAATGCAGATTCCATGAACAAAGCTTCTTTCATAGAACTGCCAGCCTGTGGAACTCTTCCATTTGCCTTCTTTCCAGCTGACTACAATTTGATTGTCTTCAAGTCTAACATAAACAAGTTCCTGATGAGCTGTTCCCCTAAGTAATCCAATTTACAAAATATCCACTACTTATGATTGTTACGCTATAATCTCATTGACTCATGTATACTCATTAACCCTTATCCTCGAGTGGCCTTCAGGCCTTGATAAGTGGTAACTCCTTTGTACAAAAAAAATATATCTTACTCCCCTTGCTCACTCTAATTTTAAAGACATAATTGAAAAAAAATGTGTACATATTACTGGTTGTCCGGACAGGACATATTTTTAAAACTAAACTGTATCAAAGTATGTCATTATCGTGCTAATAACATGGTACAAAAATAGCAAATGAAAATTGGCCAATCAGAATCATAGTTTGAGTTGTCAGCCTAAATGCTATTCAGGTCCAACTGTTAAAATCCAGCAAGTCAAGTACATTTTTATAGTATCAATAACCTGAGACAATAATAATCACGGGAAATTGGCTAGTTAGAATCAAAGTTTGATATTATATACATATAAATATATATTTATCCCTGACGATGAAGGATTGGAAAGTACTCGGACTTATGATAAATATGGTGATTACATCGGCCAGTTCTGGCCAGAAGTGAAAACTGTTATTTGGAAGTTGGAAAGGATCGAAAATAGAATTAATAGACAAAAAACGTGTATTTTATTTAATGGAATATGCCATAGAGAAAAATGCTATATATATATATATATATATATATATATATATATATATATATATATATATATAGGTAGCATACATATATATACATATATATATATATATATATATATATATACACATATATATATACATATATATATACATGTATATATATATATATATATGTGTGTATATATATATATATATATGTATATATATATTCTTGGCCTGAAGACGTAATCTTCCAATGCGGGTGATTACAGAAACATGTATGGACATATGTAACCATCAATGTTTGTATAAATATATTTCATATACCTGCTCTGTTTACTCATTGAGCACTCTTTGGTAGACACATGTTGTTTCATTGGATGTACTTCTAGGAAACTAAACTCTACTGGCTAAATATATATATATATGGGGGGGGATTGAAATGAAACTTTATAATTTGTGCACTGATTTTTTTTGCAGACTGTTATCCTCATGTTCATAGTTGTTCTTGTTTTACCACGTTTCGGCCAATTATTCCTCTGGCCTTCTTCATGTGATTAACCATGACAGGATAGGAATACAGAGTCTTGTAACTGTATCTCCAGTAACTACTGCCTTCCATAGTTGTTGTTGTCCCACCATGTTTTTAGCCAACTAATTTTCTGGCCTGCTTTGGGTAGGATTAAAATCACTATCTTCAGACAACGCTCACCTGGAACTGTGCCACTCATTGCAGTGAATCACCTGAAGAAGGCCAGAAGAATAATTGGCCGAAACATGGTGAGACAAAACAACTATAAAGATGAGGATAACAGTCCGCAAAAAAGAAAAAATCAATACACAAAGTTTGCTATGTCAGCTTAAATGCCATTTAGGTCCAAATTTTAAAATCTCACCTGATAGTTATGTTAGATGAGTCACCAATTATCGAGGCTAAAAGTCATTAGAGAATTCAGGTTAATGCGATGGATAAACTGTCAGTTGAATGATGAAGAATATTATGAGAGGATTGAAAATGATGAATGGAATAAATAAAATTTCATGACTTATGAGGACGGTTTATGACAAGTATTTGTTGACATTGGGTTGGAAAACGACCATGTTGTAACTTGAAGGGAAGTCGTACTGCGATAACATGTTCTAGAAATGGGAAGTTCTTTGATAGAAACCGTTAATAGAAATTCCATTTGATGTTATGCAGACAGAGAAAGACAGTAAATTTCATTGCAATTGTAATAATGACAAGTTCTTGCTGTGAATGTTTTACTAGTTGAACGGTGTTAGTCGTAGATGGTTAGGGTTAGATTTTTAGGTATTCTGTTTTATTTTTGAGAAGGGAGTAGTTATTTTAGGAGTTACGGTTAGTTTTTTAGGGGGAGAGAGAGAGTTGTAAAGGGAGAGAGAAAGAAAGAGAGTGGGAAGCAGAGAGAGGGAGAGCAAGAGAAACAGAGAGAGAGGGAGGAAAAGAGAAAGAAAGAGAGGGATGGAAAGAGAGAGAAAAGAGAGGGAAATGGAAAGAGAGAGGAGGAAAGGAAAAGAGGGGAAGGAAAGAGAGAGGTAAAGAAGGGAAAGAGAGGGAGGGAAAAGAAAGAAAGGAGAGAAAAAAAGAAAGAGGGGAAGAGAAAGAGAGAAAGGTGAAGAAAGAGAAAGAAAGAAAGAAGTAAAGAGAAAGAGACAGAGGGAAAGAGAGATACACACAGAAAAAATAGAGAGAAAGACAGATTTCCATTTCTCTCTCTCTCTCTCTCTCTCTCTCTCTCTCTCTCTCTCTCTCTCTCTCTCTCTCTCTCTCTCTGTCGTGTTTTTAATGTATGGGTATTAGGGTGACAGGATTGCAAAGTGAAAAAGAATGCGACTTAATTTTAAAAAGAAAGTAAGCAATAAATCTTCACCCGGGCAACACAGGGTAAATACATTTAGTACAAAGATCCAATCAAGTAATCTCCAATCTCTAGTGGAAAGAAGACACAAGTGGATATTAACAATGCTACTAAGACAAAATCCTTTCCGTTAACAATTATAAAAACCTTTCTAACTCTTGTATACTCCTCTGTCTGTGTGTGTGTGTGTGTGTGTGTATGTGTATGTGTGTGTGTAATATAAAGCTGAATGTTTGTGTGTGTGTGTGTGTGTGTGCGTGTGTGTGTGTATCTATAATATAAAGCTGAATGTTTGTTTGTGTGTGTGTGTATAATATAAAGCTAAATGTTTGTGTGTGTGTGTGCGTGTGTGCGTGTGTGTGTGTATCTATAATATAAAGCTGAATGTTTGTTTGTGTGTGTGTGTGTGTTTGTGTGTGTGTATAATATAAAGCTGAATGTTTGTGTGTGTGTGTGTGTGTGTGTATCTATAATATAAAGCTGAATGTTTGTTTGTGTGTGTGTGTGTGTATAATATAAAGCTGAATGTTTGTTTGTGTGTGTGTGTGTGTGTGTGTATAATATAAAGCTGAATGTTTGTGTGTGTGTGTGTATCTATAATATAAAGCTGAATGTTTGTTTGTGTGTGTGTGTGTGTATAATATAAAGCTGAATGTTTGTGTGTGTGTGTGTGTGTATCTATAATATAAAGCTGAATGTTTGTTTGTGTGTGTGTGTGTGTGTGTGTGTGTGTGTGTGTGTGTGTGTGTGTGTGTGTGTCTGGTCACGAATAGGCTCCTATGTGGTTGACTATTTTAAAAAACTGATTACATATAATGATAGAAGATGCATCGAGACACAGGAATGGATATGTTTGATCCTGCAGAACAGTGGTTCATTAAAATTATGTGGTCTGCGTTCGTGCCTGGTCCACAAAGTATGGAAATAAAAAATTTAAAAATTAAAAAAAAAAACGTTCACAAGTGTTTTTGATATAGATGTACATAATAATACTTTGATAAGTATGTTTTAACTTAAATAGGGATGGTATAATAAAATTGTGGGGTCTGCGTTCGCGCCTGGCCTCCATAGAATGGAAATAGGCACAAACTTTAATAAAGACTTTTCATATCTATCTGCGTAAGTATACTTTGATAATTATGTTTCAGTTTGAAGAAGTATGGTATAATAAAATTATGGGGTGTTTGTTTGCACCTGGTCTCCATAGAATGGAAATATGTCACAAAGTTTAACAAGGTTTTTTAATATAGATCTACAGAACATTGTGATAGGTGTTTCAGTGTGAACAGGTATGGTATAATAAATTATGGGGTTTATCTATTTTATTTTTACTTTCATCATATTTTGCTTTGGTTTTGATAGCCCCAAATTCGAAGCTATCTCTTTACAACCCTTCCTTTTCATAACCTATCATACTTTCATAAATCAGAGTCCATTTTCTGTGTGCTGTTTTTGAACCCAGTCAACGACAGGTACTTTTGCTAGAATATATACATAATGCCAAAAGATGGAGGAAGTGAGGAAGCATGGCTGTGGAAATCTTTTTACCCGAATACGATGTCCAGCATGTTAAAAATATACCATTTGTTGTAAAAATCTAATGGATAAACATCTGAAGAAATTGGTGGGGACAGGATATTTTTACGGAAACATAAATCTTAAAATTGCCAACTCATTAATGAAACAGCTGTAATGGAAAAATCCAAGAATTAAACGAAGATTATAAAAAAGAAAACGTGAGTCTTGGAATTTTCAACAAAATTTTGCACTATATATATATATATATATATAACGTATCTCTTATGCATGTGTGTACATAAGTGTGAAAGAATCAGCGGCAACCAAGGACTTGCTGACTAACGAATGTCTTAGCAGCAGTGGCCGTTAAAGCATGTATGCAAATTAGCAATTGTGCACAGGCTTGTGTGACAAGAAAAGGAGAAAAAATAAACCATGTAGTCAAGGAGAGAAGCAAGTCGTAACCAGGCAAGATGGACGTGTGAAAGTCAAAGGCAAGAAAGCGCTGGCTAGTGCCAGCATGAATGGACAGCAACAGATACTTTTAAAAAGGCACATGTGTGTGTGAAAAAAATTGGAAATATAATGAAATACGTTGTTTTGAAGGAACGGCGAATAATTTTTTTTATTTATTTAATTTCCACCCCAAACAAGCAGAGTGCCACTTTGAAGAAGGGGGCTACTATCGGGGACATTAGTTGTAAGGACATTATGAAGGGAGTTGAGCAGCAAGATGTCTGTTCACATTACACTTGAACTTCTGCATGTCAGTACAGTTGGGAAAGCAGAATCCCGGAAAGTAGTTCCACAATTTAGCAGTTCTGGGGAAGAAACTATTGGAGTAGAAGGCTTTCTTACATCTAGGGATCTCTACTGTGTCAGAGTGGGATTTAGCTGCTTGTCGGGTTTGTCGGAGGTATTCACATCGAAGTGGTACAAATGCTTGTAGTTCGTTAGAGCATTCACCATTAAAATACATGTAGAACAGGTAACGGGACTGAGGCTGAAGCTTAGATGACAGTTCAGGACCTATCAAGTTCGCGACTGTCTAGGAGTGAGACTAGTAGCAGATGCACCAGCCAAATGTGACAACAATACTCCATACATGAACGAATGGTGACCTTTTAGAGATACAGGATACTTTTAGGTGTAAGTATCATTCTAGCACAGTAGAGAGAGTCCACATTCTTTGCAGCAGTCGTGGCAATGCTCTCAATGTATTTCATCTGCACTTAAAAACATGCCGAGTTGGATTTTTGTTTCTTTCCTATTTATGCTTGTTTGTTCTTGTGACGGTATCCATGTTACACATATGATTAATGTGTATATAAAACGTGTCACAGTAAATGTTACATATATATAGACGTGTGCTAATTGAAATACAAATACATATAATGTTCATTGAGACGGTACGTGAGTGCGTGTGCATGTTTACATATATTCAAATACACATAGTTCATATACGTAACACAACATTTTATTGATATATGGTAGATATGTCTTTAAACATCTTCGAATAAACATCTTTGCTTTGTACGAGACAAGTCAAATACATTATTTCATGGTCTCCCTCACTTCTGGTGGCTAGCACCTGAAATGAAGGCATCTTATTCTAAATGGAAACACCAAAACGCTGACATATAGTCCACAGATCTTTATTTTCATGATGGTCCGTGTCTCGGAGTTTGCATGCTTCTCTTTTGGTTCCTACATTCTTCTACTAGTTGACCAGAGACAGAATCCTCTTCTGCTAAATGAGTCACTCAAACTGCCAACTGGACTGCGTCCATTAGCCAATTTTCTGACTAACTAACTTATACTGACATGATAAAACTCTTTTTTTTTACTATATCATCTCTCCACTCTTCATTTTTTTTTTACTACATAAGCCTTAGGTCACATAACTAGGTCAGTTGTAGGCTTTCTGGTTTACTGTAATCTTATTGTTTTACGAAATATGGTTTCAATTTTTATCGTATACATATTTAACAAATATTTCATTGTTCTGAATACCTATCCCATTTCAATAGTGTTTTCTTGTTAGTGAAATATTTCATATTTTATAACATTAAACAATCTCAGTGCTGTTTCTCGCTTCAACCGCCTTCACTCGAGCAATCCGGTGTCGCCCAAGAGTCATATTATCTAATACAACCGCCTGTCATGGCTGATAGCACTCCACTCGAGAGTTCAACATTCATACTCCTTGGCTTCATTCACAAGTAATATGAATTGAAACAATGTCATTAAAGATACTGTGCAAGTTGCTGCAAGGAAATTAGGCTGCCTCTCATGCTAGAAAACTTCTCACACCTGCTATAATTTTATATCTCTACAAAGCCAGTATTCGTTCATGCATGGGGCAGTGCTGTAAAATCTGGGCTGGTGCACCAACCACTAGTCTCTTTCTCTTCAGCAGGGTGCAACAAAGTCTTTTTAATCTAATAGATCCTACACTGTCTGCCAAGCTCTGTTTGGAGATGTGTGTTGAGCAAAAAAAAAAAAAAAGTAAAAAACAAAGTGGTAGTAGGCAGGCAGGCTCGAACCCATCCTGCAAAGGAGGAAAAAACATGAAAAAAAAACAAAGAAACGTGACGCCTTTGCTGTTGTGCCCATCGCCAAACCTGAAATGACGAATGTTTAAATTCAGGCTAGTCAATCGAAAAGAGGAGAAGACTTTTGAAAATATCGACGAAAAAACGACCCCTCCCTGTAGAAAAGTGCCCAGTTGAGGGTGAAGGAATTAATGTTTGTAGCTAATTTTTCGATATTTATCGTCTGAAGGGTCGAGCTTCAAAACAATATAGATTTTGTGAAATTCTATAGCCTCTGTCGAAAGTTTTAGACATACATGCATACATACATACATACATACATACATATACATACATTTAAACAGACAGGGGAGACATATAATAGACTAGTCTGGGTGCCTGGCGTTGCCCAGGTGTTTGGAGGTGTGTGTTGAGCAAAAAAAAAAAAAATACAAGTGGTAGTAGGAAAGCAGGCTCGAACCCATACCGGGGAGGAGGAAAAGAATGTGAAAAAAAAGTGACGTTTTTGCTGTTGCGCCCATTGCCAAACTGAAAGTGACGAATGTTTGTATTAAGGCTAGTCAATTGAAAAGAGGGAATGACTTTCGAAAATATCGGCCAAAAAAGCGACACCTCCTTGTAGCAAAGTGCCCAGTTGAAGGTGAAGGAATTAATGTTTTTAGCCATTTTTTCGATATTTGTCGTCCGAAGGGTCGAGCTTCAAAATGATACTGATCTCATGAAAATCTGTGGCCTCTGTCGAAAGTTTTAGCCAGACATATAAACATGATGATCATTGCAACGTCTTGTCAGACGAGAGCCACTCCCTCAGTCACTAAAAGTCCATGTGCCCGAATATGACTTTTTAGCCCTGCCAGCGTCTTGCACACCCTCAAGCAGACATGACACTGAAAACGTTCACTGGTTTGGATGAAACTAACAGCAGCGGAACCTGTATTATCGTGGGCTTTCATGTGATTAACAAAACCTGCCTTCGACAACAGAGCCCAATCACACACCTTACAGATCCAGAGATCTCCATTGTTGGGCGGCAAGGTTTGGCATTTCCTACATGCTCTCTTAAGCTTCTCTCGGTCTATTTTGGCTGCTTCATAGTGTTCTGCACCCCTGTATATCAGTGTCCTCCACTGCTTGCGATCATACGCTAGGGACTCCCAACTGTCAACAGGAATATGAAAGATCACCAGACTCTCCTTGATGCTATCACGAAAACGTTTTTTGGGCTTGTGCTGGGGTCTTTTTCCAAGAAAGAGCTCACCATAGAACAATTGTTTTGGGAGACGATAGTCTTCAAACCGGATGAGATGACCCGCCCAACGCAACTGGTTCTTAATAACAATGGTAGCAATACTGGTTGTTTTGGCCTTTTTTAAGACATATGTATCAGGGACAAAGCTATACCACTTTAAACCAAGAATGTGTCTAAGGCAGTGCTGATAGAACCTCTCGAGCAATTCTATATGTGTCCGGTACAAGGTCCAAGTTTCAGATGCGTAGAGTAGGGATGGTACTACACATGCTTGATATACTGAAATTTTAGTTGTCAGAGTCAGATCACCGTCAGACCAGACTCTATCTTGTAGCCTTCCAAAAGCATTAGATGCCTCGCTGATTCTCTGTCTTATTTCCGCATTAAGAGTGCCATCATTTGATAAGGCACTCCCAAGGTAGACAAAATTTTGTACGACTTCAAGGCGCTTTCCACAGACGAAAATATCAGGTTCCACATACAGATCATTGGGAGCGGGAGTGTACATGACTTTAGTTTTCTTAATGCTAACTGTCAGTCCGAAGCAGGTACAAGCATTTGTAAAGAGATCCATCACTAGTTGCATATCTACTGGGGAGTGTGTTACCAGATCAGCATCATCAGCATACAACAGTTCCCTAACAAGTCCATCACTAACAAGTGTTTTGGCTTGGAATCTTCTGAGGTTGAACACCTTTCCAGTCGTTCGGAATCTAATATAAACACCCATATCACAATCGTGGAAACCATACCAGAGCACAGCAGTCAAATAGAGCGAAAACAATGTTGGTGCAGCTATATCACCCTGCTTCACACCATTATCAATGGGGAATTCTTCCGAAAGCTGACCATTGAAGTTGACGCGACCTTTCATACTATGATGAAGTTGCTTGAACTTGTCTGTAAAAGCAGGTGTACAGCCAAATTTTTCCAGCACTTTCCAGAGAGCCTCACGGTTGACTGTGTCAAACGCCTTGGTTAAGTCCACAAACACCTGGCAAAGAGGCATACGCTGTTCAATACATTTTTCCGAGAGCTGTCTAGCAGAAAACACCATATCCACAGTTCCTCGCCCACCTCTAAAACCAGACTGGGATTCCGGAAGGATATTAGGACATACATACTTTTCCGATCGGTTTAGCAAGAGCCGTGCAAATACCTTTTCAACCGCACTCAGCAGCGAGATACCTCGATAATTTCCACAATCAGATCTTGTACCCTTTCCTTTGTACAACATAACCAAGATGGCATCTACCCAATCTTGGGCAACCGGGTCACCTTGCCATACTGACAGTATCAAAGAGTGGACCACACAATGTACATTGACACCACCATGTATCAGCAGCTCAACAGGGATGCCATCCAGCCCAGGGGCTTTGTTCGAGTTTATCTGTTTTATGCAGTCAACTGTTTCCACAAGAGTCGGTTCAACAGCAAGTTCCGGACAAAAGGAACATTGAGGGATACTTTCTATTGCAGCAACATCGAAAGTTTTAGCCAGACATATAAACATACATACATACATACATTTCAACAGACAGGTGAGATTTATATTATAGATTATATTGGGCCCAATATATAGTAATGATTTAAAACATTTTAAAAAAATGACTCGTGCGCCACCACCGAGAATCAGAACCAAAACGTTTATCTTACGATTTACTTTTTCCTTTGATGTATCTTCCTGAGCTATGAAGACATTTTTGCTGCAAGGTTAAAAATTAAAGCATGAACCAATACCTATTACATTACGCATGCATATTCGTAATGCTGTCGTTCGACCTTCACCTGGCAAATTCTATTTTTTTCAATTTTCACACTTTTGTAACGATTTTCCCCTGGCTAAAACCTAAATATAGTTTCGCATAGGTTCGAATACCCTATATATTAAGTTCCATGTCTATAGACCAAAAACTGACAGAGGAGTTTGGTAGGCAAAATTTTTTAAACAAATATATATAGAAAGAGGTTTGTGCTTACTATAAACTTTTTTTCGCAAATATTACGCAAGTATAAATCATGTAGAATATCTACATGAATATAATTACAAGTAATAGTTAACTAAAGATGATCATCCCATAAGAAAACCGAAAAACTAATAGGGAATTAATTAAAATGAATGTTTAAAAGATTATGCAAATGAGCTAGATCTTTTGCAGAGGAATGCAATTCCACGACCCATATATAACAAAGTTGTATTTTCTTTTTAAATAAATAGAAAAAAGGGTTTTTAATATGAATATCAATACGCAGAAAAACAAATTCGTAGGAGTATAGATGAAATGAATACGTTCTATTAATATTTATTTATTAACTAATAAATGTTAATTCATAAATATTGATAAATACTATAAATTTAAGATTTTTGGTAGACGTTTATCAATACAGGGTGTTCATTTTTTTTTTCTTTTGGTTAAAAAACAAATCACTAACTTTCATTGCTCGTTCCTATATTAAAGCGGTTCAGATCTTTAAAATAATGTTTGGTTCTCTTGAAATAACATTTCTATCCATCCATACAATCAATCTTTTAGAATGGATACAACAGACAAACTTTGGTTCTTAGATTGAAATGTATCATCAAAGCCAATTTCCAAAATGTACGGATGTCCAAAAATGACAAAACATTATATTTTGTACAATTGGAAGTAAGTAAAAAAGCTTCTTGTACTGAATAAGTTCCCTATTGTTCTGATACTCATCAGATAACGATGATGATGACAATGTTCGTATTGTTTCTCGTAGTTTTCTCAAATCTCTGACTACGAGAATGTGAATGTAAAGAATGTGTTATCAGATATAGACGTTTGCTTACGAGAAAATGAAAGACAAATATTAATTTCATGAAAAAACAAATTTTAATTCCCTCAACAAAAATAAGACTAAAATGAATTGATGAATGAGCAACACAAAATGGTTTGTGTTCTTAGTGAGGTCATTCAAAAGTTGAGATCTTTATTACCCCATATGCAGCGGGGTAGGGGGTAAAATAAAAACGGAAGAAAATCATTACGAGAGAGAGAGAGAGAGAGAGAGAGAGAGAGAGAGAGAGAGAGAGAGAGAGAGAGAGAGAACAAGGTAAAAAGAAAAAGAGAGGTAAAGAAAAAAAGAAATAAAGACAGAGGCAGAGAAAGATAGACAGAGAAATGGGGAAAAGAGATTTGAAAAAGATAGATAGAGATTGAAAAAGAAAGATTGAGGAAAAAATCTAGAATAATAGAGGTAGCGAAAGAGAGAGAAAGAAAAAAGAGAAAGAGAAAAAAGAGAAAACCGTGAGAAGAGGAATCAGAGAGAGAGGGGGGGGAGAGGAGAAGGAAGGGGAGGGGCATATATATATATATATATATATAGAGAGAGAGAGAGAGAGAGAGAGGAGAGCATATGGAGTAAGCAATAGAGGTAAGGAAATAAAAGTAAGTAAAAAGGAAGGAAAAAAAAGAGTGGGGAAATAGCGATAGCAGAAGAAAAGAAAGAGAAAGAAAGAAAGAAAGAAAAAAGAGAAAGAAGGCGAGGCAGTGATAGAGAGATGTATGGATAGAAAAAGAAAGGGTTAGAGATAAGAAAAAGAAAGAGGGTCAGAAACAGAAAAAAAAGAAAAAGAAATAGACATACGAATAGAAGAAAGAAAAAGAGAGGTACAAAGAAAAGAAAACGATATAAAGATGGAAAAAATAAAAAGAAAGCGCGGTAGAAAGAAAGTGATCTAACTCGAACCATCTTCATAGTTGTTGTTTCGCCACGTTTCTGCCAACTATTCATCTGGCCTTTTTCAGGGCTTGTGGCACAGTGGATAGAGGTGTTGGTCTCTACTGTTCCAGGTGAGCATTGTTTGAAGATAGCGGTTTCAATCCAACCCAAAGCAGGCCAGAGGATTAGTTGGGCAAAACATGGTGAGACGACAACAACTATGAAAGGCAGTAATTGCTGAGGATACAGTTCAGAGACTTGACATTCCTATTCCATCGCGGTTAACCACCTGAAGAAGGCCAGAGGAATAGTTGGCCGAAACGTGGTGTAACAACAACAACAATAAAGATGAGGATGACAGTCTGCAAATAAACAAATATACAAATTACTCATCTCACAGGAGTCCAATAAAAAAAAAAAATTTTAAATAAAATAAAAAATAAATAAATAAAAATATATAACAAACTCAAATTTTATTTCTTAGTGATTGGGTTTTGCAGAAAAATGGCTGATTGAAAAGTTATAATGAAATTCACAAAAATAAAAAAAAATAACAATGACCCATTGTGCACAGGGGAGGAAGACCTTATAACAGTTTATGAATTTCCAAAATCAAAGTTTCGAGAAATTCTCATTTGTAGAAAACATTACATCGGAACTGTTTCCCTGTGGACCTCCATACTGCCTTGATAGAGTACAAAATAGACTTTGTGGTTTAGTGGGGGATGCCCTTTTCTCTTCCCTGCAACCTTTCTCCCACAGAAGAGACGTTGCGAGCCTGTCTGTTTTATCGTTATTTCCATGGCAGGTGCTCATCTAAGCTCCAATCTCTCGTCCCTCCTCGCCAATCTTTCACGGGAAACACCCGTCTGGCTGAAACTACTGTCAATAATTTTCCCCACTCTTTATCTGTGCCTAAATCCAAACGTAGATTCCATGAGCAAATCTTCTTTCTTAGAACTGCACGCCAGTAGAACTCTCTGTTGCTTGCCTGTTTCCCACCTGACTACAACTTAGACATCTTCAAGTCCAACGTAAACAAACTCCTGACAAACCGCCCCCTTAAGTAAGACACTCTATCAAAACCCCCAATACTAATGATTACTACAATACTATCTCATTGATTACTGTACACGCAATAACCCTTATCCCTGAGTGGCCTTCGGGCCTTGATAAGTGGTGACTCCCATGTAAAAAAAAAAAAAAAAAAAATAGTCGTCT
Source organism: Euprymna scolopes (assembly GCF_053919585.1). Classification (NCBI taxonomy): domain Eukaryota; kingdom Metazoa; phylum Mollusca; class Cephalopoda; order Sepiida; family Sepiolidae; genus Euprymna; species Euprymna scolopes. The sequence goes on along the minus strand of NC_136509.1, from coordinate 15,315,698 downwards.
TCAAATTCAATGTTAGCAGATACTTGTCATAACCTGTCCCATAAGTAACCCAACAGCGAACTTGAATGCCTACTGGACACTGTCTTCGAGTGTCTAAAGTCTCTCTGCACAGAGGTTTGTCAGAACAATTTGGCATGAAGATTCTTTTCTCTACGAGTAAATCTTGATTAAATATTCAAAATAGCATCGTATTCGTAGCCCAAGTAAGAGCTACAGTATAACTAGCTTGTACTGGCTTTTACTAGAAATGGTGCACCTTCTTCAAGTGATGTTACCCTAATTAACACCTCAAAGTTGGATACTCCACCAGACTAGATAAATTCTTGGTTTGGGATCCAGTAATACCAAGTGACTGCAAAAAAGATATACTATAAAATATATAAATGATCAATTGAGGAGAGGGAAATTATGTTCCCAACTTATTAATAACTCAGTGTTTGAGAGATAAAAAAAAGAACTTTAATGAAATATTTGAATATCTATGTAACTCATATACAGATCAAGTTGCAAAAGGGGCCCCTTGATTTCTGAGAACTTTGATTGGAGTAAAATGAAGCAAAAATCTAAGAACTCCATCTTTATTTTACTAATCATTTGAACTCTTACACCTGTATCATTAAATCGACAATTAATTCTATCCTCGAATGGCTATCGGTCTTGATAATCGGGAACTTATGAGTAAAATAAAAATATCACTCTAATAACTTTAGAGTATTTGTTGAAGATGTCATTTTTGTAGGGTTCTTTTAGTAAAACACAAAAGGCGGTTGTTCGGTACAATTGCATATTAGGTATTATTTATTTATTTTTTTATTTTTTAATATTGCAATTTCACTCCAAACAAGGTACATTGCCACTTTGCTGCAAGGGGCTACTATCAAGGACATAAGCTACAGGGGTACTATGTGGGGAGTTGGGCAGCAAGATGTCAGTTAATGTTACACTTGAACTTCTGCATGTCAGTACAGTTGGGGAAGCAGGAACTCAGAAGGGAATTCCAAAGTCCAGCAGTTCCGAGGAAGAAACTACTGGAGTAGAAGGCTCTCTTACATCTAGGAATCTCAACTGTGAAGGGGTGAGATTTTGCTGCTTGTGGGGTTTGTTGGAGGTACTTACGTCGAGGGGGCACAAGTGTTTGCAGTTCATCAGAGCATTCACCATTGAAATACTTGTAGGTA